>NC_056727.1:802265712-802590712 GCF_019279795.1 Protopterus annectens
ACAATGTGGATGTTAACAGCCGTGTACATGGGTATATCACATAAAGACTGGACTACATATTCCCACACAGTTTAAGCATTCACACACTCCTGTCTTTCCTGACACATAATAACTAGTGGTGCCGAGGTCATGTGGCCATATACTACCAAGTAGTTAGTGACATACATCTGTACAGCATCCCACAGCTTTGTCAGAAATACACAACAGTTATGGTTTTCCGGCATCAGCACATCTTGCAAATATCTGGACATAACATCACACAGGGTAATTACACTAAGCTGCTAGGCATGTAACAAAGCACTGTGCAAACTACAGGAATACTGCCACAACACTGGCCTACATTTTGTATGGGGAAATACACATGTACCTGCAAATATAGCAGGCTCTACAGGCATGTCACAGCACAGAGTAACAGACACCTGTGTGAAAGTGCATACCCAGAACCAATGTGAATACAGCCAGAGCCACATATCTTAATATTACATTATATAGACTGTCTGATCAACACCATCTGTGGTATGGGACACGTGTATGTTTGGCCTTGCAAATATGTGAGCCGATAGGGTGCCATACACTGGAGCAGCATGTAACATCAGATAAAAAAGGACTAGGAACAATGACATCTACCACAGTCTGTACACAGGCCAAGGTACATATTCAAAGTACACATACTATCGAAAATCACCATAAGTACACAGACCCTACTACTGTACACACAAGCACAGAATGCCCAGGTTATGTCCTCAGAAATAACCCCTACTATACATAACATGTCTAGCAGTCTGATATCTGACAGGCTTGTTATCAGGTATGATGTCAATGAATAATGGTGTACAGAATATATACACCTCTTACTGCATGACATATGTACAAAGGTTGACAGACTTGTGGCTAGAGACACAAACACTGGGCCAATATTGGCATGTTGCTGTGATACCCTTATTCATTTACTGTTGTAACAGGGTTTGTTGTGACATATGTCCTATGAGGGATGTGAAGACAGTAACTCTCATGGCTGTCACTGTGTACTGACTGCAATCCTCAGACTATGCTTCTGCAGTTCTAAGATATGTGAACTGTGAGTAACACAAGACACATGACTCCAAACACTGGCCAGTCTGCAGATAACTCTACAGGTGGCTGTTTCCTCAAACATATAACACTGTCATGACAGGTATTAAATCACCTATGCCAACCTTGTACTTTATGAATGGGAGAAAATGGTTATTTTAGATAAGAGTATTGAGTTCAACAAATATGTGTCATTCTATAAGAGATTTGTAGATGATTGCTTTATGTTATGGAAGGGTACTTTGCTGGATTTGGATCTGTATTTGCAGTACTTGAATGATTCAACTAGTTTCCTGAGTTTCAAGATGGAAACTTCAGATAGTGTTATGAATTTTTTGGATGTAACAATTTTTAAGGAATCTAATATTTTGGAATCCAAGGTGTTTAGAAAAGATGTTGATGCCCTTAGGTATGTTAATAAAAACAGCATGCATGCCCCTCATATTTTCAAAGGAACGTTAAAAGCACAGTTTATTAGTCTAAGCAGATTAAATATAAAGGATGAAGTGTTTCAAGAGCAGGTAAATGCTATGGCAATGGAGTTTGAGAAGAGTGGTAATTCGAAGGAATTTATAAATAAAGTAATTAAAGATGTAATTATTGAAAGAGAGTCCAGGTATAAACCTATATTACGAGGCTGTAGTGAGAATAGTGCTACTAGTCAGGTGATGTTGGGTAATAATATTGCTGTTGGGTACTTGACAACTTATAACATAAATTCTCATAGTGTTTGTAGCATAATTGAGAAGAATTAGGCAATTTTAATGGCTATGCCTGAGATTAGGTCTATAGTAGATGATAAACCTAGGTTCGCCTATAGGAGCTCCAAAGCTTTGAAGCAGAAATTGTGCTACAAGGATTTTCAGAATAAAAATGGAGATGATAGAAGGGTGGCTAAAACAGTGAAATGCTATAATTGTACTTGTTGCAATGGTATCTATACAGGTGATGCTACATTTACACATCCTATAACTAATGAGACATTTACAATGAGAACAATTACTGCTTGTAATGAGGAGAGAGTAGTATATTTGGCTACTTGTGTGTGCTACACCTCATTCTATGTAGGTAAAACTATAAGAAAATTGAGGGAGAGAATGGTGGAACACAGGTCTGAAATCAGGAGGAAGTTGCCCACCAATGCCTTAAGTAAACATATATTGGATGAAGGTGTGGGACATACTTTTAGATTTAGGGTCCTTTGTAAGGTAGAGGTAGGTCTGAGGAAGGGTGACATTAATAATTTATTGGAATTGAAAGGACTAGAATGGATTATTAGACTTCAAGCTGATGTAGCCCCAGGCCTAAATAATTCAGTTAGTCTAAAGCCCGTTCTGGCTAAAAGACAGAGAGAAGTTTTATAAGTTTAAGTTTTAACTATTAATTATTAATTTTTAAGTATGGTGCATGTGATTTCATATGAAACAGTATAAAATTGTTTATTTATAAAAATATATATGCTTTATAGATGTGATTTTTTATGTGCTACTTTGCATATATTTATTGATTCATTGTAGCTTTAAATTTTTATTGTTAGGTGGGTTGGGTTGAAGCATGTGACGTTATGTTCTCCTATTTAAATGGTGACTTTTTTATATGTTAAGCTATACTGATGAAGGGTGTAGACCCGAAAGCTTTATTTAATAAAGATCCTGGTGTATATTTCATTGTTTTATTCAAGCAGTTGCAGTAACACCTATTGCTGAATTTGGTATTTACTTCTGGTGTGTACTGCTAGCACCTGTCTTGTGAGGAGAGCTTCAACCCATCTGTGGCTTTTTGTCTTTTGTTTTTTCGTTGATCTTCATTGGCCTTTTTTCAGGCCTTTTTTTTTGGATTTTATTATGGAGAGTGATAAGAGAGACTGCATTAATACTGTTATAGCTCTTCTACGTCTAAATGGAAATCCGTTATTGAAAATGGTACTTGAAACAACACCTGAACAAACAGTTGTAAGTATAAAAGTTAAAGAATTTAAAGAACATTTGGCATCTTTAGAAAAGAAGATGCAGACTTACAAACAGCTTCAGTGGCAGAGATTAAGTTTTGGATCCAACCCAGTTTGGCTTTGTCAAGGGCAGATCATGCCTTTTAAACCTGGTGGACTTTTTTGAAACAGTCACCAAGGCCATTGATGAGGGATAGGCAGTCCACACAGCCTACCTCGACCTGGCAAAGGCTTTCGACACAATACCCCACTCAGGTATCATTGAAAAACTCATCAGCTTAAATGTAAACCCATACATCACAAGATGGGTTGCAAATTGGCTAAGTGACAGAACCCACAGGGTGAGAGTTGCTGGCGCCATGTCAGACTCAAAGCCTGTCACAAGTGGTGTCCCACAGGGCTCAGTCCTGGGCCCTCTCCCTTTCAGCATCTACTTTTCAGAAGTACAAGCAAACACAGGAGGATTATGGCTGACAAAATTTGCAGTTGACTGCAAACTGGGCGCCATAGTTGAGAACACATCTGACACAGATATCCTTCAGAAGGGTCTTATAGAAATGGAAAACTGGTGCCAGAACCATGGCCTAAAGTTAAACGCCAAAAAATGCATAGTCATACCCTTCGGGAAAAACAAGGTTACCCCTAGCTACCATATAGGCAGCAACCCACTAAGCACAGAAGAGGTTATCAGGGATCTGGGTACCCAGGTTGACAGTAACCTTTCATTTGATACTCATGTTGCCAAAGTAGTTAGGAAGACCTTCTACATTGCCCACCTGATCATGAAGGGATTCGCATCTAGATCAAGGGAAGTCATCGTCCCCCTGTACTCATCACTCATCAGGCCAATGATTGAGTACAATGCCCCATTCAGAATGTATCTGACACGACACCTGCAGCAACTGGAAAGGCCCCAAAGTTCCTCACCAAAAGGATAAAGGGTCTCAAAATATGTCCTATGCTGCCCGACTGAAGGAACTTCAGCTCTACTCAGTCGCCACCGTCTGCTCAGAGGTGACCTGTGCCTGACATACAAGGCCATGTCCAACTCAGAATTAATGAACATGCTTCACCTCAAAAAATCTAGATCCCTCAGAAATACAAGGGCTGGAGACTTAAACCTTGACACAGTTATTAATAGGATGTGCTGGAGGGACAGATTCATCACCCAGAGACTCCCTATGCTGTGGAACAAAATCCCAGTACATGTGAGGCAGAGCACCTCGCTGGCTTTGTTCAAGAGAAATCTTGACCAATGGATGGGAGATCGCAGATATACCCCAGGGATTATCTCAGTGTCACTGCTTGACAGAGGCACAGCAAAATAATGGGCATAGTATCCTCCAAACTAAAGGGGTGGCGAAAGCCACAAAACTCTGGCTAGGCTTATAAATGCCCTTGGGCAGATAGCCTAGTATGAACCTATGAACCTATGAACCTATGAAGCATATCTTGAATTAGGTATAGTGCCTAGAGGGCTAAGAATTTTAAAAATGCCCTCTTATGGTAATACCTATAATGAACTTTTGATGCAATGGCAACAATTGAATTTAAAATTAAGTGCTGACTATATGAAGTTGATGAACACATTTTTTTGAGCCTGTTGAGAACAGGTTGATTGAAGACATAGAACTTCTTGAGAATACTATCATTAATATGCCTGGCTTTAGCGATTCACTAGAGTTATACCAAAATTTTTTGGCCCATATGCAATCTATGGACATGAAGCTACAGCAAAGGAAAAATAATAAATTACAAAGGGACATTAATGACTTTAAGCAGAATCGAATCTTCTCTTGGCCCAGAGAAGAACTTAAACAATTTGTCCCAAATAGAAAACTATCGGTGGCAAAAAAACAATCGTAATAATTTTAGTAATAGGCTGGGTTCATTAGATCAGCTTGATGTGTTTGATCAACCAGCGAATAATGTGAGCACTGGTGCTATACCTAATACTGTACCAATGAAATCCGCTTCAAAACCTGTTGCTGTGGAAAAAGTGAATGTAGCTTTAAATGATAATGAGAACGTGCTACAGGAGGCACCATCTGGTAGTGACATTGCTGAGGGTAGATGGAATGACTCTGTGCGTCCCAAAGTGAAGGAGAGTTCGTCGACTAATGTACTCAAGTTAACTAAAAAATCTCTACAAAGGGAGATTACTTCCTTCTCTCCTTTTTTATTGAAGCAGCCAGAGAAGGTTGCTATACAAGTAAAATCGCTGGACTCCCATTTAACCCATCAGCAACAACAGCAACAAACGCTGTCGATGAAGAGGAAAGTGAGCAGTCCTTTGTTACACAACAAGACCACGAAACGCTAGTCTGTTTTATTAATGCTGGTGAGAACTTTATCTCTGTAGGTTTTAATGATCGGACTTTGTGCAAAAATGTGAGTTGTTCTGTTGGAGACATTGATACGGAACAACAGTTTGCAATTATTGAACAACCCCGCCATTCGAGCAATGGACTTAATAAAAGTACTGTTAATATTTCAAAACTAGTTTTAACAGAACCCCAGCTCTCTTTGCTCGCGAAGGGGTTGAAATTCATCCCTAATGCTAGGGATGATACAGTTAAGGCAATTATTGATTTAAAAACTTTTGTACGCAATATAAGTCTCAAAATGATTTTTAAAGATAATATGCTGAATGCATCTTTATTTAAAAGATCAAGTACATTTATGCCAGTATTATGTCCCATTTTGAATGCATTTTCAAATATTGTTGAATGTGAACTACGGAAGTATTATAAGAGCAATTTATTGTGTAAGAATGTTTATAATACATCATGTTTTGAATTTATGGCCTTAAGACAGTTGCAAATGTGTACTAGTATAATAATTAAGCAAGCTGATAAAGGGGGAGCAGTGGTGGTGATGGATAGAGATGATTATTTTATGAGGTTTAAAGATCTTTTATATGATGTCACCACTTTTAAAAAGATTTCTTTTGTTGAAGTAAAAAGATTAATTAGGAATATGGTCATTTATGACCTTCAAATAAATGATGATATAAGTATAGATCTATTTAATTATCTAACTGTTCCTTGCCCAAGAATTCCCCAAATATATGGTATACCCAAGATACATAAAAGTATTAGTGACCACCCCCCTGAGGCCTATTGTTTCTGGTGGAGGTTGGGTCACTGAACCTGTTTCGAAATACCTGCAGGGTATCTTGGGGAAGTATTTGAAAGTATGTACAACTGTGCTTAAAGATGCAAATGATTTTTTGAATAGCTTATATGAATGGCAGTGTATTAATAATATGGATAACTGCATTTTGGTTACCCTGGATATTGCTTCACTTTTCACAGTAATATCTAACGAATATGGTGTTAATGCTATACGTGATTTTTTTGTGCCAAGAGGTTAAAATGAATGGAAGAGACATTGAGACTATTTGTTCTCTTTTAGAAGTTGTTTTATTACATAATGTGTTTATTTTTAATGGTGAACCTTTCCTTCAATTAACAGGTGTGGCAATGGGTACGCCCATTGCCAACACCTATGCCAACCTTGTACTTTATGAATGGGAGAAAAGGGTTATTTTAGATAAGAGTATTGAGTTCAACAAATATGTGTCATTCTATAAGAGATTTGTAGATGATTGCTTTATGATATGGAAGGGTACTTTGCTGGATTTGGATCTGTATTTTCAGTACTTGAATGATTCAACTAGTTTCCTGAGTTTCAAGATGGAAACTTCAGATAGTGTTATGAATTTTTTGGATGTAACAATTTTTAAGGAATCTAATATTTTGGAATCCAAGGTGTTTAGAAAAGATGTTGATGCCCTTAGGTATGTTAGTAAAAACAGCATGCATGCCCCTCATATTTTCAAAGGAACGTTGAAAGCACAGTTTATTAGGCTAAGCAGATTAAATACAAAGGATGAAGTGTTTCAAGAGCAGGTAAATGCTATGGCAATGGAGTTTGAGAAGAGTGGTTATTCAAAGGAATTTATAAATAAAGTAATTAAAGATGTAATTATTGAAAGAGAGTCCAGGTATAAACCTATATTACGAGGCTGTAGTGAGAATAGTGCTACTAGGCAGGTGATGTTGGGTAATAATATTGCTGTTATGTACTTGACAACTTATAACCTAAATTCTCATAGTGTTTGTAGCATAATTGAGAAGAATTGGGCAATTTTAATGGCTATCCCTGAGATTAGGTCTATAGTAGGTGATAAACCTAGGTTCGCCTATAGGAGCTCCGAAGCTTTGAAGCAGAAATTGTGCTACAAGGATTTTCAGAATAAAAATGGAGATGATAGAAGGGTGGCTAAAACAGTGAAATGCTATAATTGTACTTGTTGCAATGATATCTACACAGGTGATGCTACATTTACACATCCTATAACTAATGAGACATTTACAATGAGAACAATTACTGCTTGTAATGAGGAGAGAGTAGTATATTTGGCTACTTGTGTGTGCTGCACCTCATTCTATGTAGGTAAAACTATAAGAAAATTGAGGGAGAGGATGGTGGAACACAGGTCTGGAATCAGGAGGAAGTTGCCCACCAATGCCTTAAGTAAACATATATTGGATGAAGGTGTGGGACATACTTTTATATTAAGGTCCTTTGTAAGGTAGAGGTAGGTCTGAGGAAAGGTGACAATAATAATTTATTGGAATTGAAAGAACTAGAATGGATTATTAGACTTCAAGCTGATGTAGCCCCAGGCCTAAATAATTCAGTTAGTCTAAAGCCCGTTCTGGCTAAAAGACAGAGAGAAGTTTTATAAGTTTAAGTTTTAACTATTAATTATTAATTTTTAAGTATGGTGCATGTGATTTCATATGAAACAGTATAAAATTGTTTATTTATAAAAATATATATGCTTTATAGATGTGATTTGTTATGTGCTACTTTGCATATATTTATTGATTCATTGCAGCTTTAAATTTTTATTGTTAGGTGGGTTGGGTTGAAGCATGTGACTTTATGTTCTCCTATTTAAATGGTGATTTTTTATATGTTAAGCTATACTGATGAAGGGTGTAGACCCGAAAGCTTTATTTAATAAAGATCCTGGTGTATATTTCGTTGTTTTATTCAAGCAGTTGCAGTAACACCTATTGCTGAATTAAATCATGTAGACCAGTCATATCCACACAAACCCTATTAAACCAACATTACTACAAAGGCAGAAGAGCAACACTTATATTCTGTAGTCATGTCTGGAACATCCCCTTCCTGTTTGTTGGGCAGTCTCCACAGTGCATGTTGTTAGATGTATATCCCACTACCCTCTGTGATGCTGTTTGCCAAACACCGACATGAAGTCCTGCTCACAGTGAATGAAAAGAGCCACAACCACATGATGTTCCTAGTTATAGGAGTGTGTTTCCATGCAACTGGCGATGGGAATGTTACCACAGCTGTCCCACATGCAATCAGCTAGTGGGGGACACAATTCATTCAGAGGCCATCAGCTGATCATGAGCATCCCTTACAAAACACAAGCTGCAGCCTAAGCAAAGCAGGTGTGCTTCTCCACATCCACCAGAGAGGGAGTTAGAGAAACAGACCAAGACAAAGTAAGACGGGGGGGAGAGTAAAACTTAAGCATGTTTGTGTCACACACTTACCAGTACGGGGTTTCAACCCCCTGCCTGACTTTGTATTGCTATGACATGTCTATGCAGTTATTGCATGTGCCACAGAGCTTATCTGCTGGGAAGCTGTCTAAAGGTATATTCAATGGTGAGTGACATCCGCAACAGTGCTAAAGGAGGGATAAGGTAGATGTAGTATACGTGCCTGTCCACATGAACAGGTGTCAAGGTTAACACAGCCAAACTCTCTCAGGGACTCACACACATTAGTACAGTTGGCAGGGTCAGGCTTAGACTTCCTAACTAGCTAGTTTGCCACAATACAGTAAAACATAGGTATCACATGCACCACAGGGGTTATCAGGATGATATATGGACAAAGGGTATGCCAGGATATCTGACATCAGAAGGCGTGCTTCAGTAGGCCAATGGGAGGTGTAGTGAGTGTGAATGGCGTCCAAATCATTATACTCCACACACACACACACACACACACACACACACACACACACACACACACACACACACGCGTGCGCGTTGCCAGTACTGATATGCATGGGTGCATTGCTTCACAGGTGTGTAGTGGCTGACTGTGCCAGAAGGCTGTACAAGGTTAGGTCAAGGGTATACCTTGGCATCAGGCCACATGACGATTGTCTGCTGTGTGGCTCAAGGGTGTAGTGTCTGGATTGGCCCACACAGATGGGTATTGTATTCACCATCCAGTCATCTGGGTTACTATTGGGGGGGCCTGTGCTGTGCAATGCTTGCCATGTATGTGTTCTATAGTCCATGACATGGATGGTGACTTGGATGTGCACACATTCCACATGTACCTGGGGTTTCTGGGGCATGTTGTGTACACAGATTGTTATCATCAGATGTGCCATTCCTGGCCACATGTGGTGAGAACTGGCAATGGACACCAGGTTGACCCTGCACCTATGTTGATAGCATGATTCAGGTATTCCCTGGTGTCAGTGGCATCTGTCCATATAGGGCATGTGTATAAAGCATGTATGTCCTTTGTGGGTTACATTTGCTGGCTCTACAGTTGTTGCAGGCGTCCAGTGGGGAACATATTGAAGGAGTACTGTATGCAATTATGTGCCTTTTGTAGGGAATGGGACAGGGTGCCATGCCCTCTGTATTCCACTGCAATCACACCATGGTTACTATCTGTGGGCAATATGGGGGAACTACCAACATAGTGGTTGTTGCCTAGCCAAGTGTGTTTGTGTATGAGACATGGGTTGTAAGTGTTCTCTGTGTAATACAAGTGTTGCCTATATTGTTTGCCAGCCCTTGATGTCACATGTAGGGGAATGGATGGTCTACCCCAGCCTGTCTGCTGTTTGACATCTGTTATCCTTGTAAGGTGGACATTGTGAAATATAATAGGCCCACCATATAAGAAATATGCAAAAGCCGCTCCAAAATCAGTCCATTTGTTAAACACTCACAGCCTCCTCCACACATGATACAAATGACAAACACACACACACACACACACACACACACACACACACACACACACACACACACACACACACACATACACACACACACACACACCAAGTCTCACAGTTGCCATGTCTGGGATTAGAACTCCTACCTAACTAGTATATCACACTACAGCATTCTGCAGTTATAGCATGTGCCATGGGGATTACTGGGCTACTCATTCCCCAAAGGTGCATTTCAAAGTTAATGACATCAGCAGGCTTGCCAAAGAAGGGCAATGGAGGTTGTAGTGACTGTGAATGGCCTCAAAGGCATTGCTCCCTACACAGACAGACAAACACAAACACTTTTAAACTTGCCATGTCTAGGAATAGAACTCCTACCTAACTAGGATATCATACTACAGCATTACGCTGTTATAGGATGTGCCACAGAGATTATTGGGCTAATTCATCCCCAAAGGTGCATTTCAAAGTGAATGACATCAGCATTTTAAATTGTAGTGAGTGTGACTGGCCTAAAAAGCATTGATCCCTACCCAGAAATCACACACACACGCACACACACACACACACACACACACACACACACACACACACACACACACACACACACACACACTTGCCACATCAGGGATTAGAACTCCTACCTAACTAGTACATCACACTACAGCATTACACACTTATAGGATGCACCACAGAGATTACTGGACTACTATTTCCCCAAAGGTGCATTTCAAGGTAAAGACATCAGCAGGCTTTCCATAGTAAGGCAATGGGAGTGCAGTGTGTGTGCATGGGCCATAACCCATTCATCTAGAGGCAGACACACAACACTCAGGCACACTCAGGTTTATATTCCACAGGTACATGTATACAACTGCTAGATGACTTCTGACTTGTACAATCATGTTACACAGTTAGCACAAGCACCACAGTCACTATAGTGCTAAGGGATACCAGAGGCAAATGTCTATGTTGATTGACATTTGCACATCATGTGGTTTTAGCCAGTTGGATGTGTGCTGGGTGGGACAGGCCTCATGATGGGAGGCTCTGTCACTGTCATTCTCTTCCACACATCTATCTATGTGTATTTTTGGCAGATTATATTGTGTTGTCCTTGGATATATGTGTGTATTCCTATTCAATGTGTGTGCAAAGCATGACTGGTGTGTACTGAGGAGTATATGTACTAACATCTGCGACTGTCAGATATATATGATCCACTGTTGTTGCCAGACATGGGCTTCATTTCTGTGTGTCAGCATGCCCAGTATGACCTTTCAGTATTTTGTTGTCTGACATGGCCTTCATTTCTCTAAGTGTGGGAGCATGCCCAGTATCACCTTCTGTAGTGAATGTGTGAATCCATTCCAGGTAGATTGTACTCCAGTGCAGACTTTTGTGTTCTACACCTACAGCTAACAAACTGTTTCTGTGGGATATCTGTAGATCGGTTGACAATATGGGGTCAAAGTGGGCAAAAGATAGTGGGTTACTCTAGGTAACTGTGCCTGTGCTGCTTCAGCTACATGATCCTGGTGTTAGCAGAGATATTCAGACATATGCACTGTTTTACACTGTGATGTTTTATGTCCTCAAGTACTGTCAGGTAAACATATTTGCTTGCAGTGATGTCCTGGGCAACACAAGGTGAATGCAGCTGTGCCCAGTGTTGTGGTCAGCAGCCTACATATTCTTGCACAATCATGCCATTTTGGAGGGGGAGCTGCAGACACTTGCTGCTGGGTCTGTGTAAATGGTTCATCACCTTGGTATAGTGGTGGCTGATGATCCCATGCTTGTACATTCATCAACGTGACAGTATGACCATATCTTGCTGTGGCCATACCTCACAGCTGTACGGATTCACACAGGTTACCCAGAGGCAGGGGGGTCATAATTCTGGACATTACCCCTTCACATTGTGGTTTACAAGCAAGTTTGTACCCACCCATTCTTGTGTTTGCAGCCACGGATAGTATGTGCACACTGCTGAGTTTCAGACTTCACAGACTCCATGCCGCCCATGCTCCTACCCCTACTCTATTATTCTATCCTCTTCTATATATTATGCAAAGATTATCTGATATGTTTCCTATAGTTATCACCTCATCCCAGCAGTAATTTGGTGCTGATCCACAGTTCATGCAGTAGGGCATGGTGGACATGTTACTGAGATTTGTCCACATGGCCTTGCATTTGGGTTCTGTGAACTGTGTTATGTTGTTATTTGGGAGTCCAAGACATAACATACATTGGCAGTATGGGTGAGACACAGGCTTTTGGCAGAGGACTCCAGGCCATTTGGTAGTGATGCAGGCCAGCTGTAGCAGGCCATTGCATTCTGTCACTCCTACAGTCTCAAACTACAATACACTATATTCCCCTGGGGTGACAGGGTAGGTGTGCAAGGTGTTCATGCCAATACTGTCTGTCATTGTTGATCCAGTGGTGTGGATGCTGGCAGGGTGCTGCTTACAGCTAGGGACACACCTGCATGGGACATCTGTTCTGCATGCTGCATTCTTTAGCTATTGCCATACAGAGGTGGGGGTCATATTGTACTCATTCCTAACAGCAGGGATAAGACCGGAGAGGTACCTGTCGATGGTGGTTGGGTGAGCTGGGTGCATGTGTGCTATGGACACTACTTGCATCTGACTCACAGATATGCACGGGGCATTCCACTTATGCTGGCTTGTGCAGGGACATCAGCTGTTTCTCAGTACTTCATACCTATGACCTTTGTGGTTGGCCAGTGTTTGGCCAGATGGCATCGGTGTTCCCTACTACAAGACCACATAATGTGCTGCTAACCTGTATGTACAATTCCAAGGGTGTGTCCATTTGACAGTTACATATTGTACACTGTCTGTCTGGGATACTTCCCCCTGTGTACTGCTTGTATGTCTGGGCCCACATTCGTGCCATGTCCATCTTTCAGATGGTGACACATATTACTTCCAAACATTTACTACGGCTTACTGCTGGAATGTGCTTAGCTAAGAAACATTGTGTTTGGCACTGCAGTTGTGAGAACTTGGCTTTGTCATCAGCAGTACTGGCCAATGGCCATCAGGACAAACCTCACCATACATACATACTGACCACTCTCACACAATATATGACAGATACCAACCTAACACACCCAGCCCTGCATATTGTAAACATGCTACAATTGATCCTGCTACCTTGGCCAGCTCAGGTAATTTGTGCCCCACTGTTATTATACCTGCACATACATGTTACTACATTTCTACATAGGATTGGGGGGGGCTACACCTGACTTTTATGACATTTCTACATAGGAT
The DNA here is from genome assembly GCF_019279795.1 of Protopterus annectens. Classification (NCBI taxonomy): domain Eukaryota; kingdom Metazoa; phylum Chordata; order Ceratodontiformes; family Protopteridae; genus Protopterus; species Protopterus annectens. The sequence goes on from NC_056727.1 coordinate 802,279,082, forward strand.
TGGGGGGCACACCTGACTGTTACTACATTTCTACATAGGATTGCACCTGCATATTGTACACATGCTACAATCTATCCTGCTACCTTGGCCAGCTCAGGTAATCTGTGCTCCACTGTTATTATACCTACACATACATGTTACTACATTTCTGCATAGGATTGGGGGGGCTACACCTGACTGTTATGACATTTCTACATAGGATTTGGGGGGGGGCACACCTGTTACTACATTTCTACATAAGATTGGGGGGGGCACACCCGACACTTGTACACATTTGCTATGACTGTACTGGTATTTCAGGTACTCCATTTCATTCTGTATTCTAACCTATCATGTTGACTAGAGGCATATCAGTGTACTACAGGTCTTAGGTTTGATTGACCTACATTTTGGTAACTGACTTCTTATCCTTCAGAACTAACATCCCAATGCCTGACCTGTTGTAGTCTGTCTGTGTAGGTCTGGGAGGAGAGATTTTCTCCATAGCTATCAATCAGAGGCCTTAGCCCAGCCTTTGTTTGTGTTTGTCTACAACTGTCCTGCTGACTGAGACTGTTGTTGGGTATGTGAGCCTCCCTGACTGGCTTGTGTGTGTCCTATAGGCACACATGTGGCCCAGCACATTTCCTGCTGTGAGTTTTGTCACCTTGTCTAGTACTGGCTATTATGGTGATACCAGTATTTGTTACAGATCTCATGCTGCCACTATAGGTGTCTACTATCTGTTACCATGCTTTTCAGCCACCCGATTCCCTTGCATGCTCACATCCATACCATAGATACAAGTAACAACACATACTACTCCATTTGGCAATTGGTAGGAAGAGTCACTTACCTTGTGGCTGTGCCAGTATTGAGGATGGTACTGGATGGCTGACTATGTCGGATGCACATGGTGCACTCTCTATACATGGTTAATCACAGGTAGTGTCATGTTTGGCATCCCTTTTACTGTATGTGTGAGTCAGAGAGAGGTGTCATTCACTGGGTCCCTACCATGTCAGTGTATGTGCTATGTGTTGCCTCTTTGCCACAGCCTGGGCATACTTGGCACACCTTCTTCTGCCTACTGGGGCAGGTTCAGGTTGTTCCTACTCCAAGTCACTCTGTACCTGTGCAGGCCTTGGCAATGTTGGGGGGCTGTGTAACCCTGCCCCATGCTGTTCCTGCTGCAGCTGTTTCCACATGATCATATTGTGTAGCATGATACATACGATGACGATTTAGGTACATGTAGCTGGTGAGTACTGCAAGGCTCCACTGGATGTGTCCAGACACCAAAACTATGGCTTGAGCATCCTGAACATATGCTCTATTAGGATTCTGGTTTGTGCGTGTGCCTCATTATGGAGTTCTTGTTCAGGTGTGTGTGCATTTCTGATGGGTGTCATCAGCCACAGCTCCAGTGAGTAACCAGCATCCCCCAATAGGTATCCATAAGGGATGTCCCCATTGGCAAATCTCTGGTACAGCTGCATCAGATGCTAGATGTGGGAGTCATGATGGCTTCCAAGGCAACCAGCACACACATTCATTATAATGCCCTGGGCATCGCACATGACCTGGCAGTTGATGGAAGGGAAGCCCCTGCGGTTGATGTAGACCCTACCCCACTTACTGGGTGGTGCTTTGATGCATATGTGCATGCAGTCTATAACACCCACTACCTCAGGGTATTCTGCTATTTGGTGGAAGAAATGCATATTGCTGGCCAACACCTCATGGGTGTTGTGGAAATATACGTGCTCACCTGCATGTGCTAACATGGCATCCAGGAACTATTGGAGTACCCCGGATGCTGATAACTGTGAGATCCCTATGGTATCCCCAGTTGGCCTTTGGAAGGTACCTGTGGCTAGTATTCTTAGGCCTACACATACTTGGTATCCACTGGGATGGGTTCCCCTCTGTTGGTTTTGTGTGTGAAGTGTGGCCAGCACAGCTCAACAATTTTCTGTAGAAAGTCCATGTCCATCCTATAGCGCTCCACTATCTCCAGCTCATGTAGCCCCTGGTAGGTTACCATGGGTCTGTACACTCTTCTTCTCCTCCTCACTGTGGGTTGGTCGGCAGCATTCTCATCCTCACCACCCTCAGCCTCTTCCACATGCTGATTTATAATAGCTGCTGTAGCTCTAATCATTTTGTTGCTTTTATTTGGTAGAATTTCCCCGCTTGTGTACACCAGTGGTGTAGAGTTTGTGGTAAAATCCAGAGGGAAAGGTTTTTTCATAGTTTATAGTGGTGTGCTGGACTGCTGCCTGTGTAATTGGCTGATTCTGCTACATTTCACCTGCCAGCTATGCTACTTCTCCTTGATTACCTTCCTACTGCTGTTTTCCCTTCCCATTGCCTTCCTGTTTAAGCCTGGGGGTGCGCCGTGCAAACACAGTGCTCAGATGTGCACAGAGCTGCTATTTCCTGGTTTACTTTTTTTTTCCTTTAAAACATGGTGCGTGGCATGCACACCTGTTTAGGCAATGTAAAGAGTACTAGGCAGCCTCATACACATCCCCTTGCTTAGCTCTGCTAAGCTAAGGGTAAACCCAAGCCATAAGGCTCCAATAAGCTTACAGTATGCCCGACACACTCCCCTATGATGTCAACTAGCTCTTAGGCTTGCACCATGGTCTTACTGCACCGACATGGTTGGGTGCAGGCTAGCCTTGAGGAGGGATCTAGGATTCAGTATCATTCCCCTCATTTGCATAGGATTGCCTGCTAATGCCTAGTTACAAGTCCCACACTGAGTCTTCCCCCTTAGCAACCACTATTCACTGACCATGTTGTCTTCTGCCTGCCATTGAGTATAATGGCAAAATTGTGATTTTGGATAGAATGCTTATTTCAAGTTTTTTTTATTTTCGGCCCGATCCCATTTGCACACCACTGCCCTATGCTTAAACAGCCAAAATTAGCTAAAAAAATTAAAGTTATTTATTTATTTATTTTTTTTGCAACTGTTTTCCATGCCAGTGGCCATATATTTGACCATTGGCATGGTTTCCACATAATATACACCCTTTATTTGGAGCTGTCATGGCTCCATCTTATAGTTTGCAGAAATGCACTCAGTTACTAATCGAATACATTTCTGCAGACTACACTAGTCCTGCACGGCTGGCTGCCAGCTTCCTGGATGAGAAATTCACCTCATTTGCATGATTTTCACCTGCAAATAGGGTAATTTGCATACAGGAGCTGTGTCTGTGCAGGAGCGCTCATGCACATCCCAGGAGCTTATTCCTGGATCGCACAGTGGCCATATTGCCTCCAGCAGCTCTTGCACTATTCCTGCACACCATGCAGAGCTTGCTGAATCCTGGGGTGTGACTTGCCATTGTTTGTTTGTTTGTTTGTTTTTTATTCATGGTTTTAGTATCCTGCATGTCATATCTTTTAGCATAGATGTGCACATTTTGTATGTCAGTAAGCCTTTGGGTCCTGTGCAATGGCTGCAAGGGGACATTTGACAAGTCTAACTACAAGTTTAAAATACGTAAAATAAATAAGATAAAAACTAAAGAACTTTGCAAATCAGCAGGAAAGGAATACTGCACTAATACAGACATTGTTGTTTTCATGTGAAAATGCTTTGTGTGTGTCATTTTGCTAATCTACATTCCAGCATATTTAAGTTTTTTATATCTTCTGTGGGCTTGGTAACTTTTCTCTCATATAAGGGAGGCTTACTGTGACAGAGACTAAGAAACTATGAGTTAATGAAAACACATCACCATCCACTTAAAGATGGAGAGAGGCAGAAATAGTGGAGCAAAGATGGATGACAACAGTAAGGGTGAGTTTTAAAACCATGTTAGCCATCTCAAGTGGTTATGATTGATACCAGTATATCTGTCTTCCAATATTTAACTAAGTGATGCTGCACAATAAATAATATATCCAATAGAGTGTTCAGGTATGTATATTGGGCCATCTGAGTAAAAAAAAATGAAGCTATGGTACAAATGAATACAACCCTTCTAATGTACGCATCTGAAGTGCTTCATTAAGTCTTGTAGGATATGTCACATGATTAACATATTATAGATCAGTAGTAAGCTTATGACCAGACAGACACTGAGAAACTTAACCACACCATACAATAACCACCCCACCCAAAAAAGTAGTGTGAGTATAATATGTGTGCTTGTTCAGGAGAATGCCCCAAAAGTTCCAGAAATAGATTTATATCTTCCAGGCTGGTTTTGAAGGAAGATCCATATTCCATAAACATAGGATACCCTGTCCCCAGGATTCATGAAGCTTGCGCCAGGTGCAGGCGTAGCATCGGCGATCTAACACCAAATATGGCCGCCGAGCAATTCAGGTATGAGCTGTTTCCATGTGCACTACCTGTGTACGCTACGCCCGCAAAGCTCCCGGTGCCTGTATGCTAATCACCCCATGCGCAGCAATGTAGCATGCAAGTGAAGGTATATAGCGATTCAGGAAGTGGTGTAGGCGTAGTGTAAGCATGCAGAAATGTAAACCGAAAAAACGGTTTGCATTTTTCAAACATAAAATCAGAGCCATGACAGCAGACCAAACATATGTATTATACTGTTAATATATGCCAATGGCTAAATATATAGCAACTGGCATAAAACAACATGCACAAAATATGAAAAAGAACATTTAATATTATGCCCAGACTAATGCAAAGTTAAAGCACAGGGCAGCGGTGCACAAAGGGGATCGCAAGGAATATATAAAAATATAGAATAAAACTGCAGTGAAACACATATCATGATTTCCCCATAATAGTCAATGGCAGGCATGCTACACCATACTCATGGTGCAAGGGTTGCTAAGGGGCAGTGACAGTGTTATGCACAGTAGCTAGGAATTAGTAGGCAATGCCATGCAAATGAGAGGAGTAATAGTGAATCGCAGATTTCCCGCTGGTGTAAGGATGCACAAAACAGTGTAGCGTTATAAAACTGAGGTGAGCCCTTGAGATAAAAATGACATCAAGAGAAGGGTGTGTCGCCATTGCTGTAATCACATTGGAGCATTGCTCACCCAGTTTGCCTGTTGCTAAGCAAAACTGCAGGTTAGGGGTGTGTTGAAGTAGCCATAGCTTTGCTTAGCTGAGAGCACACAAGGTAACCGAATGCACATGTGAACGTGGATGAAAACATGCTGTAAACCTGGTAAATGGCTGTGCGCGGTGTGTACCAGAGTGGAAACAGGAAGGATACGGAAAAAAGATAAGGAAATGCTGTAGCATGCAAATAGGAGTAAAAATTAGTAATTTACACCTAGGAACCCACAGTGGGCCACTGACAACAGCTAAAAGGCTGCTAGCAGCTACCTGCAGAACAGGAAAGGGGAGGTGCCGTACTACAAAGAAAACAGAACTGTCACAGCAGAACAAAGCAAAATTGCAGTAGATCAGCTACATAACACATTTTGCAAAACATTCCTGGGTAGGGAAAGTACAAAACAAGAAAGCTGGCAGACGGATGCATGCCTGTCAATGGGAGGGGATTCGGGTTGAAAAGTGAATTAAAGGGCAACAGATAAATCAAGACAGGAAAGCATAATTCAACACCAAAGGCCCCACAATTGCAGTACTCACTGTAAAACCCATAATTAAGATACCCTGCAGCTGGAATTGCACATACACCCAATGACATCAGCAGCATCCATAGCACAATAGTATAAAGTGTGAAAGCACCTCACACACACTTGTGTATTCCCATACACTCTGCACCATCAGTGTAAACAGACGGGGAACTTTTAAAAGGTACATGTTAGGGCCTGCCATAGCTTTGATTCACCAGCATGTGTTGGAGACTGAAGGTGGTGTGGAGGATGATGCTGACAACCACCTCAGGCACCTGAGGAGAAGAGTGTTCAGACCAAGGGTAACCTACCAGGGGCTAAATGATCTAGAGATAGTAGAGTGTTACAGGGTGGACAGGGACACCATACAGCAACTTAACTTATTGAGCTGTGCAGGCCACACCTCAGAGCCAGAAATAACAGAGGGGAACCCATCCCAGTGGACACAAAGGTATGTGTAAGCTTGAGAATACTAGCCACAGGTAACTTTCAAAGGCCAACTGGGGATATCCTGGGGGTCTCACAGGCATCAGCATCCAGGGTACTCCACCAGTTCCTGGATGCCATGTTACCACATGCCAATGAGCACATATACTTCCCCCGAACGCAAGAGGAGTTGGCCAGCAATATGCGTCTCTTCCACAGTGTGGCAGAATACCCAGAGGTACTGGGTGCAATAAACTGCACGTACATACACATCAAGTCACCACCCAGTGAGCAGGGTAGGCTCTACATAAACCACAAGGGATACCCCTCCATCAATTTCCAGGTCATGTGCAATGCCCAGGGCATTATCATGGATGTGTGTGCTGGAAGACCTGGAAGCTATCACTACTCCCACATCTGGCATGCCTCACAGCTGTATCAGGTATCTGCCAGGGGGAAATTCCATATGGCCACCTGGTTGGAGGATGTTGGCTATGAACTGGAACCATGGATGATGACTCCCATCAGAAATGCACCCATCAGAAATGCACACACACCCATGCAAGAACGCCATAATGAGGCACACCAGAATCATCACAGAGCATGTGTTTGGGATGCTGAAATCATGGTTTTATTGCTTGGACATATCTGGTGGAGCCTTGCAGTACTCTCCAGGCATGTTTGCCCACATGTACATAGTATGTGCCATGCTACACAATATGATCCTGTGGAAACAGCTGCAGCAGGGACAGAATGGTGAAGGCCCTCACAGCTCACCACTGTTGCCAAGGGCCCCACAGGCACAGAGGTACTCAGACCATGAACACCCTGAGCCAGCCCCAGTAGGCAGATGGAGGCATGCCCAGTATGCCCATGCCTTGGCAAAAAGGGAACGTATAGCACACACACTGACAGTTTAGGCACCTACAGACTGACATCCTTCTCCACCTGCACACACAGTAAACATGGATGGTACACACACAAGACCACCTGTAAATTGTCATGTATAGGTGGTCTACTGTGTGCATCCTACATAGGCAGCCCTCAACTATTGCACACACAACCGCTATTGGCACAAGGTAAGTCAATACCTGAACAGTAAATTAAGCTATCAGCATGTGCTGATACTGTATGTATAGGTTCATAGGTACATAGGTAGGTACTTGGCTGACTGCCTGAGGCCATTCATACACTTAGCTGAAATGTGTCAGCTGTTGCCACCCCATTGATTAACTAACTGTCCCTCTGTGGAGCAGAGCCAATTGCGGGATCCCTGGGGTGTACCCACTGTTCCCCATACACTCTGCAAGGTTTCCCCTGGAGTGTTAGTGAGGGGCTCCGTATAATGTAATCAGGGATGTAGTTCCAAAGCATGGGGAGTACCTGTGACAGGAATCTGTCACTCCAGCATCTTCCAGTTATGGTTGCGGCAAGGTTTAACTCATTGCAGTGTGTGGCTCACTGTGACATGGATTCCCATAGGTGGAGCATATCCATTAAGCCTGACTTGGACATGGCTTTGCTGGGCAGCAAAGATCATCTCTGAGTAAACAAGATTCCACTGAGTAATGCAAGAGTTCATGCGGTCTGGCAGCATAGAGCACATGTTTGAGGCCAGTAATGCTCTTGGCGAGGTATGTTCGTGGACCCTCCAGCTGTTGAATGCGTCTTCTGAGGTACATCCCAAATGGGTTACCATGCGCGATGATGGGATTGATGAGTGATGAGTAAAGGGGCACAATAACCTCAGTATGTCTAGATGCGAACCCTTAAGTAATCCGATGACCTACATAGAAGGATGGCCTAATTACTTTGGAGATATGAATGTCAAAAGAGAGATCACTATCTAGTGTAGTCCCCACATACCCATTACCTCATCTGTACTAAAGTGGATGCCACTCGTATTAATATGTGGGTGTTTAGTTTTCCCAGCATGGAATGACCATGCAGTTCGTGGCCTTTAGCTGGAGGCCATGACTGTGACACCCTGTGTTGGTCTATGTGAGCCCCCTTGAAGGATGTCTGTGACAGCTGGACTGTCAATTATGGCTCCCAGTTTGCAGTAATCACCAAACACAGTCTGCTGTAGTCCACCTGTGGTTGCCTGGACTTCTGAGAAGTATATGGCAAACAGTAGGGGTCCCAGGACTGAGTCCTGTGGGTCACCAGTTGTGACTGGTTAAGAGTTGGACCTGGAGGCTGCTAGTCTTACCATGTGGGTTCTGTGCGTAAGCCTGTTGGCAACCCAACCTGTGATGTATGGGTGTATGTACTGGCTGGAGAGTTTATAAACAATACCTGAGTGGGGAATGGTGTTATAATCCTTGGCGAGGTCCAGATAGTATGTGTGAACTACCACACCCCACACCTAAAGTCTAGGTGACTGTAAGACATCAAACAGGTACAGTAGGCATGATCTGCACTCAATCAAGCAGACCTGGGTTAGATTGAGTGTCTGGAGGTTCCCAATGTCTCTGTTAATGAGTTCCATGATGATGCGCTCCATAGCCTTGCAGTCCAGGCTAGTCAGGCTTATAGGGAAATAGTTCCCAGGGTCTGTTGTGGCGCCACCTTTGTGGAGTGGGATAACTGTTGCTGTGCACCACTCTGTGGGTATGTAGCCTGTAGAGAGCCTGTGTTTGAACAGTGTGTTTAGGTGAGGGGTTAGTTCATTTGGAGCTCATGTAAGACACAGCCTGGGACACTGTCTGGTCCCATTGAGGCTGTATTTGTGGCTTTGCATAGGGCTGTTTTATCCTGTGTGTTGGTGATTGCCAGGGCCATACATTCTTCTGATATGGTTATGGGCTGTTTAGCGGTTGAGAGGGGTGTGAAGTTTGCACTGAACTTGTCTGCCAAAATGTTGGCAATATCAGTCGGTTCAGTGTATTTTGTGCCAGTCTGCATCAACTCTAAGCAGATCTGAGAGTTCCCACTTAGGTTCTTGACATAGCTAAAGAACGCTTTGTGGTTGTCTGTAGGGTCCTTGGGAAATTGTCTTTTGAAGCTAGACTTGGATGATTTCATGAGGGATCATAGTTTCTTGCTGATACTGATCAGGGATGTCTGTCCTTCTAGGGATTTCTTTCTTATCTGTACTAGTTACCTCCTACTATTGTAGAGCCTGTGTATGGCAGGGGTCCACCAGACTTGTTTCCTGTTTTTGGAGGAGTGAGTCTAGGTATGACTTGGGATAGCATGATCCATGCATTCCTGCAGATGATCATAGAGTGCCTCTGTATAGGTTTCAGCATCTTGAATAGCATTGTCCATTGCCGTGGGGGCTGTGAACTGTTCCAGCTCGGGCATAAGCTACGTGAAGTCTGCTTTGGAAAAGATTTTCATGGTGTTTCCTTTTTTGGGGTTGTGGGCGGAATGTGAATATCCAGAATGATTAGTCTATGGTCTGATCTAACCAGGAGGGGTTGATGTCAGGTGTGGAACACCAGTCGCCCATGTTGATGATGACCAAGTCCAATATGTTGTTCCCTCTGGTGGGGGTGTAAAGCAGTTGTTCCAGGGCATTTGAGTCGAGAAATTCTAGGAAGCGCTGGGCAAAGGAGTTAGTACTTGAGTAGTAATTGAGTAGTTCTCCTAGTTAATGTTTGGGTAGTTGAAATCACCCAGTATTAGGCTGTCTGGTAGGACCCGCATATTTCCCAGTGTCCTGGGAAATGCAGAATGTGGATCCTGGGTCATGGTGGGTGGTCTGTAGCAAGCTACAATTTGGATTGCAGTGTTGCCCATCAGTTGAACTTGGATGATCTCTGACGCATCATGCTGCACCACTAACCTGGAGGTGTGAGTATCCTTGATGAATATGGATACACCCCCGCCTTTTGTGTTCCGGTCCAGGTTCTGTGGCCGAAAGGTGTGGTATGAGATATAGCCTCGTGGTGCTGGGGTGCTCTCTGGAGCCTTAAACCAGGTGTCTGTTACTGCACAGATATTGATGTTCTCCAAACTGAGGAGTGCCTCGAGTGTTTGCAATTTGAGGTCTAGACTTCTGGCATTGAGTAGCAATACCCTCAGTTTCTGGTTACTTGTGCTATGTATGGTGGTGGATTTGTCTTACGAGCATAGCCTAAAAGTCCACCTTGCCTAATATCCACCTCTCTACTATTGTTTGCAAGCAATGACAGCTGTGCATGTGTACATGTTCTGCAAATATGTACTGACCCTTGTTACAGGGCTGTACCAAATGGCTATGTGCACACCTACATAGAGTGGATATTGACAGTAGAGACACACTGGTTGAACATTTACATTTGTGTAGCCTAACCTTTCATTGCCAGACTAACAGCTGCTTGGAAATATGTTGACAGTACTGGTAATGAAACAGGGTGCATATCATCTTTAACACCAGTGGTACTACTACTACTACTAAACTACTAGTTTGAGAAAGCCTTTTTGGTGAAAGTGCTAACTTTTGCTAGCTGAATAAATAACTTTTTATACCCTACTGGAATTGGAATTTGTAATTGAAGTGACAGAGACTGTGGATATTTCAGGCTGTTGTCTCTACCTGTATGTGGACACTTTATATGTTATAACACATACCTCACCTCTTGATCAACATCCTTTATTGGAACACATGGGCCACAGGTGTGTCTAACTTTCTGAGGGATATGTACACCCCCACACAAGTTGCACTTGCACAAAGTAAGATGCCTTGTGCTGAACAACTACCTTTGTGCCAAAGTGTAATCCAAATTGCACCTAGTGACAGATCATCCACCATGCCTCAGAAATCCCAACTGTCATTGTGCTGTAAAGGGGAATACCAGTTGTGAGATAGGACACCATAATCATGGCCACTCAGCTATCCCATTATGAACCAGGAAGACGCATCATGTACCAACACATGTGCTCAATGCATGTTGGATGTCATCAACACCAATGACCTGGATCACCATAGTCACACCAACAGGGCTAACAATATGCCACACATGGTCAGTCTTCAAAGCCAATGTTATGCTCCTTAAGAGTGAATTGGTGACTGTCATGGCACCCATGCAGATGTACAATGCATGTGCAAATGCTGGGTCCTACACAAATGCACTTTTGGCACTCACATATGTGCAGTGATCATGCCATTGAAACAGAAAGAGGATTCAAACAAACACAAACATGAAGGCAAACCAGTGGTACCCTGCCTTAAACTGTACCACAGAAGGCAGTAACTGTTGCAAGAGTCAACACACGAGTGGACGTTGATCCATGGTCAGCCTCAGTAAGATGCAGATACACCATATAATGCCACACAAAGCTACTGTGAAACTACTCATCCACATATTATGAGGCCAAACACAGAGGATTCCATATCTGTGTCATGAAACATGATGACAACAACAAGACCTGATGTGCTTCACAGCACTATGGCATGTGAAGTACTGCACCTACGGAAATAGCACTTGTTCAGCCAGATAGGGTCTTGGATAACATAAACACACTGTCCCCCCCAACAGGTACACATTTTTATATCCATGTACATTACAGAGCCCCTGTAATAACAACTATGCAGGTACAAGCTGCACTCTCTTATGCCATACATGCAGACTGCATGGGACCTGTCCACATTCCAGGTTATATCCTACACAAATGTCAAAACAATCTGCTCCCCACATAAACATCTAGACCTTGCCAAGGCCTTTGACACCATCCCCCACTCTGGAATCATCGATAAACTTACTAAGTTGGGCATTAATCCCTATGTCACCCAATGGGTTGCTAAATGGCTTACTGATAGAACCCACACTGTAAAAGTAGCTGACTCCAAATCCAGCTCCAGACAAGTGACAAGTGGAGTACCTCAGGGTTCAGTCCTGGGGCCGCTCTTGTTTGGCATCTACTTTGAAGTACAGGTCAACACTAAGGGACTCTGGCTAACAAAGTTTGCAGATGACTGCAAACTGGGAGCCATTATTGAATCCGCAAATGATGTGGATACTCTACAAAAGGGCCTTACAGAAATAGATGCTTGGTGCCAGAGCCATGGGCTCAAGCTCAATGCCAAGAAATGTATTGTTATCCCCTTTGGGAAAAAACATGTATCCATGAATTACCATATAGGTGGCAGTACACTAAACACAGAAAGTGTGATAAGAGACTTAGGGACACAGGTGGACAGTGGTCTCACCTTCGATAACCACATCGCCACAACAGTCAGGAAATCCTTCTATGTGGCACACCTCATCACGAAGGATTTTCATCCAGAAAAAGGAGGTCATTGTCCCACTGTACTCATCCCTCATTAGACCCATTATAGAATACAACGCCCCATTTGGTATGTACCTCTCAAGACATCTGCAACAACTGGAAAGGCCTCAGAAATACCTCACTAAAAGAATCACAGGCCTAAAGCAGATGCCCTACGCTGACCGCCTAAAAACTCCAGCTATACTCTGTGCATATCGTCTACTCAGAGGCGATCTCTGCTTAACATACAAGGCCATGTCAAACCCAGAGCTGCTGGACATGCTACACTTAAAGAAATCCCAATCCTTCAGAGCTACACGCTCCAGGGATCTAAACCTTGTCATCACAATAAACAAAACATGCTGGAGGGATAGGTTCCTGACCCAGAGACTCCCCAGACTCTGGAATAGATTGCCCATACATGTCAAGCAGAGTGCCTCTTTGGACCTCTTCAAGAGGAACCTTGACGATTGGATGGGAGAAAGGAAATTCACCCCAGGGATCACGTCAGTTGCCCTGCTAGACAGGGGTCCAGGAAAGTAAATAATGTGGGAAGAAATAGCCAGGGAATTGTTATGGCTAGGCTTGTATAGGCCCTAGGGCTGATAGCCTAGTACCAACCTATGAACCTATGAACCTATGAACAATCATAGCTTCATGTCAGACTGTGTACACACTGAATGGTGCACAGCAACAGTCATCTGTTAATGCTATCAATATCTGATGGACCCTGGTATGTGTACAGCTGACCTGGTTACAAACAATGGTATCATTGTATTGCATAACACATAATGCAACTGTGTCAATACATGGGTACTCTGCACAGTTGTTGTAGGTCTAGGTACATTCCACCAGTCAAAGGTTACTTGGTGTTGTACTATTACATGTCACACCACATGTATGGATGTGTGTTGGTGGTCTGCGGACATGGTGGTGTCTGAGGATTGCATCCTAGAATGCAGCTTTTCACACTGTGACCTGCACCTGGCTCATCTGTGATGACCTATGTTGGAGTACTGGACTGTACATGTGAGTAGCCATTATGAATGTGGAGACACCACCACCTGAAGTGGTCCATACCAGTGTTATGGCCCACATGTCTGGTTCTGAGTTATATGGTAGTAGTGCTATTGTGCACTACAGAGCCTTCAACCATGTGTTCCTCACTGCACAGATGTCAGTATTCCCCATTGTAGGTTCAACAGTGAGCAGCTGTGATTACGACAGCAACACATCTAGCACTGGTTAGCATAAGCATACAATGCAATTGTCTTCTAGGTGTCAGGGTGCTATCCTGTGTTTAGGTCATTTGCCTTGGAATGGCATTATATGGGAAAATGCGAATGAGGTATTATCATCACTCCCTTGAATCATGGATGCATGTGATCTGTGACAAAGGCTTGTCTTCTGTCAGTCATGTCATTCCAGACTGACAGACACTGGACAACCTCGTAATTACAGTAGGACATTGGCTTATTGTGTTGGTCAAGCAGTTGCCATTCCTAGCATGAAATCACTGTGAGTGGTAGTATTGTGCTTGGTATAGACTGATACATCTAAGGTGACTGACAGAAGCAGATGTTGTGTAGATGACCAGTGTCAGATACATGTAGTGCAGCGTTCCTGCTAACAATGACAACTACTAACACCAGAGTCCATTACAACATGTTCTGTACATCTAACTGTATGAGCATGCCCAGTATAACCTTGTGTATTTAGAATCATAGTGCATTCCAAACAGCCCTGTGCTACTAAGTGTGTGAGCATGCCCACTGATATCTTGTGTAAGTTGTGTGCTTCTATGTGTATGAGAATCGCCATTGTAACCCTGTATAGTGATAGTAGTCGTCCATTCCAGAGAAAGGCATACTCCTGTTCGGGATGGACATCTACGTTAAACACACAGGTTCACAGCTATGTACATCTTAACTGACAGCATCCCTGTTGATGTCTGCAATCCTAGAAGGTCATGACGACTGCCTCGGAATGTGTAATCTCTGTGGCTCAACTCGTAACTGTGTAGTACTGTAATAGTGATCTGTAGATAGGCAGGTGTTCTAATCACATCACTGGCGCGTGTGTGTGTGTGTGTGTGTGTGTGTGTGTGTGTGTGTGTGTGTGTGTGTGTGTGTGTGTGTGTGTGTGTGTGTGTGTCTATCTGTCGGTGGACAGAACAATGCTTTTTAGAGTAGAGTACTCACACTCTGTACAATCCCTGTATTCAACTTTGGCAAGGCTGATGATGTCACCCATGTAGGAATACACCTCTGAGATTGCTGCGACCCAGTAATCTTGATAGAGTGTTCAGTAACTGCGTAATGCAGTAGTGTGATAAAGTAGTTAGGTTGGTGTTCTAATCCCAGATATGCCAAGTGTGTGTGTGTGTGTGTGTGTGTGTGTGTGTGTGTGTGTGTGTGTGTGTGTGTGTGTGTGTCTGTCTGCTGGTGGACGGAGCAATGCTTTTTAAAGTACTCACACTCCGTACAATTCCTACACTCAACTTTGGCAAGGCTGATGATGTCACCCCCACCTAGGAATACACCTCTGGGATTGCTGTGACCCAGTAATCTCCGTAGCGCATTCTGTAACTGCATAATACTGTAGTGTGTTAAAGTAGTCAGGTAGGTGTTCTATTACATGGCATAGCAGGTGTGTGTGTTTGTCAGTCATGCCCTATGTGTTGGGCTGTGAGTGTCTAGCCACTGGATGTGTTGAGGAGCGTGTTTTGTAGTTTCCTCATTTAGTGGCCATATAAGTCACAATCAGCCAAGAGACTGGGTTGGCAAGAAATGCCCATACATTTGGCAATAGGCCTGGTGAGTAAAGTCAGCAACCCTATTATTACCCAGAATACAGTCTGAGCCTATGTGTCAGACAGAAAACACACTTGCCCTGTGATTAACACCAATACATAATACAGGAGCTGCTGGTGTTTACCTTTTCATTCTTTTCTAATGCTTTAGTGTCATGAGGTTTGTTCTTGGGATATATAATCTATATCTATGTATGTGTGTATATATATATACATATATATATATATATATATATATATATATATATATATATATATATATATGTATAATATATATATATATATATATATATATATATATGTACATATATATATATATATATATATATATATATATATATATATATACACATATATATACATACGTTAACACACATACAGCTACATAATGGAATACATGTCCTATACTGTTGAATGACTGTGCTGTATGATATGTTCGTGATAACAACCAATGTCTGTATATCTACCATGGCTTAGTGGTAAAGCACATCGACTGTGGTGTGCAGGGTCCTGGTTTCGAGCCTTGCAGAGGCCGGTTATCTTGTTGCTGGGCAGAACAAGGGCCATTGGATATGGAGTAAGAAAGGCACTTTTAAGCTGTTGTGAGCAGGTGTGTGTGGATTTGCGTGATGGTAAGCAGCGGTTAGTTTAGGGGAGGCTCAGTATGGGACATGTAACTATTTATTAGCAGGCAATCATATGCGAATGAGGTGAAGGATAAAGAATCCCAGTTATCCCCAGGGTGTGCAGCAGGTCCCAAGAGTGTAAGAGTATAGATAGCCGGGTGCAAGACTTGGATATAGGTGACTTCACGAGGGGTGTCAGGCATACTGTAAGTGGATTGAAGCCCTGTGGCTCGGGATTGCTCCCAGCTTAGAACAGCTAAGCTATGGGTGTGTCTAAACCTGCCTAGGGCAATCAGAAGGGGTAACAGCAGTTGGAAAGTAATCAAGGAGAACTAGCTGAGCTGACAGGTGAAATGTATCAGGATCAGCCAATTACAGAGGTAGCAGACCAGCCTAGCCCAGAACACTACTATAAACGAAGCAAACACCTTCCTCATTGTTTTTTCCACAATCTACACCACCGGTGTATACAAGCAGAGAAATTTTATCAAACAAACCTACAAAATGAGAAGGGCTGCAGCAGGCAACATAGAACAACATGTGCAAGAGGCTGAGGGTGGTGAGGATGTGAATGCTGCCGAACAACCAACAGTGAGGAGACAGAGAAGAGTGTGCAGACTCAGGGTATCCTACCAGGGGCTACATGAGCTGGAGATAGTGCAGCACTATAGGGTGGACAGAGACCTCCTACAGCAAATTGTTGTGTTGTGCCAGCCACACCTGACACATCGAAGAGGCCGAGGGGAACCCATCCCAGTGGATACCAAGGTATGTGTAAGCCTAGGTATACTAGCCGCAGGTACCTTCCAAAGCACAACTGGGGATATCATGGAGATCTCACAGACATCAGCATCCAGAGTATTCCACCAGTTCCTGGATGCCATGTCAGCACATGCCAGTGAGCATGTATATTTCCTCAACATACGTGAGGTGTGGACCAGCAATATGCGTCTCTCCCACCAAATAGCAGACTACCCTGGGGTAGTGGGTGCTATAGACTGCACGCACGTATGCATCAAAGCATCACCCGGTGACCAGGGTAAGGCCTATATCAACCGCAGGGGCATCACCCTCCATCAACTGCCAGGTCGTATGTGATGCCCAGGGCATTATAATGAATGTGTGTGCTAGCTGCCCTGGAAGTTATGACGATTCTGAAATGTGGCATCTGATGCAGCTGTACCACATATTTGCCAATATGGACATCCCCTACGGTGACCTAGTGGGGGATGCTGGTTACCCACTGGAGCCGTGGCTGATGACACCCATCAGAAATGCACACATGCCTGAACAACAATGCCATAATGAGGCACATGCACAGGCCAGAAATATAATAGGGCATGTGTTTGGGATGCTCAAGACATGGTTCCGGTGTCTGGACACATCCGGTGGAGCCTTGCAGTATTCACCAGCTACATGCACCCAAATTGTTATGGTATGTGCTATGCTACACAATATGATCCTGCAGAAACAGCTGCAGCAGGAACAGCATGGGGCAGGGCCACACAGCTCCCCCTAATGCCAAGGCCTGTACTGGCACAGAGTGACTCAGAGAAGGAACAACCTGAGCCTGAACTAGTAGGCAGAAGGAGGCGTGCCCAGTATGACCTGGTCATGGCAAAGAGGCAACGCATAGCAGATGCACTGACACAGTAGAGACCCAGGGAATGACACCCTCTCTGACTTGCACATACATTAAAAGGGATGCCAAACATGACACTACCTGTGCTCAACCATGTATAGGGAGTGTACTATGTGCATCCATCATAGGCAGCCCTCCACCACCATCCTCACATCTTGCACACCCTCAAGGAAAGTCAATCAACCTACTAAGTGCAAAAATGGAGCAGAATGTGTTGTTACCTGTAGCTATGGTATGGATGTGAGCATGCAAGGGAATTGGGAGGCCAAATGTTAAAGCAGCAGACAGTAGACACCCATAGTGGCACCATGACATCTGTAATACATACTGGAGTCATCATAGTAGCCAGTACTACACAGGTTGACAAAACCCAGTAAAGGTATTGGGCTGAGCGACATGTGTGTCCATAAGACCCATACAAGTCTCAGCCAGCAGGACAGGTGTTGACAGACAAACAAATGCTATACCATGGCCCCTGACTGTACCCTATGGGTAACCCCTCCCCCAGAACCACACAGACAGACTACAGCAGGGCAGCCAGTTGGATGTAAGTTGTGAAGGCTAGGAAGCCAGACACTAATATGTTGGTAATTAAAACTAAGATCTGTATTACACTGGTATGCCTCTAGCCAGCTCAATAGGTAAGACTACACACTGAAATGGAGTATCTGACATACCAGTACAGTCCTAGCAAATGTTTACAGGTGTCAGGTGTGCCCCCCCAATCCACCGACGACTTATAGCAACAGTCAGGTGTGCCCCCCCCCGCTACTGTGTAGGAATGTAGATACAGTCAGGTGCCCCCCCCACTATACAGACATGTAGCAACAGTCAATGCCAAATGACTGATGGATACCCTGCAGACTCAGCATGCTACCTGTTGGTGTACAACACAAAGGTCGGCACCGCAGTACAAACTACCTGGACTTGTTCCACACATGCGATACAGATGGCCATACTGGGCATGCTCACACACGAAGGTATGAAGACAATGTCAGTCAGCAGCATACTGAAAGGTCATACTGGGAATGCTCACACACTTAAACGCATGAAGGCCATGTCTGCAAACACCATTGGTCCAGACATATCAGGCAGTCGCAGTTCTTAGTGCAGACACATGTCAGTATGCAGCACCTCTGCCTTGCACACACAGTGCATAGGAATAAAGGCATATATGTAAGGATAACACACTATAATAAGCCAAAGGTAGATGGGCATAGATGTGCAGAAGAGGGTGACCATGACAATGAGCCATCCGGGCCTGTCCCACCCAGCACACAGCCAAAGGGCCTCAAACACAAGAGGTGCAGATGTCATTCACTGCAGACACTAGCCACCAGTATCTGTCAGCGTGACAGAGTATGTGGTGCACGTGCCAGCTGCGCAACATGACTATACAAGGAAGTAGTCATCTAGTAGCTGTATACACGTACCTGTGACATATGACCACATGTGTGCCAACATGTGGCATGTCAACCCTTACATGAATGGGTTATGGCCCATGCACGCACTGTCCTCACCATAGCAGTATTCTGACAAGCCTGCTGAGGTCATCCAATGTGAAATACACCTTTGGGAGAGCTGTAGTTCAGTAATCTCCATGGTGCATCCCCTTACTGCATACTGCTGTAGTGATAAACTAGTTAGGTAGTAGTTCTAACCCCAGACTTGCCAATTGTGTGTGTGATTGTGTGCGTGTCTGTCTGTCTCAGACTGTGTAGAGTGAAATGCTTTTAGGCTACTCACAGTCCATACAATTCATATACTCAACTTTGGCAAGGCTGCTGATGTCCCCCACCTAGAAATACACCTCTTGGACTGCTGTAACCCAGTAATCTCATTTGCTCGTTCGGTAACTATGTAATGCTGTAGTGTGTTAAAGTAATTAGGTAGGTGTTCTATTCCGAGGCATAGCAGGTGTGTGTGTTTGTCAGTCATATTATGTGTGTTGGCGGCTGTGAGTGTCTAGCCACTGGATGTGGTGGGGAGCGTGTTTTATAGTTTCCTATATAGTGGCCATATATGTCACAATCAGCCAAGTGTCTGGGTTGGCGAGACATACCCATACATTTGGCAATAGGCCTGGTGAGTAACGTCAGCAACACTATTATTACCCAGACTACAGTCTGAATCCATGTGTCGGACAGAAACACATTTGCCTTGGGATTAACACCAGCACATCATACAGGAGCTGCAGGTGTTTTCCTTTTCATTCTTTTCTAATGCTTTGGTGTCACGAGGTTTGTTCTTGGGATATATAATCTGTATGTATGTATATATATATATATATATATATATATATATATATATATATATATATATGGACATTAACACACATACATCTACCTAATTGAATACATGTGCTATACTGTTGAATGGGTACATTTCCGTTATCGGGGGCAACACTATTAATGCAAACATTCAGGTGTAATGCAGCTCATTAACATGCCTGTTGAGCACATGTTGGTATAAAATGCTTGTGTTAATAATTAAATGTTTAACCAAGTGACTAGTCTAATTGTACACACGACTGCCTGGCAGACATGTTAAGGTACTGCATTACAGTGGAGCAATCGATTTAAGGTGTTGCCCTGGTAAGTCGCACAGAGGAAATACTTGCAAATAACATGGCATTCCTTTCATATGTTAATTAGGCATGACATGGTGATATGGACACTGCATGAAATGCCTAACATGAAGTAACTGCCTGTGCTTACATTTTACAAAGACGTGGTCATGCTGATCATTTGTAATCAGACAGTTAAAGTCCTCTGTGAGGCCTGTGAAATGATTAAAAGACAGTGAAGTTGCTATGTATATGTTTGCTGTGAAGGGCTTACAAGACACAAGTTGTTAGGATTAGGCTTCAACTTGGATTAATTATGTAAAAGCCTTGTACATTAGCAACAGATGTATACATCATAAACACAGTTATTTCCGGGCTCAGCGATACCTTCCTAAATCCATGCCTGACACTCTTAACAAACAAACGATTGGTGTTTACTGATTGTAATCGCATCCTTGCAGCTTAAAGAAGCTGAGTTAGTATAATTAGAGATGCTGAGGATGGGTATTTGACAATGAAAATGTTTTCTACAATGTCTGCTTTCCCTATAATGGCTAGACTGCTGTAATAGTAGGCCTTTGTCTGTTTATGCACTATGCTGCTTTCAGGCAAACACTTTCAATGCGGGTGCTCAGCCTCAAGCCATGTGGTTTGGATGTTAATGTTAACAGTTGTGTGTAAATCAGTTAAATGGATAAAATGTAAACACAAACTGAGAACAACTGTAACTTCTACATTTTACACACACATGTTAAGACTAACACAAATGCGCGGTTTGACACTGGATTCGGAGGTCAGCAACTGCATTAACAGTGTTACCCCATTAACGGACATGTATCCCCGTGCAAACGCACTTAAACATGATTCCTGGTGCTTAGATATGTTTACTACTGCATATTTGTGCTTACACCTGCTTAATAGTAACTTATCCATTATGTCACTAACACTGAGATTGAATGACATTAATTACACATTTCATGCAGTACTCCAGTTCACATGTACATGTTCTTAAGTAGGTTGTACTGCAATACAATGTGTAAATATGTTTATATACACATACCACATGGTAAATGATATGTGCTAGTGTGGGGCTCGGACCGTGAATGCCTGTCCATTAGGCGAATGCTCTGACCAATACACTATTGCTGTGCTGCTTCAGTTGCATATATACACATATACCCATGTCTCCTACTTCCCCAATCACCCACCCCAACACTTCACTTACACTGCAGTTACCCATTCTCCAGTTGGATTTGTGGTGTATCCACATCAGTACACATTGGCCACTCCCTAACCCTGTAGACCCATTCCATCAGTTGACTCACTACACGTATCCTCAGGAATCCCTAAAGTTTAGTCCACAAACATTGGTGACATGAGTGACCAATAGGACACTAATCACAATATTTGTGTTATCCCACATGGGACACAGTTGTCTTTATGTCAAGATTAGACTCTTACTTCCTTACATACTTACTCCCATTAACATGACACTACAATAAATTAATTAGTCTGACTATATGGTAACGTACACATTACATATGAGAACTAATTATGTACATGTTCGGCGTGTTTCATTTACAAATTGACCAATTTAGTATTTGGAGTTGCCGTTGCAGGCAGATCACAGGGATAATTCCCTGTGTGAGACAGTCCTCACATTTGATTTAGTCAGCACAGCATTGACTTCGGACATTGTACACATGTCTGTATTTTAGCAATTTTGGCCATTCCCTCTTATGCATTACCTATTATTCTATCTACTGTCGAGGTTTGTAAGGGCACACTCATGTGTTTATGTCTGCAAATGGAATGGATATGTTACAGGGAATGTATGAATGGATATGTTACATAGATGTATGCATGTGTGTATGCATACATATTTATAACTGACTCGCTGGCCTCCATGAGGCAGTCCAGTTAGAACCAGGCCATCCAACCATGACACGCCTGGATCCATAATCACATACCCATTGTTCCCCAACCCCACCTGAGTTTGACATACATGCAATCCATCCATTATCCAGTTGCTTTCACGGCCATGACACACCTCCACACATTGCCACCCCCCCAGTGTTAGGGGCCCTACACGTATGTTGTCCCAACACATGTATTATCATGCTGTCCCACCATTTAGTCCTTGAACATATCAGCCCTTACTTGTGTAATGGATGGAGATCCAAATATGCTGTCAATTTGTGATAGTCCCACTGGGGACTACCCTCTGATTGTTTGTAAAGTAGACTTAGCAGATCAACAGTGTTACTCCCACTGGTAAATCCCTGCCTGTGGCGTGAGTAGCAGTGCTTTGCTCACTCCTGGCCAGCTTGATATGACATACGCTGGCAGCACTATATAATACTGGCGTTTCTGTCGATTCCCTTCTCATTTCTTTTCTATGCTTTATTGTCATGATGTTCATTCTTCATATATATATATAGATATATATATATGTGCATGTGTGTGTGTTTATATATGTATATATATATGTGTGTGTGTGTGTGTGTGTGTGTGTGTGTGTGTGTGTGTGTGTGTGTGTGTGTGTGTGTGTGTGTGTGTATATATATATATATATATATATATATATATATATATATATATATATATATATATATATATATATATATATATATATATATATATATATATATATATATATATATATATATATATATATTACATCTGTACATACTTATATACATTCTCTATGCTGGGCACTGCTTACACCCGTGCAAGCGCACTCAGATTTGCTTACTGTTTGTTATATATGTTTACTGCTGCTTATTTGTGCTTACTTGTGCCTTATTCATTATGACAGCACCACTTTGATTGAATGGATTTGGATAAAAGTCCCATGTGATACTCAAGTTCAGTTGTACATGTTATTATGTTGGTTTTACAACAGACCAACATTCATTCCACATGGAAAATGATATGTGCTATAGTTGAACTTGAACCGTGAATGCCTGTTCGTTAGGCAGATGCTCTAACCACTACACTATTGGTGTGCTGCTTCATTTTCATGTATACCCATGGTTCACAGTTACCTGAACACACACCTCAGCACTTTACCAACACAGCAGTCATCCATTCTCCAGTTGGAAAAACCACACCACTACTCATGCGCCACTTCCTACTGCTCTAGACCCGTCTTGCATGTTGACTCACTCCAAGTATATTCAGACGTCCCAAGCTTATAGTCCTGGAACATACATTCATATAATGGTCAGGGTGTTCAAATAGTTTTCCGGTTTTTGGCTCATCTGACTGGAAACTGGGACTGCCCTGTACCTGTTTGAAAGTCAGGCTTAGCATGTGGATAAAGATAGTCCCACTGTTAGCATCCTATCTGTGGTTGGAGACGCAGGAGGTTTGCTCACCTCTGGTCAGCTTGATATGACAGCACTGAATAATACAGGGGTTCCACTACTGTTTTCCTTTGCATTCGTTATGAATGCTTTATTGTGACCATGTTCATTCTTCATGGATATATATATATATATATATATATATATCTGTACATACACATGCGTATACACCTACATGCTTATTTACATTTCCCATGCTGTTGAATGACTACCACTTATCGCTGTGCATACCCGCTTATGTCTGCCTGAATGTGCCTTACTCACCCTATATCCAACAGCCATTATTTTGTGGCATCATATAAAATTAGCAGCCCTTGCATGGCTTGGACCCAGGAACAGAAACACCATAGTCACTAGTATGACCACTAAACCATCTGTGATACATTTTGCATGGATGGTAGTTAGGATATATGACTTTACTACAAGCATTCCACACTACTGGCAACAAATGTGACAGTTGGTTGGTTTACATATGTATAGTACATGTTAACGTTCATATGTTTCTGAGTGACATATGTATACATTTGCAAGTATACATATTTATGAATAGGACACATACTTGACAACTACTTATAGCATGTGTAGCCATGCGAATATAAGTATGTACATTTATAGATATATGACTACATATCTGGGGTTATACATGCCCATGTATATGAACACCCGCATCCAGGAGGGACCTGTACCGTTTATATACAGGGGTTGTGTGCATCATTATGATGTAATACCTGGACAGGGTATACAATTTGTGGATGTGTACTATTTGGAAGATGGCTATGGGGAAACTTCATGGGAACATGTGAAAGGTATTTATTCCCTATAATGCATGTGGGGAGATGTGCATCACGGTCAAGTGTTTAATCCTGGGTCATAGGTTCTGCAGGATCGGGTGGTGGCTGAGCAGGTTTGTGGACAAGTACTGCTAATCTGACTTGTGTCCGGATGTCAACGGGGGTGGGAATCGTGTTGTGCCATCATGTCTAATCTTGAGAACAGACACTTATCCCAAGAGAGATGTCCAAAAATTGTGAACGCCATTGACACCATTCTTTTGGCTATATGAAAATGAGGGAGGGTTATACATGCATGGGATACCTAGTTTTCAGGCCTGGGACTGCTTAGGGTGAGACTACCTACTAGATGTGGGTAGGGGGCACTATGTGCAGATATGGCTGGCCCAAGCTTGCAGCCCGAGTATGGGTGGTTTTGGTGGATGTGTAGCAAGGGGGGAGGTGTGCTGTGGAGGGGGCGATGGGTATTCAATTATGTATCCAGGTGTGAAGGGGTCAGATGGCTTAGTTCAGGCCAAACCATTATGTGGTGTGAGCCAGTACCATTTCTGTACATGTTTATCGTACATTTTAATGTTCATATGTTTGTGGGATTGTGTTTTGCAATATGACATGGCAGAGTGTATTGGGGATGTGAATGCATGTTCTTTAGTTTCCTTTTGGATTTTCCCAGTGCACCCTCATACACCTCCAGTTCACCTATTATACATCCGGCCCAGTCTCCCCTTGGTGGATTATTACATTACCCATCACCCCCCCCCAAAATCCACATACACACCATCCATCCCTTCTCTGGTTGTTAGCCCATGGCACAGACATTGCCTACTCTACATATCTCTGGTACCATTATGGTTTTTGGGCCGGCCAGACAAGCACGACTTGGACAGTGAATGGGCAGTTATTAAGCGAATGCTCTGATCATCGGGCTAGGCTTAGCAAAGGGCAGAGGCACGCAAACATGCTGCATTTGATTTCCACTTGGTATAAAAATCAACACTACAATGAAATACGGACAGAAGGTTTTAGATGTAATTATTCGAGGGATGGGGGCTCAACATTCCACTACGTACTTGCGTGTTTACTCCTGTGATATTATTTTGGTGTTCGCGTAACTCTCTTGTATGCTTTGCATACATTTCAGTATCCACAGACACTGACAGGAGTGATTACTATTACAGGCAGGCTGTACTTGTCAGCATTTTAGGTTGCGAGACTGTCGCTGACATGTTCACGCCTCCATGCAGTGCTTAAACACACCCTCTGCACTCGCGCATGTTTCCTGTGCACCTGGACAGTGCAGCAGAGCGCCTTCATTAATATGCATATGGTGCTGCTGCGCCATCTCTACGCCGCACGCTTGGTGCAAGGCTAACGCCTTCCTTGCGCGGAGCTTCATGAATCCCGGGGTGTATTTAGATCATACCATGGCAGCAGGTGTTGTTAACCCTGCAGTCCTGCATAGGACAAATCTAGATAAAGTCTTTAAATGAGAAGATAAAGCCTGTGTTAGCAGTATTTCAGCACCTGAATGACTTACTGCACAGAACACTAGCACAACTGAGATAAAGTGTCCACTGGAATAAAAACATGTGAAAAGAGTCTGTAAAGCAGTAGATTCACAGGTAATATGAAAATTATGTGTTGTCTGTGAGTTTGATGGAGTCCTGAAACAACATTAAAGGAGAAAGTGTTGAAACAGATGAAAGAATTTATTCATGCCTAGTACAAACCTATTTTTTTTCATATTGCATTACATTGCAAATGAAGAAGGAATATATTTTACAGAGAAGACGAAGTAGCTAGCTATATGGGTATCTTAATGTCTCTAGTCAAGCTTCATATAGTTTCAGAGTATTAACCCTATATGTGTATGCATATCCACACATCATACACACACACGTGTGTGTGTGTGTGTGTGTGTGTGTGTGTGTGTGTGTGTGTGTGTGTGTTTGTGTGTGTAGGCAGGTATATGGACATATAACTATATAGTTAGATAAATAAAGGGACACATAGATTCCAAGTATGTGTATTTGCTGAAAGAGATGAAAGTGTACATGACTGTTTTAGTATGTATGAGAGAAAATGCAAAACAAAAAGCATGTTCTTTTTTCATGATATATTACTTAGAAATCAAATGATTTTGTACTGCCATGAAATGGCAAAGTGTACATGATTGTGTTTTAGTATGCATGAGAGAAAATGCAAAACAAAAAGCATGTTCTTTTTCATGATATATTACTTAGAAATCATCAGATAATTTTGTACTGTCATGAAATTGCAGTTACTTTATGAATTACTACTTAAAATAATGAAATACATTGAGAACTGTGCGTGAAGAGAACATTTCTTGCAATAATTTTACATACGTTTGTGGAACATTTTTGCCTACAGTGTACGCAGGTAAAATATAAAAAGCCTTTTAAATATAAAATGTTACTTCTTATAAATCTTTTTAAAATAGAGTTTTTGGTATTTTATGGGTTTGCTACCAAATGTTCTTAATTGACAGAAGCTATACAGAATGAATGGAACATTTGTCACCATCCTCTAAGGAAAGATTAAGGTGCCATGTAAATGTACAATGCAACATATAATTATAATCCCATATAAATCATCCCTTCAAATTTTAGTACATTCAGTTCAAAATTGTGTTGATTAAACATAATATGTAGCCTGCAGAATTAGAAGTGCATTGAAGTTTCATGAAGGTAGTAAATGAGGCTGTGATTTTGTAGCTTGTGATATTATAAACTATTGTTAAGTCCACCTGGATTTTATGAAAAAAAGAACACTTTACTGACATTTGCTTTCTCAAGAAATACCAGCAGGTCTAGTGATGCCTCTATAAAGGAAGCAGGTGCTGGTCTACAGTATTCTGCTCAACTAAGATAAAACTTGAGCAATGTGCCAGTAACATAGTATATAAAAAGTCTAAGCTATTAAGCTGTGGTATTCTGGTATCATTTATCATGAAACTTATTATAGGAAAAAACATAAACCAAATAAGAAAGTAAAAATAAAATGGAAAACCTGCAGCTGACCTCCTTGCTCCTCTCTTTTTATGAAGGCCCATTTGCAAAGTTTCTGACCCTGGATCACGCAGTAGCTATCCTTACTATCAGCCAGACTGACAAAGGTGTAATAGGCATCTTCACAATAATTGTCTTCCTACAAATACTTGTGGAACTGGTTGGTTGGTACTAGTTTAAGTCCCTCTTTCTTGCCTCTCTTTCTGTATTTCTCTCACACTCACTCTCCACCTCTCTGTCTCACACACACATTTAATATGGAGGATACTGGTATTATAATATTGTCCATAATCTGATATGGAAAGGTAACAGTGCAAATAATACACTTTCCAGAAGCAGATAAATGTCTAGTAACATGACAACTAAGCTTTGTAATTTCTACTTACCAAATCTCTGAAACAGCCATTGCTACATTAATTACGAAAAATGTCATCCACATGCAGCTGTTCAAGACTTTTTTATGTGACATCCTGAGTTTTTATGATTTATGAAAGATCCAGTCTCAGCAGTCTTCCAGTACACTTTCTAGAGAGAAAAAGAGAGGAAAATCTGAACATCATTGTTGTATGGGGGGTGGGGTGGGGGTTAGTATAATGGTTAAGGTGTTTATTTCACAGTCACAAGGTACAGGGTTTGATTCTCACCCTTTAAAGGGAAAATGGCCCACAAGTACAGCATTCTTATAGGTTCATAGATAAGTAATTCTTATCTATGAACCTAGGAACCTATAAGAATGAAAAGAAATATATCTCCTGACCATGACATCCTTAAGTAGCCAGATATACACAAAGTGAACAATAGAGATTTAAAATGGAATCTCTAGGAATACCACATACTTGTGGGTGTGAGCATGAAGAATTAAAGCCTGCCACCACTCTTGGCACTTTCTGAGAGGGAAGAGTTAAAACACTCAAGGACAGTACCGGATAACCTGAAATGCAACATCAGACACTTGATTGGCATTTCATGGTTCACAATGTCAAAGACCATAGATAGCACAAAAAGGACTACGATGGGATAATTACATTGCTCTCTCACCATCAGGAGGACATTATCCTCTCTAATGAGGGTAAATCTCTGTGCTGTATTTTGATCTAAAACTGGACTTACAAGGCTACAACACACCATGGGATGTTAAATGTGAATAGTGCTATGCATAGACTGCCTTTACAATAAATGGGAAGTTCAAGACAAGGTAAGTATTCTCCAGACTGGTCTGCATCTAAAGTAGGCCTCTGAGGATCAGGATTATCAGTGTCTCTTAACCTTGACAGAAATGCCCCAGTCCTCAAGGATAAGTGAAGAATCTGAAGAATAAGTGGACCAAGAAAATCAAGACAGATTCTAACAGCTTTGCAGTACCCATATATCACTGAAACAACATACTTAGGCTCCCCTTGATTCACATATTTACACTTCTCTAAGTACAAGTCTGAACCTCTTACCTCAGAAAAACTGCTATGTCAGATGGCTATATCGTGGAAAACGGATCACCTTATCTAAGAAATGTTGTCTAAAAAATCATGCAACATTCTTACTCTCAACAAAGGATAAAATGTACAGGTAGTCAGACATGCTGCACTGTACAGCATATCAGTCATTAGAAAATGAGTAGCTGGATGGTTTGATATAACAGAGATATCTCTGAACAGAAACACTTCTACTGAGAAATCCCTGTAAGTAAAATGAAAACGAACAGGAAACCCTCTGGAGATAAAGACGAGTATGACCGAAACTAGAGGTATGAACCATAAGTACATTCAAATCACCAGGGATAGTAGAATAAAATCAAAAGCTATTTATTCAAAAACAACAAGCCAAAATGCTTTCATTTACTGCTTCATCAGATGTAAATTTTTTAAAGATAGAACAAGCATTTAAAAAGAAAAAAAAAATCTCATGACATATTATAAAAAAAATCATTAGTTGGCATATCAGGAGCAACTAAGAACAAGTAAAAACAAAAGGCTGGATTCAATAAAGCCTACATGGGGTGCTAAAACTGTATATGTTGGTCTATGATGCGCTCATGGTAGTGCACTGTTTTGCATTCAGTAAATGGCTCTACACTGCATGTGCAGCCATGCAAACACAGTAAACATTGTGGCATGCTAACTACAGCATAAGCAGTGAAATTGTATGTTAATGAGCCAAAACAAGATGGAGGAGCTATTCAACTATAGAACAGTTGTATACACTTAGTGCAGGTTTTACCTGGGAATTCCAAAATCTACTGGAATACAGCCATGGAAACTAGTCTAGACAGAAAGAATTTTAGGGGCTACTGTTGCTCTTACACATATGTATGTGCCACAGGCCCAAGTCTATGCTGCTGCAATTGCTAATAGACCTTGGCCAAAAAGGAGAAGGCTGTTTTGACCCCATTTAACTTTACATAGTCTGCATGAGGTGGAAATTATAGAGCGTTGCTGGGTGGATAGATACACACTACAGAAACATTGCAACTTCTGCCATCCTCATATGAGAGCAAGGGCAAACTGAGGGGAACCAATAAATGTGGAAACTAAGGTATGTGTAGCACTTAGAATTTTAGGTACTGGAAACTTCCAGAGACAACAGGGGATATGTTGAGGGTATCACAGGCATCGGCATACAGGATTCTATATCAGTTCCTAAATGTTATGCTACAACATGCCAGTGACAACATACAAGTGTCCTGTACACCCAAGGACAGAGCTACATCTGTGCAGGATTTCTACCCTCTATCACACTACTCTGAAGTCTGGGGTGCCATAGCCTGCATGCACATTTAAATCAAAATACCACCTAGGGAACAGGGAAGGATGTACATAAACAGAATAGTATTCCACTCCATTAACTGTCAGGCTGTGTGTAACACTATCAGAATCATCTTGAATGTGTGTTCTGGCAGTTACCACCATTCCAATATCTGGAACAATTGTAAACTGTATCAGAGGCTCTCTAGGGGGGGATATCCCACAGGATCATTTACTGGGTTATGCAGGTTATGCACTCGAGCTGTGACTGATGACAACCATCAGAAATGCACAGCTACCCACCAAAAAATGTTATAATGAGGCACACATTCAAATAAGAAATATCACAGAGCATGAGTTTGGGTGGTCGAAGTCATGGTTCCGGTGCCGAGCTACATCTCTAGGAGCCCTGCAGTACAATACCAATACTTGTGCTGAAATTTTCACTGTCTGTGCCATCATTCACAATATTGTTCTGAGAAAACAGTTTCAGCAGGAACACCAAGAGGAAGGGGCACACATTCCATAACCACTGGCAAGGTCACCACAGCCACATGAATGTGAGGAGTGAGAGGGGGAGCTACCAGCCATTGTGGGTGTCTTTAGACATAGGTGTGCACAATATGCCCTCACCCTGGCCAAGAGGTAATGGATAGCACACATGCTCACCACCTAAGGGGCTGCAACTTTAATCTTATGCACATACATACAGTAAAATGGAAGCCAGGCAATGCCCACAAACTTTACTTACCCATGTAATGTCTGTGTACTGCTAGCATCACACAGAGACAGCTCCAAATTAAAACACTTATAACTGCAAGACTATCAAGGTAAGTGCTGAGCCTGGAATAGGAAAATACATGAATAGGAGCACCAATGAATGGCATATCCTTGCATACTGTTACTTGTTAATGTAACTAAGTAGAGGGTATGTGATTTGTATAGCAATGACATCAATATGTGACAGCACTGACATGTCAATAGATGTGTCCTCTATCAACTAGCAGGCCTTGTGCATCAAAGATTCACACATTACAAAATCCTGTAAGAAAGCATCACAAATATATATACACTAAGTACTCGGTTAGCTATGCACCCTGGATATCAGACAAAAGACTTGTATAGCCATGAATCCAAAAGATAGAAAATCAAGGATTTGGCACGGTCATCATCATTTCCACATGGTGTTGTGTGTATATGTGGGGGGACAGGCAGGAGAACAAGGCTGACACTAAAAGGTCATGTGAGTAAGAAAGACAGACAGGCAGGCAGAAATTTTGATAAAGTATCATCTGAGGCAGAGTGCACTGTAAGCCTCACAACTGATCCATGTAACTGTTATGTATGTGTGTCTGTATGGGCGCTCAAGGTGAAATGTGTGTGTGTGAGTGTCTGCAAGAACACAGTCAAATAAGCTGTGTGCTAGCTCTATATCCTGCTATGACAGACAGGTGTGAGACTTGCATGGCAGATATAACAGTTCATTATCATCATCCCTGACTGTGAGAACTGGTTCTACTAGGAGTTGCACTGGCATGTCCATGCCCATGGTCAGATGCACTGCTGCTACCTGAATGTGACTGATGTTTGCTGGATGAGCTCTCCTTACAAGTACACCCAAGACCATGATTCCATGGCCTACCACATATGGGTGTGGACATCTCAATCACTGATGCAACAGTGGAAGTAGTGCCACTATGGGAGAGTAATCAGGCACGGCCATGTTGGCAATTGTCAGATGATGATGCTGACCTACGTCCAAGTGGATGCTGTCCCACTCGCAGCAGATCTTCAATCACAGACAATGCCCATTCCATGGTGTCATTCACCTGATCCATTGAATCGGTAACACGGTGGAGACAGTCATGCATGCCAGCATGTGCCACATCTACAACCCTAACCATGTCCTTGGAAGCAATATTAAAACATGTCTGATCCTCCATGATGGCCCTAAACATACATTGAGTGGTACGTAAAGACACACCAGGATCAGGTGGAGAGTGGGCAGCAGGCCTGCTATAAGCACCCCTAACAATCATTCTGCATGGCACCTTACCCACACTTTGGCTATAGCCAGAGTCAACTGGCACTGAAGCCACAGTAACCACACTACCCTGATCAAGTGTGCCGTCCTCCATCTGTCCAATAACTAAGGGCTCACTGAAGTAGTTATGCATAGGCCTACTGGCTGTATCTGGTGGAAATACATGGGGTGGCTAAATGTCAACCTTAGTGTCAGATTCAACCTCTGCACCCCCCCCAACTCTGCTTTTGTTTGTCAACCATCATCAACAGAGTCTGCCAATACTCTGAGATCAGGTGGTAAGCATCCTACACTTCCACTGTCAAGATCACCTGTGATAACAGCAACAAGCACGGGAAAGAAATGAATACCTATGCTACCATTTTAATGTATGATAACAAACTAATACTGGCACTACTATCATAGATGGTACAGCAATATACATTCCGATGACACCCACCTCACACATATGAAAAAATATATATTTTTGACAAATGGTCATCAATAATCAAATAAAAAATGTTTGGTATATCATATGCAGATGACCCCCATACTTGCAATGGTGGATGGTCCTGGAAGAAGTTAAGCAATAAGTAAGAACACAATCATCACAACTCCAATAACACAGAGGGTCAGAATTTTTGCCTATATGTCCATTAACAATACTTTTAACTGAAACTTGGCTGACACGTCCACCCAAAGCCCATGTGTAATGAATAAAAATATGTTGGTAACTGTATCAATTTATCAATATCTGCACCCCCCAAAAAAAAACATAATAATTAAAATAAATGAACTACTACTTAAAATATTTTGCTGTACAAGAAAATCTTATTAATGGACATATGCAAGCTTACCTGGAAGCTCCTCTTGGCACATACTTGTCCTCCCAGAAACATCAGCACCGACATCAATCACATGTTGTGCACTTTCCACGGAGTTCACTGGATCTCTAACAGTGGACAGGAACTTTTCATTTGATGTCAGTGGTGGTTCTGTAGTAGGAACCCCCCCCCCCCCGAATAGCCAGCTGTTCATGGGCAACTGCAGCTGCTCTCTTTCAGGCTAATAAAATCATATCAGTGGCCTTATGATGCACCTGATTATAAGTCATGGTGTGACCCCCTACTGCACTGACATAATTAATTATCTGGTTCCAAATCTGCATTCTGTCAGCCATATCCCCACATGCTCTCTCAAGTAGAAAGGCACTGTGGCACCTGAATGCTTGCACTGTGACGTCATTTTCTTAGTCATTGAAAGGGGGATTGCATGGATTGGTAACACGTGTGTACCATACTCGTAGATAAGAAAAAACAGAGAAGGATACAACACATAAATATCACATAATTAAATTCCTGCTTATGTACCACTGGAGACACATAGTTCAGTTATTAAAATTTAAGGTTATGTAGTTGTACTATATCACACTAACATACAAACCAATGTTTCTTCCAAAACTAGGAAGAACAATGGAGTAATGTATTGTTTACCACAGAAAAAAATCTGGGATGATTACACAATTTCAAGAACAAACCTCTTTAAAACAACTTTTGTGGTTGCAGCACACAAATGGTACTTGGCTCCCCAGCCCCAAAACAACAGACAAATGACAATTTGTACCAACCAAGGAATAACACATTAGTCAAATGTTATAAATGCTTTGAAAAAAATTCTCACAAAATGTAAACACATTTACAACAGAAAGCCAATTTTATATGATTATCAGTCACCTCTCACTGTGCCCAGCACTCCCCTACAAGTGTCTATGGGCCACCTTAGAAGCCTAACACCCCTGTGTCATTGACAATATAGGGCATTACATTTCACTGAAATAACACAGGAGAGTGTAAGATAACCAGCTGTAACAATAACACTTGTGGCAAAAGTTAATAAGGCCATCTATCGTAGAAAGTAAAACACCTGACAAAAATACCTATGCCAACAGTGAACGTATAAGAAGTACATGTCGTTAAAAAGTTCTATTTTCTAATGTATATACATCAAATATTTCCTTGTAACATGTGAACAAATCTAGCATGCACTTGCAAAATACAATCATACCTTAGCAAGATCAGAAAGCTTTTGGGCAGATATATCCAAATTAACAGCAATTTTCTTCTGTGTTCTCTACATACACAACTCTCCTCACTTTCCCTAGCTACACGGTGACCTTTTGTGACCTTTTATAGTGTAGATTCAAGTCTCTGAGCACAGCAAATGATGTGTGAACTCATTAGAATTGCTAAATGCCAAACCTTTGACTTTATGTAGCAGGTGTAAACATAGGGTAGGCAATACCTCAGTGTTTATAAGCAGAACAAACACAAATACCAACCCTTTCTGGTAAAGAAGTGTCAGTAAAGAAAACCAAAAAATTAATCCAGCAAGACAGAGGGACTCCAAAATGGCCAGTTTCAATACAAAACTTTTATTGTCGACACCACAAGCGCTTTTACAGACTAAGCTGCATCTTCAGGTAATGTCTATCAAACTAAAAAACTCAGTTTAAATACCATATACTACCTCCCATAATTAATCATGTAACATCAAGGCACTCAAATTATTTAAAGAAACAGTCTCATAAAAGCATATGCATAGCACCTAAGTACAGAAATCATAATACAATCATAAAAATGCATATCTAACAAATATATATATATATATATATATATATATATATATATACATATATACATATATATATATATATATATATATATATATATATATATATATATATATATATATACAGACACACACACACATAAAAAACATAAAAGTACAATCATACAAAAGAAAAAAACATTCGTCTAAGGTTCCTAGATTTCAGCTTAGGTTTTATAGGGACCACATCAATGAGTCCATGCCCACTACCACCTCTCAGTCTAATGATCCGCATAGACTCAAAAGCTGCTCAGTACTATTCCTGATGTCACCTCCTCTTAATGTCTCGTGCACCTTCCCTATAACCAAAAACTTAAAGGTATGCTCAGTACCACTGGCAGTAACATGTTTTGCAAGGGCATTAGTTTTATTCCCTTTGCTAATATGATACAGATGTTCCTTTATTCTTTCTCTAAGCGTTCTAGCCGTCTTGCCTACATAACATTTTGAACACAATAAACAGTGGGCCAAGTAAACAATGTGGGAGGTGCTACAAGTAGCAAAGACTTTGAACCTATATATTCTATCCTGGTTAGGGTGTGTGAAAGTAGAACTGCTGTCAATATAAATGCATACACTGTAAGTGCCACATGCTAAAGTGGCATTACTGTTATATTCATGCTTATTCCTTGAGTAACATAAGGTCCTTTTTAAGGATTTCATGTTCCTAAATACAAACCTGGGGGTGGGCTCTATCACTCTGGAAATATCTTTGTCTGTCATAAAGACATTCCAGTGTTTTCTAATAACATTCATGTACATGGAAGCAGTACTAGAATAATGTAATAGTACCCTCAGTTTACACTGAACTGATTATTCCTATTATACATTACTCTGTCTGATGCAGGTTTTGAAAAATAAGGTTTAGCTGTGGTCCCCCTCAAGCTTTTAACCCTCTCTACATTTTCAACTATTTCTCAGTCAGTATAACTTCTCATCCTTAAACAATGCGGTGTAGTTTCTACCTGCTCTTGAAACTCCTTTTCATGTACATTTAACCTGGAAGCTCTAAAATGTGATTCTTAACCACATTACTAAAAATGTGGGAGGGACTCCAAATACATATGCCTATACAAAAGATGGTTGACATAGCATGATTTCTTATACAGTTTAGTAAAACTGGAGCCATTCCCATCCACTTCAACAGTAACGTTAAGAAAATTCATACTGTGTTGATGCATTCATAGAAAAGCGTAAATAATTAGTTGTGTTATTTACATTCACCTGTTTAGTACCTACCCACAGAAAAAAATTGTCAACAAATCATCTATAAAAAGGTATAAATCTGGTGTAGGGTCCCTTGAGTATATGCTTCATTTCCCACAGAGTCATCACAGTGCTGGCGTAGCTATTGGCACACAAAGTGCCCATAGCTACACCATGATGCTACCAATATTGGGAATTATTAAATATAAAAACATTATTTTCTAACACTATTCTCAATATAGTAGAGATAACAGAGATTTCCATCTCTTCTAAGTTAAAGTGTGCAGAATCTGTTCAACCTTCAAGTCCCCTTCATCATCAGGTATAACAGTGAATAAGGAGGTACTGGGAGCACTCAAGTGGGTCTCTTCTTGTTTCCTTTTGTTTCTGCTGACAAAATCCCCCTATGCCCCCTATTGTAGCAGGGCACAATTGGTTGACAGAGCCCCTCTCTATTCATTTGGAAAAAACTTTGAGACCATTGTTAAATAAGAATATGGTTATTTTGAGGGACACTGAGCATTTTCTGAACAATTTGTTTGCTTTTTTAGATACTAAGACTGGTAAACTTTTTATGCATTAATTTATTTTTGTTATAGCTAACCTGATGGCCAACACGTTCTGTGAAAATTTCACACCCCTGTCCCTGCCACATGTACCCCATGACATCCCTGCCACCTATCCACTACCTTGTGTCTTTAAAGAGCAGATTGTTAACTCCCTCTCTAAGGCCAGGAACACAGCATCTATGGGATATGATAACATCCCAGGCTGCATTCTACATTGGGTCCAAGAAGAATTAGCAACACCACTGGGTACTCTTTTCACTCATAGTCTAAGCACTGGCTTTGGTCCAGCTGAATGGAAAATGGCCATCATTATTCCCTTGCACAAGGGTGGTGCTTCCACTGACCCAGGGAACTATAGACTTATTAGCCTGACTAGCCTTATCTGCAAGGCCATGGAGTGAATCATCATGGATCTTATCAACAAAGATATAGGTAACCTCCAAACACTTGACCCTACTCAGTTTGGTTTTGTCAAAGGGAAATCATGCCTATTAAACCTGGTAGACTTCTTTGAGACAGTCAACAAGGCCCTGGATGAGTGGAAACCTGTGCATGCAGACTACCTAGACTTATCCAAGGCATTTGATAATATCCCCCATTCAGTCATCATTGACAAACTCACCCAGCTAGGTGTCAACCCTTATATCACTTGATGGGGTGGCTAACTGGCTCACTGATAGACCCCATATAGTCAAAATAGGGGACTCCACCTCCAACAGCAGAGCTGAAACCAGCGGTGTTCTACAGGGATCAGTTCTGGGACCTCTACTGTTTGGAATCTATTTCTACGAAGTGCAAGCAAAAGCTAAGCATTTGTGGTTGACAAAGTTTGTTGATGACTGCAAACTGGGGGTGGTCATAGAATCTCCAAATGATGTCAACAGCCTATAAGAGGGTCTTACACAAACAAATGATTGATGTCAAAGTCATGGCCTTAAACTCAATGCAAAAAAATGTATTATCAAGCTTTTTGGTAAGGGCAATGTTCCTGATAACTACCACATCGATAGCAACACCTTAAGTAAGCACTCAGTGGTGAGAGATCTGGGCACTCAAGTTGACAGCAACCTCAGCTTTCACCACCATATCTCCACAGTATTTTGAAGAATATTCTATATTGCTCATCTCATAAGTAAGGGCATTGCCTCCAGTAAAATAGAAGTTATAACCTCCCTGTACTCTTTCCTCATCTGGCCAATAATTGAGTACAACTCCCTTTTGGTATGTACCTTTTCAAACACCTGCAGCAATTGGAGAGACCACAGCGGTTCCTCACAATGAACATTCTACGTCTTCAGCATCTGTCCTATGTGGATTATCTGAAATCACTGTAATTTTATTCTGTTTCATACAGACTACTCAGAGGTGATCTCTGCTTGCATTCAAGGCAATCTATGACCCTGATTTTTTGGAAATGCTGCATCTCCATAAGTCAAATGGTACACGGGTTGCTCACTCTAAAGATGTTAACCTGGTATGTGACATTAATAGAACTTGCTTGAGGGACAGGTTTGTCTCATAGAGGTTGCCACACCTTTGAAACAGACTCCCACTTCATGTCAAACAGATCACCTCATTGGCCCTCTTCAAATGCAATCTGGACAACTGGATTGGTAACTGTAAATTCACCCTGGGGGACCCACCTTTGTCCCTCTTGGACATGGGCAATAGATGCTAATGGAAATAAGGGTAGAACTTGGCTAAGCTTGTAAAAACCCTAGGACCATTAGCCTAGTAGCTTCCTATGGTCCTGTGATCCTATATATGGAACAAATAGATTTTAATTGTTGGAAAGAATCTTTACCCCCAGTGACTGCTTTAAAATACATATGCCACAGTGTCCAGCTGACAAACACTTTTTTTTCTACAAGATGATGTCACCTTCTTTTCTGTGACTACTGCCATTAAATTGAATGAATTGATTCAACCTGCTGAGGCCTTCCAGTGTGAATAAACCCTTCCCAATGTTACTCCTTGTTTTGTCTTGTTATATCTAGTTGTTACTTAAAAGTTTATTTCTATCTTAGAATGAAATCTTGAATTGTCAGTGCTTTAGTATAAAACTATTGGATTATTGAACCACTATAATGTTTCCGATGTCAATCATCTTGGAATAAAGGTGAAATGTTAATCTTTTTTTAAATTTTCTATTCTTCCCTTTTCTTTGAGTTTCTGAGACCTCACTGGTAGTATACTTAGACAGTGAAGTAGCAAACAGATTCCCCCATATTTGGGGGTGCAAGGAGGCAATATGTCTTTTGTTTTCTGCAATGTATAACTTGTAACACTTTGTAGTTATATTAGTACCACATTTAGCTATTTGATATACAATACATTCAGTCTTGATAAAATAAGACTTAATATGTTATTACAGATGCCCTTGAATAGTGTTAGGCCAGAGTTTAACTCAGAGAATGTTCATTCTTCTTGACATTTAAAGTGTTCACTTCACTGTATAACCTTTACTGTATATAATGTGAGAAAGAGATATCTATGATAGCACTTTGTTTTGAAG
This sequence comes from Protopterus annectens, assembly GCF_019279795.1. Classification (NCBI taxonomy): domain Eukaryota; kingdom Metazoa; phylum Chordata; order Ceratodontiformes; family Protopteridae; genus Protopterus; species Protopterus annectens. The sequence goes on from NC_056727.1 coordinate 802,317,829, forward strand.
TTTGTTTACTCTTATTATGGATCATTATGGATGGCATATGTGTCACTGCAGTGTCATAGAAGTTTATTCATTTTTTAAAAAGAATAATATGCTTGTAGGCTAACTACCAGTTTTCACCCCAACAGACTTGATGGAAGCCTCCACCACTTCGAGTTCATACAAAGTTATGATAGTCCTAGACAAAGGCAGGAACACAAGTTCACCACTTAGAGTTCGTATACATATTTTACAATGTAATGGTAGTTGTAGAGAAAAGCAAAAATGCAGGTTTTATGGGATTAGATGTATCCATGGCAAAACTTGGCTAACCTAGATCTTCTGTTAAATAAACTTCTCTCAGTAACCAATGCCCCTGATTTTTATGTGTTCGACATACAAACTTTTGCCCCATCCATGAACCTTGATAACTGAAAACCAGTAGCCTTAACAGCATCTTGTACAAAGTGATAGACATCATTATTATGTCAGTGGTACATGAGGATATAATAGAATGGTTGTTATGCATAAGGTAGAGTCAGACATGAGAGAGCTAGTCTTATTTAATATGGACCAGTGTATTTTCACTAACAGAATTCTTGCACATTGATTTCTGTCCCCTTTTTTGAAAATCTGACAGCTGCACAACATAAGGAACTAATTTTGCATATTACACTTCTAGATTTTGTCAAGGCTTTTGACAAAAAAGAGAGACATAAAGGCAGCAGCTTTGCTGCAAAATGAATTGGCAAGTAGTTCTTGTGTGACAAAGCAGGTCAGGAATGAAGGTTAAATATCCATATCCAATTCAATCACCAATGGAATACTACAGGGCTTAGTCTTGCAGAAATTTCTGTTTAGGGTCTTTGTCTCTGATATTATGGTAAGCCCTCACACCTGGCTTACCAAAGACTCAGATGACTGAAAGGTCAATGCATTTCTCCAGTCCCCCCCAGTTGACCCCCCCTGCTTCCAAAATGTTGTTTAGTTTTATCCACACATAAGTTGTTAATAATTGATTTGCATTTTATGTATATATAAAAAAGGAATGGATACTTTACTGTGGAGCCACTCAACAAATCTCAGCTGATAAGGAACCAATAATCATGTGTTCCTTTTGACAAATATTGTTGAGATGCCAAGGTTCAATCATTAAACATGTTGTGTTTCTTGAAATTGAAATCAAGCAAGCATGGAGAAGAGGAAGCAGATGACATTACATTGTAGCAACTATTTCTATTGTTTTGCATTTTTGCAAACTAAGAATAAATATATGTGAGTAGCTGTGGGTTGGTAAGTGATCAAGGGGTCTTTGCCTTCCCACTGCAAAAATGTATATTTGTGTATTTTATAGGTTTAAACCTTTTGGCAGCATGCATGTGACTGTGGTCAGTTTCTGGTAATGTGATCAAAAGTGTTTTTTTTCCTTTCAATATTTTTTATTAGTTTTTCCAATAAGATAACAATTTTGAAACAAGTAATGAAGAATACAATATGCAAAATATAACGAATCATGTATACATAAAAAGGAAAATGAAAGAAGTAAATTATAAAACAGTAAAGATCAATAACACATCTTAACACATTCCAACTATTTACGTAGGTGCCTAGTCAGAGTAAAAAATCGCTTTGTCATTGAATTATAAATAAACCATATTTACAAATATTTTCATCCATTTTCTCCAATATTTCCATTATTGTCAACCATGTGTTATAGTATGATGTGATTCTATTAGTTCTGCTCTTTAAAGTATTGATTTCCATTCGTCCAACAGTCACAGTAAGATTCCTGAATTCATTGAATGAAGGAGAAGATACCTTGTTCCAGTTGAGGGTAATAATCTTTCAAGCTATGGCTAGTAAAGTCCAAAGAATTATAAATCTTTTTTTGCAACAAACATAGGTATAGGGGAGTTAAATAAAACCCATGATTTAGTCAATTGGAAGTTATCATTGGAGACAGTCTTGAAAAAATAGTTAATATTACTTCAATATACTTTAAGGCTTTAACATTCATAAAAAACATGTTATCAGTCGGTTTTTAATTTAATCTCACATCTCCAACATAGATCTTCATTTGCATAGGTTCATAGGTTCATAGGTTCATACTAGGCTATCTGCCCTAGGGCATTTATAAGCCTAGCCAGAGTGTGTGTGGCTTTCACCACCCCTTAGGATGAGAATACTATACCCATTAGTTTGCTGTGCCTCTGTCCAGCAGTGATACAGAGATGATTCCCGGGGTAAACCTACGATCTCCCATCCACTCGTCAAGATTTCTCTTGAACAGAGTCAGTGAGGGGCTCTGCCTCACATGGACTGGGATTCTGTTCCATAGTGTAGGGAGTCTCTGGGTGATGAATCTGTCCCTCCAGCACGTCCAAACATCAAGGCTAATTTATGAGGTGTAAAAAACTTCTCTGTAAAAATCTCCAGGTAAACAATTGTCAATGAAGTGATAATGTAGCATGTTTTCAAGATTTAAGAATATATATTTTTGTCATCTTCTGTTAGAAGATGACCATTTACTGATGTAAAATAATTCCAGTAAGATTTTTTTGTGGTATATTTTTGTTTTCTTAATAATTTTATAAATGTCCGATAAGTTAGCATTTCCCTGGAAATGTTGGTTTGAGGTAAATATAATATAGCCAATAAGTTTAGGCATGTTATGTCTAACTGAGATTTGCATTAGTTGTATTTCATTTATGAGAAATTGCCTCAGGGATTGTAGAGTCAACCACGTATCTTTGTCGTTATTGTATTTGTTCATAAGTTGGTTAATAGAGAGAACCTTACCTAGCTCTGTTAATTGATGCTAAAATAGTAAATCTCCTTTTTTCAGAGTATTCATCTTGTGAATTTAAAAAGTTTCAAGATTATTAAGTGCAAAGGCAAATGGAAGAAGTAAGAAAAAACAAGATTTGATAGTAGTTTTCTTATTCACAAACTTTTTAAATATAATGTGAGATATATATTTTGTGATATAATTCTAATATTTTTATTTTCTAGGATATAGATTTAAGGAGCCAATAAAAGAAATTTGGTAAAATAAACAAGCAATCATGATTTTTGAATCTGCATAGATTCTAAGGAGATCTGTTCATGCATTTGTTTCCATATAAGGGAGTAAGATGGATTTAGCCACAGTGTTATATTTTTAACAACAGAAAAGAGGGCATATGTCTCCATATCTGGAAGGTCGATTTCTCCATCCTCCCAGTCCATCAAGTGAATGTTTAGAGCAATTCTAGGTTTATTTGGAAACCAGAATAAGGTGTTTAGGTGGAGGGAGAGAAAATACTTATATGAGATATAATATCTTGGGTAATATAATTGACTTAATCAGAAATAATCTGTCTTCCATTGTAAATAAATGTTTGTTCCAGTTAGACTTATTCATTACATTTATATGAAACAGTATTATAGTTAAATAAGAGTGACTCGTTTAACTATTCTGATAAATAAACTCCTAGATAATGGAGTCTGTCATCCCTTACAACATATTTAGAAAACTTTTTGCTTATGTTATTATTTTTTTTTACAATTTAAACAAAAATGTTTTGTTTTATCTTCATTAAACTGTAGTCCAGAAATCTTTTGAAAAATAATCGTGGAGTTAAATTATGCTTGCAAGGAATGGTTTGTATTAGACAAGGTCAAGAGTATGTCATCTACAAGCAGTTGGAGTTTCAAGTTTAAAGCCTTAGTGAATTGTATACCTTGGATATTAGTATCTAATCTAATACTATTCACAAAAGGTTCTATCAATAAAGCAAATAGCAAAGGTAACAAGGGGTAACCTTCTTTAGTTCCTTTCATTACTGTAGTGTGACTGGACCTGTGACATACCTTACATATGTTAACATAAGCAAGAGAATTTTCATATAGAGATTTAATATGATATTCCTCTAAGACTAAGAGAAGGTAGTTCTATTTTACGGAGTCAAAGGCACTGCTAATATCTAAAGAGACTATAGTCAGGTCTATGCATTGATATTTAATATGGTCAATTAATGTTAAGATTCTTTTAATGTTGTCATAGATGTTTCTCCCTTTTATAAAACCTGTTTGAGCTTCATGCAATAGTAAGGGGAGAAAATGTTTGATTCTTTTAGCATAAATTTCCATAAAAATGTTATAGTTTATGTTTAATAAGGTTATGCACCTATATGAAGAACAATATTTTTCATCTTTACCAGACTTTATTATTGGGGATATTAGTAGTGCGTATTTCCAAGAAGGGGTATAATTATGTCTTCTTTGGCTATAGTGTATACTTTTAAGAGTAAAAACAAGGATTGCCCTGTCAATACTTTGTACATTTCAGATAAGATATTATCTGGATCAGATGCATTACTCATCTTAAATTTACTAATTTGTGATTTTAGCTAAGTCATAGTGATCAGTTTATTAATATATATTTGCTGCCGAGTAACCTAGTGGAAATGTTTTTATTAAGAAATGATTTGATCTCATTTATTTATTTATTTTACATTTGTTTACTGGGATAGTCCGACTGGATAGATGTCCATTTTCGGAGGCTTGAGGAGAAAAGCTCCACATAGTCAAACATACAAACGGTTACACAATAAGTTAGAAAACAATTAGAATATATAAAAACAAAGTGGTAATATATCGTATGTACATTGGTTTAGTAATGTTCCCTAGTAGGGACTCACAGTTCTCATGGACAGACACAATTACAAGTAAGATTGGATACATAGCATGGTGATGTAGTTAGATATTATGATAATTACTGATTATGCTATGATAATTACCAATTATGCTATGATAATTATTGATTATGCTATTGTTTTATAACTTAATCTGGGTTGGTACAAGGGCATAGCCAGTTCAATTTGAGATACTGTTTGAGGTTTTTTTTTTAAGAGACTTTTGGAGGACTGTAAGGTTATATAGTTTGGCAAGGGTAATGATCCAGGGTTTGGAGAATTATGTGTATTATAATGAAGTCTAAAGGCTTCTAAAATATTATTTAGATCAGCTATTTCTTCTTTGTGTATAGGTGATAAATTTCTTTTATTTGCTAGTTTTAATAATTTGTTTTTGTTCTATTTGCTAATTGTCTTTGGTTAACAGAATTCATGGAGTAAAAATTTGATTTAATTTTCTCAAGTTTTATCATAGTTTTGTGGTGTAGTATTTAGGAATATTTATTTTTGGTTTGTATTAGTTCTGGTATTAAGTTACAATTGCCTTTTTGTATTTCTAATTTAAGTTTATCAAGTTTAATTTGCAGATCTAACATGTCTTTGTTCCATGCTTTTTTCTTGTTAATAAACCATGAACGTGTTTACCATAAATATATGATTTTAAAGAGTCTCATATATATATATATATATATATATATATATATATATATATATATATATATATATATTTCTGAGATATCTACATTAGTCTTTATTTCAAGAAATGTCTTTATTTCATTTAAATATAATTATTTAAACTTTTTTAGGATTGTTATATATGACGGTATTCTAGTGACAGGGAAGGAGTGAATTGGGAAAGATCGATTTCAAACACTAATGCATTGTGGTCTGATAAACAGTAGGCTATAACCTTAACCCCCTCTATTTTTGTTATTAAATCATTTGAAATATAAAGCCTGTCAATTTGAGAGTTAGAATTATGCCAATGTGAAAAAAGGTGAACAATAATGAATTTGAGTCGGTAAACTCATTGATATCTTAAATGATTACTGTGTCAATGAATTTCAAAAGAGCTCTTGATGAGTTAGATTTCTTTCTCTTATATTTTGAGTCAGTATCTTTGTTATCTATGATACAATTAAAATCTCCCACCATTATTAAACTACCTTTGGCAAAATGTGTTATGTCTTCGAACTGATGATTAACTGTTTTAGCCTCAACTCCCAGCATCCAGTATAAGTTAACAAAAGTATACATTTCCTGTTTATTTCAAGAAATACTAAGAATAACATGCCAGAAGAATCATGATGTGCAGTGATTATCCTAGGAGAAAGAGTAATGTTTCTGAATAAAATAGCTACCCCCCTTTTCTGCTGTTTAAATCAAGAACTTACTAATACTGTATAAGTATAGAAATTTAACTTATGTCTTCATTTATAAGATGTGCTTCTTGAAGAAATACCAAATGAGATTTATCTAAATTGAGGTACTTGAACAAACTTCTTCTTTTAATATTATTATTTAGACCATTGACATTGATAGACAAACACTTCATATTCGGAGTGTAAATTGAAATTTATATAACAATGTATGCTTGAAACCTAAGTTGATATATATAAGAATAGAGAAAGTGGCAAATATTCAAATTAGAGAATTAAGTACATTTCTGATAGACACCCAACAACCAAAAGCTAAAAAACTTGAAGACTTAGAAATTTGAATAATAAAACCAACACCCAACACTATGAGGTTTGTAACCTCTTGCTTGAGTAGTAAAACCACCAAGGCAGTCCCTCTATCCATATCTACTATGTACAGATAAGTGTTCTCTACCTAAAAATTATACACATATTGAACATTATTATTTTAAAAGGTTTATCATTTATTTAAAGTGGACATGGTCGAATCCATTTCACTTGAAACCTGAAACTTGAATGTTGGCAATGCCGAACTCCGATATTGCAGAAGTACAAATCTCGCTCCTATCTCAATCCATGTTAAAGCTCATCCCTAGGTTACATTCAAGGTGTATTTCGGCAATTCCAGAGTTCAGAAATGTATGTTTTCATGGACATGGCTCAATGATATGACCATTCGACTGAGTCTGTTTCAATTAAATGATAGTAAATCATTTTAAAGAAATCAAATACTTGGCTTGCACTAAATGATACTTGGCAATTCTAAGTTGTACGTCAAGTCAAGTAAGTATGCATATGTGAGAATATTTATAGAAGTCGAAGATAAACTTGTATCATGAAAACACATAATAATAGAAAGATAATATAGAAAAAAATAAGTTTAAGCAGTCTTCAAATCAACATACCATTCAAGCACTTTATATGAAAAGTAATGCAAGGAGTGGATTCATGTATTAGAACCTCTACATATTTAACCTAGTACCAAAAGCAAGTTCTCCTAGCTAGACAAGGGTAAGGCGGTTCACACAGCCTATCTAAATCTCGACAAGGCTTTTGACACCATCCCTCACTCTGGAATTATAGATAAACTCACTAAACTAGGTATAAATCCCTATGTCACAAGATGGGTTGCCTCACTGACAGAACCCACACTGTGAAAGTAGCAGACTCCAAATCCGACTTCAGACCAGTGACAAGTGGAGTACCACAGGGTTCAGTCATGGGTCCTATCCTGTTTGGTATCTACTTTTCTGAAGTACAGGCTAACACAGAAGGTCTTTGGCTAATGAAGTCCACAGATGACTGCAAACTGGGAGCCATAATCGAAACTCCTAATGATGTGGACATCCTACAAAAGGGCCTCACTGAGACAGATGCCTGGTGTCAAAGCCATGGCCTCAAGCTCAATGCCAAAAAGTGTATTGTTATCCCCTTTGGTAAAAACTCTGTACCCATGAGCTACCACATAGGTGGTAGTCTACTTAACACCAAAAGTGTGATAAGAAACCTTGGGACACAGGTGGACAGTAGTCTCTCCTTTGATAATCACATCACCACAGTAGTCAGGAAATCCTTCTACATGGCACACCTCATCACAAAAGGTTTCTCATCCAGGAAAAAAGAGGTCATTGTTCCCCTCTACTCGTTACTCATTAGACCCATTATAGAGTACAATGCCACTTTTGGTATGTACCTCACGAAACATCTACAACAACTGGAAAGGCCGCAGAAATAACTCACAAAGAGGATTACCAGCTTCAAACAGATTCCCTACGTAGACCATCTAGAAAACTCCAGCTTTACTCCATTGCATATCACCTACTCAGTGGCAATCTCTGCCTAACATACAAAGCTATGCCAAACCCAGAGCTGTTGGACATGCTCCACTTAAAGAAATCCCAATCCCTCCAAGCTACATGTTCTAGGGACCTAAATCTTGTCACCACAATAAACAGAACATGCTGGAGGGATAGATTCCTGTCCCATAGACTTCCCATACTCTGGAACAAACTACCTATCTATATCAAACAAAGGTCCTCATTAGCACTCTTCAAGAAAAATCTTCATGATTGGATGGGAAATGGGAAATTCACCATAGGGATCACCTCTGGGGCTATGCTCAACAGGGGCGCAAGAAATTAATTTTCTTGGGTGGCGAAAACCAGGGTACCTTTTTGGATAGGTTTATATAGGTCCTAGAGCCAATAGCCTAGTACTTACCTATGAACCTATGAACCTATATATGTTATTTCCTTCTACTTTCCTTTCTTTAACATTTTTCTTAGTTCTTTGGCTGCCAGTTACTTCCTACCTAACTATGACACATAAGTCAAATGCTAGTGCTCTGCATACCTTTCAACTATACAGGCCCTCGCAGAATGTCCAGACTTCTGCCCCACACCTTTGGTCCATTCCTCATAAAATTCTGGTTTTCTGCCAAAACAGTGAGAAATCACCAAAGACTGAAGCTAGAAAATAATGACAAACATTTGAGTTTCAAACTTCATACCCTTCAGAAAATCCATGCCAATGCAAAATCTGCCATCCCAATGACCCTCCAAGTTTGCAAGAGCAACATTCAAAAATTGTCCCCATTTTTGGGCCATTGTCCCACTCATCTTATTCCTCTTTCCAGATTTCTTATTGTAAAAGGTTGAGAGGTATGGTGCTCTGAAATGTATGTTATTCTTTAGTATCTTATTTGCAGTAATGCATAATAGCAATCCAGTAATAATAATGTTTTTATCAGAACTATACATGTGCAGTTTAGAGTGTGACATCAATAAAACATATTGATCTGGATGTAGTTTCTTTAAGAAAACTGTGTGCGTTGAATTTGTGCTATACATCTTGAGTGAATTATGGTTGGGAGTCCATATTTATACATAATGGCCCAAAACAAAGGGTTATGAAACACAAGCATCAGCTGCTGAAGCAGATATAAGAATTTAAAATTGGTGTTTTTTCCCTTTTTCTCCAAAGATAATCTGCACAATTGATATGGATCAAGAAGCAGTGAACAAGCAATGTGAATGGTCCGAGCCACCATTATGAACAATATTAAATTTATCTTACATTCACATGGAATCAGTACCCTCCTTTTTTGCACAATCTCTAATTGACATCTATACAAACTTTGTAGTAAACATTTATTTTAACAATAATAATTTTGTGCCAAGGATGAGCCATAATTTCCTTTCTTTTTTTCTGGCTCTCCTTTTTTTCCACCCCTGTCTCCCATCTCTCGTCTTCCATTTCCCCCTCATCTTTTCCTGTCCTTCTTTTCATCTTTTTTTCACTTTGTTTTTTCTTTCCTCCTTTATTCAGAGTGTAACATTAATGGATTAAAACATTCTGTGTTTAAAGATCTGCTCAATATTTTATTTTAAAACTTCACTAAGATTTAGGATAAATGGTCAATAAAAATAATCCATTCTTGAGAATCTGAAGGTGTGGTTCACCTAGGGAGAATCTCAGCTGTTAATAATTTGCATAGTTTAATAGGAAATAAAATAGATTTTTCTAATGAATTTTTATTTAAAAATGGGGAGAAAAAAATAATCATTATGTTAGGTGAATCTGCATTTGTCAGATGAGCTACCACGTCTCAGCTTTGGCACTTGACCCCCGAGTTGATATCACTTCTAAAGTGACAGAGATGTCAGTCAAAACTCACGGAGATGTCTTTGTAGCAAATCACTACAATAAAATCTCAAGGCAACCAAAGGTGTGCCTGGTGAGCATGGTGGGAAAAAGGACCTTCAAAGAGAGGAGAAATAAAAGGAAAAAAGGTAAGTATAATGCAGACAAGGCTTCGAAAAATCACAGCTTGAAAAAATAGTGCAAACCATTAAGGAATACAAAGGGCTATGGCCCAAATAGTTAAAAGGTAGAATGTTTAGTCAAGGACAAGACACCAAAGCCACAAACAGCAATGTAGACACTCAACTCTCCGAGAGCATATCGTCCAAAAATTGTAGACCATACCAAAAAAAAGCAAAGCACCAATTTGAGATATAAAACACCAAGAAGTGAATGCCCACAGAAACAGCACAAAACCAAACACCACCCACAAACAGAGGAGTGGAAAAAAAAACAGGAGTCTATGGGGCTATAAATACATTAGGAATGCAGCAATCCCCAAATCAAAGGCCATCAGGAGTCCAATCTGATAATTAAGATAGACAGAAATACTCCAAGTAATCAAAACAGGATTGTGTCAAGTAGCAATAAATAATCATCACAGCCCACTTAACAACACTAATAAGTCTATGCACCAATGCACTGTATTATGAGTACTAATTTCAAAGGAAGTGGGTGGGAATCAGATACATGCTCTCAGAATTTTACTATACTGGTTTATGATGAAAACTTCAGGCATTTAATAAATAAATGAAGATAAAAAAGGAAATTATACCTGCATTAAGTGATGGTTACTAGAGAAATAGTTTTAACAGTAATACAATGTCATGGTGGGAATGTAAACATACAGAAATAAAATTTTCATTTGTCCTTCAGTTTTTCCTACTTTTGTTCTTCAACTTTCCATCCATTTTTTTCAGCATATCTTTTAGGTGTACTATTAGACCAGCCCTAGACCAGCCCATTGCTTCCACTTGATCAAGAATATTGTTGTTAAGTAAATATGTTGTTGCCAAATCCAGTGAGTCAAATATTTTGAAGCCCTCAGGGAAAAAGATTTTCAGTCTGGCTGTGAACAATAGATGCATTTTAAGTTGCTTCTGTTTTAATGATTTTATGATGGGATAAAATTCTCTTCTCTTTGAGACCACAGCTGAGTAGTAATCATTGTCAAATCTAGTTACTGAACCTTGAAATTTAACTGGAGAGTTAGCCCAGGCAGTGTTTAAAATAAGTTCTTTATCCTGACTGGAAAATAGCCTCACAATTATAGATCTTGGTTTGATTTTTATTGTGGGAGATGCTTCTGAAGTAATTAAGGATCTGTGGGCTCGTTCAATGCCAAAAGAGAGTGATTCAGGTAGTTTAAGTATAGAAGAAATCCAGGATATAAGAAAGTTAATCATGTTGTCTCCTTCAGTTTTCTCAGGAATGCCATAGATTGGAAGATTGTTCCTCCTAGATCTATTTTCCAGGTTGTCTAACATGTCTAATAAGTAGGTGTTTTGTTTTAATAAAAATTCTGTTGATGTTCTTCCTCAGAAAGTCTGCTCTCCATGTTATAAAGAGATATTATAAAGAGATCGTTGTATGACTGAAATCTGAGACTTTTGCTGCATAATACTTTCTTGTAGTTGCTCCAGTTGTTGAGAGCATTTGTCTTTAAATTAGTTCAGTTTGTTGTCCATTTTTTCTATTTTTAGTGATAAATCCAGAATATTTGACAATAAAGAGTGTAGTTCCTTTTTAGAGAAGAATCCCATGAAGAGTTTTTTGTATGACGCATTCTGAAGAGCTGAAAGAATCCTGAAGGTTTAGTAGTAGATTGATGCTAAAATATTTAGCCAAATATCATTTATAGCAAAAAATTCCTGTCAGAAATAGTCTTAAGTTCAGAGACCTATTGAATGAAGCTGCTACCAAGTCACCATCTTCATTCACAAGTGTTTTTATTTCAAAAATGTTTTTTTATTTTTTAACAAGAGCAATAAAAGTAATAACATATTTACAATCAAAATTGAAACAGACTATTTACAATGTCCATAACAAGAATACACTTCCATATACATTCAGGAAATCATCTAAAACTTTTCAGTAATGATTTTTACTTTTCCCAAACAATTAATTTGTGTGTTAAATTCTTTGATCACAAGTGTTTTTGACTGTGTTACCTTAATTCTCAGGCAGCCATGTGCTGGTTGCTGTGTATCCAACACTGATTTGTCCTATAAGAAAAATAAAAAAAATGAACTAGGATTTTTCCGTAACACTCACCCCCACCACCTCACCCTCATTATTTTAGTTTATTGAAGGTCAGGATATGACCCTGAACTACACATATAAGGATCTGCACATGTTAATAGACATTTCAAAAATAAAAGATAAAAAAACACCAATTTCATCTAAGTCTGTTGGTTATACCACCATGAAGCAGGGTTTGTTAAGAGACTTTTGCCTTGTCTTTGACCAGTAAATATCCACAGCAGTGATGGCTTCTAACAGAAATTGGCAGCCATTCCAGGAAAGGCTTTATGCCATTTATAGTATGTTCATGTATCCAGTCTTCCTTCTGGAGTCTGTTTATTTGGTATCTCATCTAGCAAAAAAAAAAAAAAAAAAACAGAGATTTCTTTGATTGTGTAAAGGAATTTGACTGCAGCCTGGATTGACCTGAAATTGGTCAGTTTGATCAAAGCTCTACCCCAGTAAACAAACATCACTGACTAACTGACTAACTTACCAACTGACTAACTAATTAACTAACTAAACTACTCATATAGACTACTACTCTTTTCAGAACAGACTGCAAGAGATCCACTGCTGTGTGAAACAATCATGTTTAAGCATTTCCACAGAGGACCAAGTATAGATGCTAGCTCATTATTTTAACGTCAGCACCAACAGTAACACAATGCATGACAACAGAATAGCTTAATAGTTGTCCCATCTATGGAATGGGCATCCCTGGTTCTAAAACAATATAGCTCAGTGGCCTTTTGAAAGAAGGATTTTGACAACTCCATATGCAAAATAATGATTCAGCAGGGGTTATTTGGTATCAAGCTTCTTAATGGGTTTACCTGCATTCAGGTGAGTTAACAAAAATGGGTTATATCTTTCAATCTAATTTTGAAAAGTGTAACTCAAAAAACATAAAAATTCTACATTTATTCAGGGGTAGAGGAGCCTTCGTACACGCCATGTAGGAGGCTTCCCCTCCCACACTTTCCTAAATTATTTATACCAAATCAATGTCTGTACAATATTTGAGAAAAACATGAAAATGAGCCTAAATTGCAGCATTGACATGCACCACATGGCATGTATCACAAAATACAACAAATTGTTTTACATGAACCATTACATTTATGATTCAGGAAGTACGACAGTAACAAACAAGGGACAACAAAGTGTGGGCAAGCTTTCTCAGTGTCCAAAAGGCCATAAGCTAGTTTACTAGTGCTAGGAATCCAGTTTTGTACTGAAACACTTGTCATTTTCAAAAAGGAAATTGCCACCAGCCTTAATTATCTCTTTTCAGAGATGATTACTTGTACAGTTATATTGCATGCTGGTAGAGAATAAAGGTATTTAACATTGTGCTATAAAATTAAAGGAAACCCACAGCTCATAGTATTAACTATCGGTGCTAAATGGCAAGAATGGTTATTGATATGCTTCTATAAATTATAGTAGTAGATAGTGAGACCAAATGTTTATGGTTCTTTACTTTTTATTTTTTTAATTTATTTTACATATAAATTAATATGGCCACTAGTTTCCTTTTTCTGTTATGACCCTCCTACTTATGAAGTGAAATACAATTCAAGTTTGGCAAAATAGACATCATACAAGTAAAGATAAAAATTATGTAAATCATGCTATACATCAACAAGCTTAATAATTACACAAGGTACATGCTATTAACTGGACTAGAAGTCTGAAACATATATATATATATATACACTTCTGAATACCTATTTATAAAATATCTAAATTATAATTCAAAATTGCATAACAAGCACAGAATATATCTGCACATATTTACATTTTCCACTTGTGTTCTCCAAAACATATACAAACCTGTAACAAGAAGTCAGTAATTTATTATACAACTAATTCCACAGCACATCTTACCTAAAAAGCTGCCTAGAGTTTAACTTAGGACGCAGGGGTATATATTCATTTAATCCATGTCCTCTATAAGCCCTTAGTCTTACTATCCACTTAGCTTCAAGCTCTTCAGTGATGTTCCGTAGGTCCCCCCCTTATACTCTCATTTGTTCTCCCTATAACCAAAAATGTAAAGTCATGGTCCATATCATTATTAATAATGTGTCTAGCCAAAGCATTCACTTTGTTCTTTTTATGAATAGCATAAATGTGTTCATGTATTCTTTCCTTCAGAGACCTGTCTGTCTTCCCAACATAGAAACTATGGCACACTGTGCAATGGGCCAGATAGACTAGGTGCTCTGTTTCACGGGTGACATTGATGTCAAACTCATATGTCTTTAACTGGTCTGGAAGTTCAAATTTAGAAGTACTGTCTATATACTTGTAGAAATTACATCTGCCACATTTTTTGTACCTTTTTCTATAGCTGACCTTGTAGGGCCATGCTTCCTATCATTAACCTTAGGTTGACATAACTGTCTTTTCAAAGATTTATAGTTCTTCACTGAATACTTAGGTTTCACATCTATTAAACTACTAATGCTCATGTCTAGTCTCAATATATTCCTGTGTTTCTCTATCACATTCTTATACACCCATGCATCTTTAGCGTGATAGAATGATATTCTAGTTTGTTTCTTTTCTCTAATATTAACTTTCTGCCCATTACTGTGTCCTTCTTTAAAGTTTTCACTCGTAGAAAAATATGGTTTGGCCTTTAAACATCTCTGTTTACTCACTTCCTTAATACTACTCTGTATATCTTTAATGAGATATCCTCTTTCTAATAAATCACTACAAGTTTTCTCAACTTGATGAACAAAATCTTCATCTGTCACATTTAGTCTTGAAGCTCTATAAAACTGGTTCTGAATGATATTTCGAGAAATATATGGGGGTGCATACTATCCTTGGCTAACAAATGGTTTACATGGCATTCTTTATATGGGGGGTGCATACTATCCTTGGTTAACAAATGGTTTACATGGCATTCTTTATATGGTGGGGTGCATACTATCCTTGGCTAACAAATGGTTTACATGGCATTCTTTATATAGGGGAGTGCATACTATGCTTGGCTAACAAATGGTTTACATGACATTCTTTATATGGGGGGGGTGCATACTATCCTTGGCTAACAAATGGTTTACATGGCATTCTTTATATGGGGGGGGTGCATACTATCCTTGGCTAACAAATGGTTTACATGGCACTCTTTATATGGGGGGGTGCATACTATCTTTGGCTAACAAATGGTTTACATGGCGTTCTTTATATGGGGGTGCATACTATCTTTGGCTAACAAATGGTTTACATGGCGTTCTTTATATGGGGGTGCATACTATCTTTGGCTAACAAATGGTTTACATGGCATTCTTTATATGGGGTGCATACTATCCTTGGCTAACAAATGGTTTACATGGCATTCTTTATATGGGGGGTGCATACTATCCTTGGTTAACAAATGGTTTACATGGCATTCTTTATATGGGGGGGTGCATACTATCCTTGGCTAACAAATGGTTTACATGGCATTCTTTATATGGGGGGGGTGCATACTATCCTTGGCTAACAAATGGTTTACATGACATTCTTTATATGGGGGGTGCATACTATCCTTGGCTAACAAATGGTTTGCATGGCATTCTTTATATGGGGGGTGCATACTATCCTTGGCTAACAAATGGTTTACATGGCATTCTTTATATGGGGGAGTGCATACTATCTTTGGCTAATAAATGGTTTCATGGCGTTCCTTCTTATGCAGACGAGTGACCACAGTGCCATCATTTTTCTTTTCAACATTAACATCTAAGAAGTTTACTGTTTTCATAGAGTATGTATGTATAAACTTCAAAATGTAGAGGTTTCATTAATATATTGTTCAAACTCTTCCAGCTCTTCATTGTTTCCTCTCCACAAAATGAAGAGGTCATTCACAAACCTCCTGAAAAAATGCACATTGTCTGCATAGGGACCCTTCAATATAAATTTGGTTTCCCACACTGCCATTATGGCATAGGCGTAGCTATTGGCACAAGAGGTGCCCTTAGCTATGCCATTAGACTGCCAATAATGATCCCCCTCAAAAGCAAAAACATGTTCTCTAACACAATGCTTAAAAGCTAACTTACTTGCTCTATAGCATGTGAGTCAACCATGAACATCTCCCTTAAAGTGCAGATGCTCTCTATTCCTACGTCATTTGGTATCACTGTAAATAAAGACACCACATCAAGGGTTACCATATATGTCTCCTGCATCACCTCAAAGATTCGTGTACACTTAAACAAATCAGTCAGAAAATGTTCTGTTTCTCTTAAAATATGCTGTATATTGTTAATCTTAGGTCTCAAAAATTTCTCTAAGTATATTGAGACTGGTTCTGTGCACCAATTCCTTCCAGATACTATAGGGTGCATAGGGGACACCTTACACTTTTAAGAATTTTAGGTAACAATTGTATGACCGGGGTGGTGGGATGTTCAACAACAAAATAATCTAACATATCCTTGCTAATCAACCCATTCTGCCATATCTCCTTTAATTTAGTGACTACCTTACTGGACACAGTGTGCCATAGTTTCTATGTAGGGAAGACAGACAGGTCTCTGAAAGAAGGAATACATGAACACATTTATGCTACTCATAAAAAGACAAAGTGAATGCTTTGAATAGACCCACTATTAATAATGATATGGAGCATGTCTTTAAATTTTTGATAATTGGGAGAACATATGAGAGTATAAGGGGGAGGGGGTCCTACAGAACATCACTGAAGAGCTTGAAGCTAAGTGGATAGTAAGACTAAAGGCTGATTGAGGACATGGATTAAATGAATATATGCCCCTGTGTCCTAAGTTAAAGTCTAGGCATCTTTTTAAGTAAAATGTGCTGTGGAATTGTTTGTATAATAAATTACTGACTTCTTGTTACAGGCTTGTATGTGTTTTGGAGAACACAAGTGGAAAATGTAAATATGTGCAGATATATTCTGTGCTTGTGATTGTACACTGATATGTTATGCAATTTTCAATTATAATTTAGATATTTTATAAATAGGTTTTCAGAAGTGTATATATATATATATATATATATATATATATATATATATATATATATATATATGTGTGTGTGTGTGTGTGTGTGTGTGTGTGTGTGTGTTTCAGACTTCTAGTCCAGTTAATGTCATATACCTTGTGGAATGTTACTTCAAATCGGAAGTACTTGTTCACACTAGAACAATGTATTGGTTGGTTTTAGTCATGTGTCCAAAGAGGGTGTATATTTAAACCATGAGCTATTTTAAAATGTATTAGACATCTGAAGAAGAGGGTTGACCCACAAAAGTGCTTGTGTCGAATAAAGATTTTTCTATTGGATTTTACAGCCATCTCCAATTCCTGGTGTTTTGCTTCTTATTCTGGATCTGTTTTGTGCAGGACAAGTGAGTTCTTAAGCTTTGGTGGCAGGTTTGTGTTTTTTAAATTACATTAACAATAGTAGTATCATATTATACTGCATAAATATAGCTAAACTGAGATGACAAATTATTTCAAAGCATAGATTCAGCACAGTTTTAACTGAGGATTAGTTGCGTACAAGAAATAATTTAGGATTACACTCTTAACTATGTAACCAATCTCAAAGCATTACCAAAGTCCATTAAAACGACATCAAATGTAAAAGTCATGGGCAATCAGAATCGCCATATAGCTGAAACACCTGATGTTCATAAGGGTCATTTGCATATATCCCATGTGCCTCTGTTATAGGAGGTTTGGAAGGTCACTCATTGGAAGTTCTAGCTTGGCAGGAGTTTCCATTTAGTTTTTTCTGATTGTTTTTTCAGTGTAACCTTCTAACTCTTTGTTTTAATTTGTTATTTGGGATATTCTGCAGTCACCCTAATGAAATAGGACATCAGCTGGGTATAACAACCCTGTGTTTCTTATGCTTAGTCAAATGCACTCTGCTTATGCTATGCTGAAGAGGTCAAAGCAATGCTGAAATATGCATATCCATAGCTAGTGGGGTTTGGTTTTATTGGCCTGAAATTGTTTATTAAGATGACTTCAAATGTCAAAGTCATGGGCAATTAGAATTGCCATATAGCTAAAGCACCTAATGTTCAAAAGAGTCATTTTCATATATCTCATGTTCCTTTGTTACAGGAGGCTTAGGAGGTCACTCATTGGACGTTCTAGCTTGGTTGGAGTTTTCATTAAGCTTTTTTCTAATTGGTTTTTCAGTGTGACCTTCTAACTCTTTGTATTAAAGTCCATTTGAGTGGAAACTAGTTGCAGGATTTCTTAAAACTATGTGCAGCAGTGCACATCTTAATTTCAATAAGAAATAAATTTAACACAGAGGACCAAAAATGCAAAAGGCTTTAGGAAAACCATGAAATACATGAGAAAAGGATTTCCAGCATGTTAGTAGACTGACTATTGTATCTAGTAATATTTTAGCATTATAGCACAGTGCAGAAAATTATAGTGGTCCAGGTTTAGTAGCTTGAAAATTAAAATACACACAATTAGCTTAGTCCTTGACAGTAATGGAAGCCAGTTCGCTTCACCAAAAATGTGACATCGGTGATGCATTCTGCATGGAGCATCTGTTACAAATTGGTGAATACTATTCATTTTCTGTAGTTTGTCTGCACACACTGGTAAAGCACATTCTAATGTGGGAAGAATATTGCACTTCAGTATTGCTGCTCTAGCTTTTTTTTTGTGAGTGAACCATATATTTTGCAGCAAGTACAATGGACATCTGGGTCTTTTGTAGTGGCAACATACAGCTAAACTTCTTAGTGCAAGAATTATGGACAATGCCAAAAATATATAAAAATAATGGGGAGAGGGGACAGAGACCAAAAATCAGTGACATATTTTAAATATTGCTTAGAAAGCTGCAATAATAACAGATTTTGTGTTAGTATGCATTTTCCAAAGGGTATAAAGTATGGAATTCAAATGTCTGTCTTTATTTAGTGACTTCAATTCTCAATGATTTGCCAGAAAACCACAAAGTTTATTAGGAGCATACCAAACTATGGAGCAAAAAGAAAAAGAAAATGTGGACAGCTGTGAGGTAAGAATAACTCTAATGTGCACACTGAAGTTTAGAGATGATCAAGCCATGCTCCAAGATTTTCAAAGGCATTCAGTGTTTCAGTACGATGTCCTTCATGACTTACTTTGGTCCAGTAACCATGTATGGGAGGGAACTCTTGTGTGTTTCAAAATAACCTAGTCTTGATTTTGATAAGAGTTAAATTGAGACATAGATTAGCCAGTGATTGACTGACTTAGTTGAGATGGCTGTTCTATATGGATGATAATCTCTTCGTCTTTATGGGATGCACAAGTGAGCTAGTTCTGTGTGCCTACAAATTTGTTGCACAAAGGTGAGTTAGCCAGGGATGTAATTGGTTGGTGGTTGTTACTCTTGCACTTGAGACCTACTTTTGCTGTGCTTTTACTGTAGGAAATTCCAGGCATAGTTATCTTGTGTAAGAAAATGTTTATCTGGTCTCTCTGAGTTAGAAAGCACTACAGGAACCCCAAAGTGCAGTTGTTTCTTGGCTAGAGAGCATAGGAGCCAGTTTACATCTTTTTTGCTCTACTCTAAATTAAGCAAGTTTGCAAGGCAAGTCCAGTTAAAGAGAACTCTGCAATGATTTTCCAGTGTTTCAACTGCATCCAAAGCCATACAAGCTAAAATATGACTATTTTCTTGATTTAATTTACTTGTACCAGCTTTATACTATGATACCTACTGTTTATGAACATTTTGTAAAGCATTTATTTAATTTTGTTGCAAAAATAGTCATTTCTCTTGTCTTTTTTAGTTCTATGTACCCATATCTCTTTACAGCACAGTGAATTAGCTAGGGACTTAGTTATTTGGTAATTGTTGTTGAATATGAACTGTGCTTTTACATTAAAAATTCCAGCATCATTCATCTTGTGGCAGGAAGTGTTTACCTGGTCTCTCTGAGTTGGGAAGCAGTGCAGAAAACTCAGAGTGGGGTTGTTTATTGGCTAGAAGGCATAGGAGTCAGTTTGCATTTTTTTCTCTAATGTATATCAGGCTAGTTTATACAGAGATGCTCATTGGGCAGCAGTTGTTAGCAGTTCCCTTCCCCTGTACAGCAGTAATGGCCCAGACAGTAAAATTTCTCTATAAAGTTATGATTAGATCTGAAACTTGTTAAATAGTGTGCTATTGTGTGGAAATAAACTTAGAGCAGCTAGCTTGTGCAATTAATATTAATATCATATCCTAGCACTATATAACATGTTGCTCTTAACCCCAGAAACTACCCTAAAATAATCATGTGAAAATCTAATCCTTAATGCTTAACAGCCCACCTTATTACAGGACCAGACAACATGGATATGCAATTTGCAAATGTCTTTGCGGTCAGCTTGGCAGATTTGGGCATCCTAAGGCAATGTAGCAATTGTCTCATTTTTTTCAGACAACCATTTAATCATTAAAGAAAATAACATGGTATTTGAGAGCTGTAAATACACAACTTCCTTGGAGGCAAAAATCTTGCATACAAACAAGGTTGTCACAAATATCCACACTAGACACACACACACACGCACACACACGCACACACATGCACACACACGCACACACACCTCAATACACACACAGATTGTCCTATGCTGAGGTACTTAAAATAAATCTTCCCAAGTTGCAAAGACATCCAATGCCACCTCATGGCAACATTCCTCCTCAGCAATCATGAGAGTACATACTAAATGCAACAGCAAACATCTCCCATAAGCCTACATGCAATGACCCCCAACAACAAAGCCCATAAGGCAATCATATACTTCAACTAATGCATTTTTTATTGTGGACTCCATTGTGTGACACACAGATGACCCACTCACCAGGTTAGACAAGATAAGATAATGGTTAGTTTTCTATCTAGAGCCAGAATCCATAATATCACACATGCACTCATTGAAAATGGGACTTGTGTCCAGTCAGACATTCCTGGTAAACAAAAACTATAAATAAATAAATAAGTCACTGCACCTCGGGTACCAATATTATTCTATCATAGTCCATGTGGGTGTAAATGACCTGAAATATACCTCACTGTTCTGTATGAAAAGAAACATAATAAATCCACAAAATATGCACCATAGATAGGTATGAGCTTGCATTGTGCAGCATTTTACCGTCACGAAGGACGATGCCACAGTATGAACATAAAATGATAGATTTTAATAATTGGTTTAGTTTTTGGTGTCACTTCAAGTGGATCCAATATCTGTCACTATGGGAGGACATGGTCAACTGACTATGTTTCTTTACCAAGAATGGGCTACACCTGTCTTCCCTAGGCATTTGGATATTAGTTAACACTTTATCCACCCCTTTAGAGCCTTTTTAGGCAATGCCAAAAAGACAAAGCTACCAACATAGTGAAAAAGTCTATAAGCAACCTTAAGGTGCTATTACTCAATGCTCAGAGACTAAACAAAAAGCTCTACACCGTGCTGTGACTAAGACTTGGTTTAAAGCCACTGAAAACACTCTGGATGTGCAAGGCTACAGTGCCTTCCACACATTTAGACCAACAACAGCATGGACTGGGGGCCAAAGGTGGAGGTGTCCCGATCTACTTTAGCAACAAACATACCTTGGAATTGGTTAAACAGGATGATACCATGTGCAAGTCACCATAGATAAGGTCCCTCATCATATCATGGCTACCTACAGGTCACCACCTATGCCTCTAAGAGTTCCCTGACTCACTTAAACCTACTAGAGGTGTTCAACATCCAACCAATCACCCTGTTCATGGGTAACTTTAACTTATTACAGCTGAATAATACCTCCAGCTGTTTCTGCAGTAATATCCTACTGACACCTCCAGGTGTCAAATATTGCTTACTCATATTTGCATTAATATGTTCAAAACCATACTACATAAACAATATTAATGGCAAACCAACTGTTTTGATGTTTGACTTCTGGCTAATCCAGGTAAAGATATTCCCCCAGATTCATGAAGCTCGGTGCAAGGCCGGTGTAAGGCTTGTGCCGGCCGTGCGGCGTATATATGGAGTAGTAGCACCATATGCATATTAATGAAGGCATGCAGCCACCACAGCCATGTGCATAGGAAACGTGTGCGAGTGCATGGTGTGTACCGAAGTTGTGGAGGGAGGCGTGTCAATGTCGGTTGCTGATGAGCAACCTAAACTGCTGAAAAGTAAAGTCCGCCTGCAGTAATACTCGCACCTATCAGTGTCCGTGGAGACTGAAACGTATACAAAGTATGCAAGATAGTCCCTGCAAACAGAAAATGAAGAAGCAAACACAAATGCACAATAGGGAATAACAGGTCCCTACCCTTGAACAAATGACAGAAAAACCGTGTGCCCGTGGTCCAACGTAGTGTTTATAGCTATACCATGTGGAAGTGAAACATATCATATGCTAGGGTGCCACCAGGAGGTACATCCAGCCCAATCACCAGCTGACCCATAATGTGAGGGAGGGTACATAACTGTGCAGATGTGTCCATAACAAAATACACAAGGAGAAAAGTAGATATATGTAGTGACTGTCATGTCCGAATCATATCTCACAAGGGATGTAATAGTCACATACAAAAGGTATGTCTGTATCCCACATAACAAATGTGATAGGGAATAGAATACACATGTAAACAAATCAGGAGCATAGAAACAGCTACAACAATAAGGACACATGTAGGCCGAAAGGAACAGTATGACCCGTACCATCGACTAAGAATACCACCTGTCCCACTTTGCGAGCGACAGTACCGCTGTGGCCAGATGTGTTCTGACACAAGCATGTAAACATGGCAAATGTGCAGAGATTATAGGACATAATTATCCCTCAGACGTCATGTAATAGTGGCATTAAACAGTTGTTCTCCACACGTATATTACATAAATGTCATAAGAAAAAGAATAAGCCACTGAAATGCTACAAGACTAAAGCTTAGATATAGGCAAGAGTTGTAAGTTCTATCTGCCGAACTGACCGTAGGTATGTGTCGGTGTGGAAAATGTGTTGTGTCCACCGCAAATGTTACATTGCGGCCAATTGAAAAGGTGGAAACAGTACCGTAGACTGTGGGGAGGCATTGTGCACAACAGTCGGATATGTGGAAGGAATAGCATGGACACCAGAAAAGGTGCCATCCCCCCAATGAGTACAACAGGTGTGCAAATACCGGGAGTCATCGGCAGAAGCCAAACTAGTATGTGACACAGCCAAACGGGTAGTACCCGGGTACACCAACTAAGTAACGAAAGTGAAGTATGGGCGTGTACCTATGTGTGTGAGGTATAGCACGTGGGAAGCAAACATGGCAGGGTAGTCCACACAACCATAAAGGTACCTGACACCTGTAGGGCAGTCAATGTGCTACTCTGGCCGTGTCATGGCCCAACAACAAAAGTAGTGAGCTATCGAATGTGAGTAATTTGCATGTGAGGGGTGGATGGGTAATGGTAAAACCCGCAAAGGCGACACTGTGTCGTATGCAGAAAAGGTGAACCAGAGGTATAGGAGGGGGCAGCAGGTGAAGTGAACATAAACACAAACACATGGAGATACAGCTGCAAGACGAGCAGACAGGCCATAGTGTAGAACACAAACCCACAAACATAAGTATCATGTAAATGTGTGATCAAAATGTATAGATATGTCACTGTCACATAACCCAC
Source organism: Protopterus annectens (assembly GCF_019279795.1). Classification (NCBI taxonomy): domain Eukaryota; kingdom Metazoa; phylum Chordata; order Ceratodontiformes; family Protopteridae; genus Protopterus; species Protopterus annectens. The sequence goes on from NC_056727.1 coordinate 802,341,460, forward strand.
AGGTTGGTCCTGATGGAAATGGCCATAACAAATGCAACACACCTGGCTGCATAATGGGCTACCCAGCATACCCTCCACATCACACAACCCAGCCTCATAACAGAACGTCCACCAAATCCATCCATACGTGGCCCACTGGTCCATTGCAGACACAGCTACACATACCGCCCCTACGCATATGTAGTAGGTATTGTCACCCTAGGCAGTGTCAGGATAGCAAACCATGTATTCCCTGCATGTTAAACCCCCTGCACATTTTCATAAAGCCAAAATACATTTCGATATTGTTTCTGTTTGGAATGGTCCAATTTCTGGAATATCCCTTACGGGATAAGTAACCTTTGTAAATAGTAGAACGGGTATGACAACAAGATGTCCAATCCTGTACATATCTGGACACAAGTCAGAACGTGAAGTACAGGTCCAAGACACTGTCCAGACCTGAGTGGTCATGCATAACCCAGTACCCAGGATAAAACACCTTCCCGTGACGCACATGTCCCAACACAAATATGCGGGAGAATATATCGCACACTCGCATAGTGGCAAATGGCAGAAGGGTGAGGAAGACACCCGACATAAACAGGAGAACCCTGATGAAGTGCGAGGGATACCTAGTGTGTGCCGGCGTGACTGACCATACCAGACAACCCGTGTGAGTTAGATATCTGGACAGAGCCGTGACTACAAGTGAGACAAAGGTACAACAGCAGGTACAATATGCAAAGATAGCTGTTAGAAGTTATTCATGTATGTGCAGTCTGAGTACCCGGGAAGTTCACTGGGCGAAGAAGTGCCCAGTAACAGCGGAGGCCCGGGTAGAAAAGCCCCACAAGCATTACAAGGAAATAAAGGCTACATAATGTTAAAGGTAAAATACAAGAGTAAAAGGCATACAGTCAGGAAATACACATGCATAACATGTGCATAATAAGACAGTGCAAATCCAGAGTTTGTAGTGGTAATACAGAAATGTACAACAATGACATGCTGGGAGTCGAGTGAGTGTCAGCTAAGTCTGGTTAAGCTGGAGGGTAGAGAGGAGCAGGAGTATGGAGAGCTCAGAGGAGTGAGATCCGTAGAATGTATAATAGGTGCAAGCAGGAATATATCCATGTGGATGGATAAACATAGATATATCATAGAATGACAGTTTGCACAATGGCATTAATGTCCGGAGTATGAAGTCTGAAACTCAACTGTCTGCCAGCACGTCCCGACATCTGTCCCTAATGCCGAGCTTCCGCTGTGCCAGAACACAACAGTGTATTACAGGGGTTCGTACCATATCACTCAACTATCCAGATATTCGCAGAATGACCTGAGTGTTGGCTCATAGTGTTGTGTGTCTCCGACAACCTGCGTCTGTCCGGTAAATAGGTGTGGATTGACGTCACGAAATAATGAGCATTAAGTATAGCACTCCACATCCCGCAGAAGAGTCATGACAATGCAAAACCTAGTATTCTATCAATGTTATAAGCTTGTAAGGAAACTAGTTAAAATGTGTCCCTCTTACTCTCCCCATCATGTAGGGTTTGTGCAGATTTGTTGCTCAAAGAGGTCGAGAGGTATGGTCCGTACATATGTACAGTAACAAGCCATGACATTTGTGTAATGTACAACTGCATACCTGTAGTCACAACATGTCCCAGAAAATAATGCCCGTATGAATGAATACAGGTAATAGTCAAATGTGAATGGGAAACCCCCCTCACCGTGGAGTATGGACCGTTACAACCCCACCCACAATATGTACAGCCAACAGAATAAGCTCCTGATAGGTGCCCAAACATGTGTCTATAAATACAGGTAAAATGTTCATAATAGGGAGATGCCCCCTGTCCACATGCTTCATCTGACATTTGAACTTGGCCAGGGAAGTTCCTTTCACCAGGCGGACAAGCCCATACCCAGATCACTACATGAACACCCTGACTATGTGATACGACTATATGCCCTGGTGTTCTGCATATCCTTGGAGTGATTAACAAAGCAGCTAGGGTCCACAGCAGTAGGCAATACGGAATGTGTAATATGTATTACCGCATTTCCCACAGCAGGGGAATGGATGCCTGTGTTGTAAGTGAAGCGGTGAGGCATATGTTGATGTAGCTAAGTACTATGGGTATGCATATCAATGAGGCGGAACAGCAAGAGAATACTGTTTCCGGCATCCGTCCAACGTGAATGCAGTCCCGGTTGACCTACGACCACTGCAGATATCCCTGTAAAGTGTAATGAATGCGTTTGTGCTGCACACACAGTTAAATACGTAAAGGTGAACCGTGTGTTTCACACCAGTCCATAAACTGGACTACAGATGAGTAAGTGTTATGGTCAGATGTATGAAAGGCCGCACAAGCACACAGTTATTAAACAGATGTAACCCACAACATGTAAATGCAAGTGCGCCTGTGTGTGTGTGATCTGCTCACAGCATAGTAAATGAATGCTGTTTCCCCCACGTTAGATATACATGGCTCAAACCTGTTAACCCTGTAAAGTATGAAACCAGACAAAGGCATGCAAACTACCGGTACAAATAGGGACAAACCCCAGATATGTGCCAGAACAAACATAGAAAGTGGATAGAATAATGGGTGTGTCAGTAGCATGGATTCTCTGAAGGGTATGCAGTCGTAACCTGAACTGCTTGCCAGTATTTCCCAACATAAGTCTTAAATGAAATGCCACTACATTGCCAGATAGACAAAAGTTTGTGAAAAACACACCGAAGATAAAGAGGCAACCAGCTGTACACTCTGCGACAATCTGTACAGTGGAAAGGTATGGTATGGATATAGATATATGTGTATACACATAATCCACAGACGTAAACCAAAGCAAATTATGAAATGAGGACTGTACATGTATATATGTATACACAACAAACATATGTCCCGTAGATATGACATATGTACATAAATAGGCCACGGCATAGCTAATATGGGTAGACAAACAGACATGCACGAAAGGTGAATAAACCGCTGCCTTCCAAACCATTGGCCAGAAAGTGACAGTCCAGCAAGTTTTACACTTTAAACATGCATATAGGTGTCCATTGCAGGACCCCAAAAATTGATCCATATGTAGTGTCAACCATCATTGATGCAAAATAAGTGACCTCAGCAAATACGATATAGCTGTACATGCAACAGTAGCAAGTGCAAGAGTAATGACACATGTGTCGATAGAATGTATGATGTACAAACTGATATCCGGAGAGTGGGGAGTGCATATAAGTGTCTCCACACTTCAGTACCGCTCACATTAAACATGTGTAATGGGTACTGTGGAGGGGTGTCAGGTATGGGAATAATGGGTATGCAGAAATGGGCCTAGGTGTTGTTTGGCAGAGATTTAGTAGGCCCGCCCAGTGGGAGTGATGTGGGTATAGCACACGCCTATATTCTCAATAATGGGGCAAACCATCCACTGGATATTGCGTAAACCATTGTGGGAATATGTAGGGCCATATACAGTGTCATGTAGGCGATTATCATGGATGGACATGGATACGACCAAGATGGTAACCATAACTGGCAAACTGTCAGAATAAGACAGCTGCACTAAGGCATAGTACATGAAATACAAATAGGGACTATATTAGATATACCCCAGACAAAGTCAGAATGTTGATAGAATACTGGCATAGCCAGGAATACGAATGTTATGAGTGTTACTAATCATGACATAGAAATGTCAGTCACTATTATCTAACCGCACAGTTCGTAATGCCTTGCCAGTAATTTACCAGAAAGGCACATTACTATGACAAATGTAACAAGAGCAAAGGTCAAACGTCAGGGCGTTTACCCATAATGTGTACAGATTAGGGGTATGAAGGTAACCTGTCCAAAATTCATTTACAGAACTAGTGATACTAAGTGGACAGGTGAGAAGAAAGACATCAGGACAAATGACAAAACATGTATAAGTCATATGCATGTACTCTGACAAATGTGAATGACAACGTATGCCCTGTGAAAGTCAATGTGGAAGGTTAATAGACTCAAAAGAAATGTGTCCCTCAGGGTGTCATGCAATGTCACCGTTACGATGTCCAGTCCCCCATACTCGTACGTGAGCTCTGCCACTGACGGAAAGCGCAAATACCAGCGTACACATATGGTACATGATAGACTAATTAGTGTGGATAAGCAGCTGTTGGCCTGTATGAGGAATACAACCCTCTGGGTGGGTGTGTCCTGCAATATAAATGTAATGGCATGTGGCCTGTGATGCCGCCATATAGTGTGTGTATTGGTGTCAGAAAGTTGATATCTTGTATCAGACACATACTCCGCAACTGTACAGATTTACGCAGAATGTGCAGAGTTCTGCCTCATATGTTTGGTGTGTTCCACATAACATCAGTACCATTCTGGCAAATTCCTGATAACTGAAGTCATGAAATAATGACAAACATGTGAGTTTAAGACACCAAATCCGTCAGAAAAGACATACTAATGCAAAACCTATTATTGTGTCAACTATCTACGTTTGTAAGAGCAACATGTCAATACTGCCCCTATGTGTCCCACTATCAGTTAAGGCTTTGTCCAGATGTTTGCTCTAGGAGGTGGAGTGGTATGATCAGAAACAGATACATGTGTGAGGAAACAGCATTATCAACTGCAAGATAATGCAGAAGGTATGAAAAGCGCTGCAGTAGGACGTTCAGTATTGTCCGCAGGTATGTGCTGATATGTCAAATGACACAGCAGTCTACATGAAGTACCTATAGGGCTGTCACCTTTACAAAAGATGATAGTGGGACATACCCACAGCCATGCACACAGCACAAATAGACATACACACAGCAAAACTAGGCCATGATACATGAAGCCTCCGGGGTGTACGAGTAGAGTGAGAGTACAGCAAGGATAGATGTCTGCCAAGCTATACAGCAAACATCTGTAAGGGCATGTAACACTGCCCGTAACATGGACGTTGCATGGACAATGTTGGGATTTGCAACATACCCCATTGGTATGTGAAAGCTATGCAAATATGCGATACATGAAACAGTCAGCTGTACATGCAAGAGCAGAGTTATGGGCAGAAAAAAAAAATATATATATATATATATATATATATATATATATATATATATATATATATATATAGAGAGAGAGAGAGATACAGACATACACACACACACACACACACACACACGTGGCAGGGTTGTGAGCAGAACACGAACGTAACCACTGTACCACACAACAGCATTACGCAGTGACAGAACGTGCAACCGTGAGTAGTAGATCACGGAAATCACACAGGCATATGTCTAGCCTGTAGACAGCGGCATCAAAGGCAAAGACGCCGCACAGATGTTATGGTGAGTGAATACTGTAAAAGCAATGTACTGTTGTCATGCAGCTGGAAACACACACACACACTTGGCAGGGCTGGGAATTGAACTTACACCTAACTACCCTATCCCACTACAGCATGACACATTTACAGAAAGCGCTACCAAGATTACTAAACGCAGCAGACCCACAGGCATTCTTCTACGTGCGTGTCAACATCCGCAAAGGCAAAGACGTCAGCAGGATATATCTGTGGTGTGAAGCATCTAAAAGCATAACCTGAGTCCCCAGGCAGACGGGAGCACGCACACACACACACACACACACACACACACACACACACACACACACACACACACACACACACTTGGGAGGGCTGGGAATCGAACTTACACCTAACTACCCTATCATACTACAGCATGACGCATTTACAGAACACGCTACTGAAATTACTAAACACAGCAGACCCACAGGCATTCTTCTAGGTGCGTGTCAACATCCGCAAAAGCAAAGACGTCAGCAGGATATATCTGTGGTGCGAAGTGTCTAAAAGCATAACCTGAGTCCCCAGGTGGACAGGAGCACAGACACACACTTGGCAGGGCTGGGAATCGAACTCACACCTAACTACCCTATCACACCACAGCATGACGCAGTTACAGAACGCGCTACCAAGATTACTAAACACAGCAGACCCACAGGCATTCTTCTAGGTGCGTGTCAACATCCTCAAAGGCAAAGATGTCAGCAGGATATATCTGTGGTGCGAAGCATCTAAAAGCATAACCTGAGTCCCCAGGCAGACGGGAGCATGCACAAACACACACACGCACACACTTGGCAGGGCTGGGAATCGAACTTACACCTAACTACCCTATCACACTACAGCATGACGCATTTACAGAACGCGCTACCGAGATTACTAAACACAGCAGACCCACAGGCATTCTTCTAGGTGCGTGTCAACATCTGCAAAGGCAAAGACGTCAGCAGGATATATCTGTGGTGCGAAGCATCTAAAAGCATAACCTGAGTCCCCAGGCAGATGGGAGCATGCACACACACACACACACTTGGCATGGCTGGGAATCGAACTTACACCTAACTACCCTATCACACTACAGCATGACGCATTTACAGAACGCGCTACCGAGATTACTAAACACAGCAGTCCCACAGGCATTCTTCTAGGCACGTGTCAACATCCGCAAATGCCAGGACACTGGCAGGGATTGTATAGAGAGTGTACGATCAGACATAGTACTGTCCCACGGTAGATGTATACAACCACATGGCAGTGGTGTACTCGGGGCAACTATACATGTATGGAGCACTACAACAACAATACATAGACACAGTACACACCACAGACAGTACACCCTTCCAGATAGTCACCCAGTGTGTACTCGGTAGGCATCCATCCTGATGTTGAAGACGGACATTCGTTGCCTGGATGACCACCATGGCAATACAGGATGTCAACGGCCATGCCCATGCTCAGAGGGACATCACCGACACAAGGTGTCACTGGCCATGGCCGCACACCTGGTAATATACGTCAGTTCGGACTGTACTGTGTGTCGATCTACACAACTGCGTACTGAGCATGCTCACACACTTAGCTGTTGCAAAGTGCTGTCTTGCATGCAGATGGAGTGTAAACACGGAAGGTCTCAGTTTGGACTGTACCGTGTGTCCATCTACACAACTGTGTACATGGACTGTACTGTGTGTCCATCTGCACAACAGCATACTGGGCATGCTCACAGACTTAGCTGTTGCAAAGGGCTGTCTTGCATGCAGATGGAGTGTAAACACGGAAGGTCTCAGTTTGGACTGTACCGTGTGTCCATCTACACAACTGCGTACATGGACTGTACTGTGTGTCCATCTACACAACAGCATACTGGGCATGCTCACACACTTAGCTGTTGCAAAGGGCCGTCTTGCATGCAGATGGAGTGTAAACATGGAAGGTCTCAGATTGGACTGTACCGTGTGTCCATCTACACAACTGCGTACATGGACTGTACTGTGTGTCCATCTACACAACAGCATACTGGGCATGCTCACACACATAGCTGTTGCAAAGGCCTGTCGTGCATGCAGATGGAGTGTACACACAGAAGGGCACAGTACAGAAGGGCACAGTAAGGTATAACTGTCCTCATGCACAGGGCGGTCACACATGCAGTGACCTGTACACAAACAGCTGCCATCACAGCTGTCACAGGTGCAGGTCATACACGTACACACTGCAGTGTACACTGTAGCTGTCAAGTCAGCACCATGTCATCGGTGCAGCACTACACAGCCTTACAGTACCACAACACCATGTGACACATGACCACTGGGCTGTACAGAGGTGTACACCAGCTGTGCAGAGTACACATGTACCAACAGGGATCCAGCAGGTGTTGTGCATTGCAATGATACCAGTATACATGAACAGGTCAGCTCAAGACATACCACGGCCCTTACACAGCTGTGACACCTGACTGTTGCTGTACACCAATGAACAGACGTCTGGATATGTCATACATGTGATTGTGTGGATGTGTGCATGGACTGCACACATAACACATACATACATAGCCTTTGATGTACCTCATGCATAACAGTGGCCTAATCAATGCTACACACGCAAATGGAAGGTGGGTCCATGTCTGTTGAATGCTCACACTACAGGGGGTAGCAATGTTGACCGGGACACATACCCTTGTACTGGTCGCCTGTGACACCCATGATATCATACCACAGTCCATGTGTTATGTATGTCAACACACATGTCCAACAATAGCAATGCATACAAACATGGCAACAGGAGACACGTGACATCTGTACTGTGCATGCAGCAACCATGCATGTGCAGTGGCCGATGTCCGTAACATAGTTGCACCTAACTACGACATGCAGTCGCAATGCAGATCCATCATTGACACCTGTATACGGTGATATACAAACAGCACGTATGGAGGGATGTGTGTACATAACGTGGTGAACCACCTGTGTAGATGTATGTGTGCAGGGGGTGGCTCACAGTTGTGTCACACACCATCCTATCATGCCATGTGCAAACAGTACGCTATGTCACTGTTACGTGATGGTGCTGACATAATGCATACACAGCGGTCAGGTGTTACCGACTATATGTCACATGGCACCTGTAACACCTACAACCTCTCGTGTGCATATAGCAGCACATTTGCCAGATATAGCGTTGGTACACATAATGCAATCAATACCGCTGCATGTCTATCAAACGTGTCATCATATGGCAGGTGTATCATTCCCAGCACTGCCATGTGTGTCTGAATGTGTGACCAGAGATGCCACATATCATGGGGAATATGTCCCAGTTATTACACATCCCTGTACACCATTGTAGAGATCTGTACATACATCAGTGTGGGAAGCATGACGTCGGCTGGTGTGGTGCATCACACACGTTGGCTGTCCATATACACATGTGTGGTCACCACAGTGTGTGTGTGTCTGTATGTATGTCTGGTGCTTGGTGTGAGGGTGTATGCTAATATACGGTGAGAAATGATCACTAACCCCACGTGGTGACTAACCCGTAATGGTGATGCATTGCACTACCCTGTTGATGCCATAGGTCCCAGCCATACTGGCTACCTGTGCATGTTCCTTCTCTGTGACACGTCATGTGGGTGCATAGTACTGTGAGGGTGATGACCACATAGGCAAGGGTCCCCACCTGCACACTATGGGGTGTGCGTTATAGTGGTGTACACCCCGTGAATGTGGCCATGTTCCCATACTGTTACAGGGTCCTACTGCTACACAGTGTGGCCTCCAGCTACCAAGTGACACCTCACATCATCATTGGCCAGACCGCTGTGTACAACCCCTGCACCATGTCACCATACCTGTAATGTGTCCTGCTATGTATGTCACATCTCTGTCCAGTGTAGCCTGTGGCACTGACCACATGCGTCAGGTGCAGTATATGTGCGGACATCTGTGTCATGTTGGTGTTTCCAACAGTCAGGTTGAGGGTACATGTAGCATGCTGATATTGCCAGACGTGCCTGTGAGTAATCCACAGTTAGACGTGGGGGACTGCAAACACTGCTACCTGTAGGCACATGCAAGTACACCATAGGAGGGAACCAGGGTATCACAACCAACATGGTGCTACAGATGTAACCGAGACACATACTGTGAACACATCACAATGCATGCTGCACCTGCACTACATGGTATGACCGGTGCATGTCGACAGTACACAACCTATGTCACATACACATCTCTCAGTATTCACACACAACCACTGCAACTTACACATCCCTCACTATGCATACACAGGTAATATTGCATACGCCTCTCACTATTCTGTTCACCCTGTGCATCAGAATATTTGTGCATAACCCTGCACTGATGGTGTGGATGACAGGGATGTGGCACAGGCTTCATCATATGCACAGGGTGATATGTTTGCCAGGGGCATAGGCTGCACCAATGGATAACATCATGTGTGTGTGTAAGTTGAGTTGATTGGACATGTCTGTTCAGAATGCATGTGGATGTTGTGGAGCCATACAGTTGTGTTTGCTGTGTGCGTGTATGTGTGTTCACAGTTCTGCCATTTGTGAGGCCTACACGGGGTATAATTGACAGCCCCAGATTGTACAGAGCAGGTTGTACAGCTCACTGTGTCCGTCCATGGCCACGTGACCTGTGCCTGCCTGGGGTTGCACGGGCACTACCAGGTGGAGGTACAGAGTGGCTACTGTCTGACACATGTCCGCTGGAACCGTGTCCCCACTGAGAATGTCCAGGGCCACGTCCACGTGGCCTGCTGTGTCCTGGTGCTGAAAGCGCAGCACCAGCTGCACTGCTACTGATACCGGCACTATGGGAGCGGGCATGTGAGGTGGCATGCTCACGTCGACCTACACTAGGTGGTGTTGCTGGCCTACGTCCACGTGGCCTACGCCTCACTCCTACCAAATGTTCCAGCACAGTCAGCTCCCGCTCATGGATTGCCATGCCTCAGTCAAGGATTCCGACCATTTCACCCAATCACCTATCCAGAACATCAGCAATCTGCTGTTGAGCATTTGCCATTGCCTGGATGTTGTCATTTAGGGTATGGATGGCAGCCCTCTGCAGCCTCTGCCCTTCTCTGTTCTGCCGTTCAGCACGTGCCTGTGCCGCCATTACAGTCTGGAACATGTGTCTGGTGATACCAGCTGCTGCACTCTGTCCTGCAGGTGCATGTCTGCCAGAGGTCCTCCTACGAGCAGCACCGGCCACATGCCTGTGTGGCACATCTGCAGTCATTACACTGACACCATGGTGTGTAGACACACCTTCTGTAGCCACCACATGTTCCTGTTCCACGCTAACAGACGCTGACTGTCCTTCCTCTATGGCCACTGGTGATGTGGTATGTGTTGGCAGCAGAACTGTGTGCGGGGAAGAGGGGGGCATAGCTGGGATGGTAACCATTGGCACAGATTCAGCCCCTGACAACCCTGCCTGTACCTCATGCATATGTTCATCACTGCTAGTATCTGTGGGGACACTAACATCAGATGGACCGCAGGAGGGTAACGCACCTACATCACCTGTGAATGCAAAGAAATACTGTAAAGTACAATAGACACACACACACACACACACACAGACACATACAGACACACACAGACGCACACACACACACACACACACACACACACACACACACACACACACACACACACACACACAGACACACACACACACACACACACACACACACACACACACACACACACACACACACACACACACACACACACACACACACACACACACACACAGACACACACACACACACACACACACACACACACACACACACACACACACACACACACACACACACACACACACACCATGCATGTGATTTGTCAGATGGCATCAAGTATGCCTGCCATACAGCAGAGGGCATGCAGCTCAGACATTAATAGTGTTAGTAAGCATACCTCCCTGGGGTGCACACTACAGCAAGCAGGTGTCATATCAGTAGCCATGCAGTTCACACAATCATGGTACTATGCATGCATTCCCGTGATACACCATGTGGCCCAGAACAGGATAACAGTGCACATGGCTGACATGACCTTGACATGTAATCTGCTGACATGTGCATTGACATGCATACATGTCTGACACAATGGTGTCCTGACACATGCACAGCATCATAATGGGCTTCACATTGCAGTGTTGTGTGTATGCCCTGCAGATAGAATGCATGTTTAGCAAATGTGCATGAGCATGGGAGGGTAGTGTGAGCCGTCTACATTGCTATACAGTGTGAAGTACAGACACTGTGCCATTGCATGGCATCATGAGGCATCTATGTTGCTGTAAAATGCATAATATGTACACATTGCATAGCCATAACTGCAACACAGTCGTGATGTTCAACAGATCGTATATGGTAGACTTCAGTGACACCTCCAGTAGCTGTGCACAGGCTTTTAGGTTGTCCAGTGTACCACATCAACTGTATAATCGGTCAACTAAGGCTATAATTGGACCATGTGTGGACAATGTGCAACAGGGTGTATACACATCCCATGTACTGTGTAGCTACATGTCTCTGGCCATCCCCCATGGCCATGTGTGCACATGTGTTGGCCAATTGTGTGTGATGGCCATCTATCTCACATGTCTGTGTTGTCCCATATGACATACACCCATAGATGTCAGATATGTCACAATCCACAGGGCTATGCAGACAATGGGTTGTATGTTTGGTATGTGGGGTATAGGTCATGCGATAGTGTGACAATATTGCAGACAGAACACTACATGTCTGGGACATGTCAGGTGGCATATCACATTGTGTGCACCCAATGCAGGGGCATATGACACAATGGTGACACCTGTGGGCTGCCCATATCACAGCTCACTGTGTGGTACTGTGTGCGTACCACACATGTTGTTCCAATGCATACTACATATGCCCCCATTGTAGAACACCTCCACTGTTGTATGCACAGCTGACCACACATGTCACAATGACAAGTACTGTGGTTTCAAGTCGGTGTATCATTTCATTTGTATATATTGCACATGGGTGGCCTGTGTGAATGATGGGTGATGCGACCTGCATATCATGACTGGAACAAACATCAGGTGTGCAAGTGTTAACTGGCCACATGGCAAATAGATCTACACTGTGACATGCCTGATACTGATGACAGTCTCACCTGCAATGGACTCATGTCTGTGCGGCACGCCAGAGGTACCTGTATAGGGGTGACACACCAGTATGAACATTATCCATGACTGTATGACAGCCACAGGTTGCACTGTGCATGTGAACACATTCACCTGTGTAATAATATATAGTATGCACATGTGTGCATACACAGCGTAGCATACTGTAGTATGCAGCATGTGTGTCCACATACCGTGCATATGTTGTTACTTTACATAATGTACAGTGACACATGCAACTACATGGGATATAATAGCCATATGTGAAGTACTGACTTACCAGGCAACTCCAGGCTCATTGGTTGGGAGACACCCACCTCCACGATGGCAGCTAGTGTTTCTGGATGCTGTTCCCTGGGTGTCCCCAGACTGGCCAGTAGCTCCTCGGTGTGTGTGAGTGGGGGCTGGGTTGGTGGCCCACCACCTGTTCCACCTTGTTCCCTGGCGATTGCAGTGGCACGCTGTTTTGCATGTCGTATCAAGTCCGTGCAGTGTCTGCGCACCTGCTGGTAGGTGCGGTTATGGCCACCCACATCATTCAGCCTCCTGCGTAGATCCTGCCACAGGTCATCCCGCTACTGGGCATGCTGTGGCACATGGCTGAACAACAAGTCATAGTTGTCATGGAGCTGTGGGATGAGGACATCATCCTCCTGGCGGCTGTATGCTGGGAGACGTGTACGGGGCATTATCTGTAAGACATAATGATGGTGACAGGTCACAGTTTCAGAGATGTACAGAGATACTGCTGCACATACATTTCTATGACATCTGCTACATCTGCACAGTTATCTTTGCAAAGCATCATGACACTGAAACGACTGACGTGTTTGTGTCACACACGTCACACCCATTATGCATAGGATGTCATCACCATATATGTGTGTCACCTCATTACAGTGTTCATACTCCAAGTAAATGCTGTCTTGCTGCGGGCATGTCTATTTGCCTGCACTTGTGTTCTTACCTATCTGCACATGCCTGGATGTGTCCACGGTAATGCTGTTGACCTGGATGCTGTGTATATGTCACATATCAACACAGACACAGCCGTAATGGACTTGAGCAGTGACAATGCACACATACGCATGGACACCTGTACATGCATGTGTTTTGCCATATACATCTACACAGCACTGTACAACTGTTCAACATCCTGCCACGGATCGCCTGTATTGCACATGTGATAGACATGGGGCAATGGCTAGTCAGACGACATTCGCAGGGATGGTTATCAACCATAGCATGTTCGGGCACAGTTTCCAAGCTGTAACAAACAGCCATTATGCCACCACAAGGTGCATCAGTGCCACATTACTGATCCAGTCAGTTGATAGTACATCTATCATGTGGCCATCACACCATGTATGACTGGGATGACATGTGCAGCTTTGATGGACAGGGTTGCATGGTATGGTGGGAGTATGTCACATATATGGCACAGGGATCTGTCCAGCCTGTGGCGATCCTAGTATTACGACGGTGGCTGTTCATGACATATGTCTTATAGATCAGGTTATGGACATGTAGCATGTCCATCATCATGGTGTAGCAAATGTCTTTCAGCAAGGTAGACAGCATGCTGCATAGTGGAGGTGAGGATTGTGAAGGCTGGTATTGCACATCCATGCATAGCCATTACCCCTTAAAGGTGGTATGTGATCCAATATTGGTCACCACAGTGCTGTATATGCCTGTCCAGTGATCTCCGTGCTCATGGATGGCACCCTGACATGACATGGGTACCTCATATGACTACCTAAGGGGCCTGGAGACGTCAACAAGTCAGAGGGTGCACAGCACAGCACCATCCCTTACACAGTGTCCATAATGTTGACCACAGCCTAGGTAGTAGTTTATGGGTACAGGGATGTTCACCTAGTGGTGACAATGCTGGTATCATCCATCAGACTGTGCACATATGTCACACACCTCACCCACACAGCCCATTCTGTATGTTGTTCACAACACTGACACAGCTATACTGATAGGTCATGGCCATTCACAGCCTTACATACACAGATGCCTAACATTTGTCTGTGTGGTATGGGCTACAATGAGGGTGGGGTACAACACATTAACCCTGTTCTACTGCAGCTGGCACTGGTGTGATGTGCACATGTCACTCTTGCACCTTTTGTAGTTGTGAGTCTGTCAACAGGCCACTGGTGGAACACTCCTGTGGCATACAGAGGTATTTGTAATCAAATATCCATGCTGTCTTGTACATCTGTACTGCTAACATCTACAGTGATAATGGTTCATGGACATGCACACCATACTCAGCAGGGTTATAGTGCGTTGCCACCCAAAATGACTGCCATCACCACTTGTGGGTTGATATTATCCAACACCCTATCTGTATTGTATGGTCATGCTAGGCACTTGTTCAGAACTTGTGAGCATGTCATGAGCTACTGATTACTATAGCACCCATCCCACACCATTTCCCACAGGTACACTGGTTGTCCTACACTTCCCAGCTTGCTTATGGTACAACAGCTGTTGTACACACGTAACGCACATATCCTGTGGGACATGGTTGTATATACAGGCATGTCCAACTGTCACATGCCAGTGCTACTGCCTGTCTATATGAGGGATATGTCGTACATGTGGCAATAGAGCAATTGTCTCATGTACACATTCAATGCTCACCTCCCAACATACGACACTACAGCCTGTGGGGGATGCACTTCTGCAGCCGTGCTGGGGGCATAGCTCTCAATTGTACCTCATTACGAGGAACGTACCTCATTTGGGGTTCTAAAAGGTGCATGTTCCTCAAGGTTCCACATTGAAAGGGTCTGTCACACATTCATTGTTGGAAATTGTTTACCTGCTAGCCATGGCTAAATAGATGGGAATCATAATAATTCATTACAATATTTTTTTTATACATAAAACCAGCCTATTTTAGCCATCATATGCCCTTCCTATTTGAAGCTGTTAGTAAGCCAGTTGTAAGTGTTCCACGTTTTGCCCATTTGTCACACAGTATGAGGGCTAATGTTACTCATTTTGGGGACAGGAGGTTGACAGCTATGGCTGGGGGTAATGCTGTCACCCACCCTGACTGCACCTGAGAGTCGTTTGGGGATGTGTAACATTCGCAACACACCCCACCCATCACATAGTCTCACATGATCTACACCACTGGCCACACCTACGAGGACAACTTGTGCAGTACGTCTCCATACTCAGTGTAGGCACCAGAGGTAGCCCCCATCATGGAAGACAACATCACCAGCTTATAGCCCCCAGACTCATGTGTGCCCATCACATACAGCCAATAGGGAGTTATAACATTCACAACACACCAGTCATAGGTGACTCTGTATGGAGTCACACTGCAGTTCCACACAGCAGGATACACAAGGCAATAGTCGTGCACCCATGCCACACCTCACCAGGTACAATGTGACTGTCATTTTCCATGTTAGTGTGACTGCCCTGTGATGCCACTTCACAGACTACGTGTGCAGGGACATGCAATAGCTCACCAGTCTTATAGCCCTGAGGGTGTGGGCCAAGCCCTGGGGAGCATTTTGCATTCGTCCCGACATGATACCACTGTACAATGACCGACTGTGTCACTTCAACAGTTGCCTATGCTCCTATTGTCATTCTACAGGCATCTGGTATCTGTCCACTTTGACTGACCTGGTCAAACACAATGCTGTGGCACAGATGACTTGCACCTGTCAGCCCTGGGAGGACAGCTCACATGTAAGGCTCTTGCAGCTTCTATACTGCCTGTCTTGCACAATTTCCAATAACTGTCACCGGCAGAATGAGAACTGGCAAGCACGACATGGGGTCATGTGACACAATGCTTGCATCTTCCTCTGTGACGCAGGCAAGTCACACCTTATAATGCACCACTCAAACATCTCTGCAGTGACTGGGACCTGCCTCTAGGCTCTGCAGAGCACACCTGCAATGACAGGTTATAGACAGACCATACCTTTCAGGCACATAACTGGTCTGGCACACCCACAGCTGAGGGGTTCCCATATCCCACTATGTTGTGCACACATCCTGGCTAGTTACTTAGCAAGATGCATCAGAGGTGCTCCATGTGCAACTAACTGTGTCCGGTACCGCTATACACATTGTAATAAACTACAGAGTCAACATCATACCCCACGGTTAACATACCTTATTTGTTGGTATATTGGACAGTGGGCCTCAGACAGCTACTACTGATGTGTGACTGACACTACCCCACACTTAACTGGGATAGCCACTCATGTACCAACACATCCATGAGTCATACCCTCCACTCTGCTGGATCAACCCATACACACCACCTCCAAGACCTACATTAACCTTGACATGAACACTACCACCATGTGACTGGTGTTACACACCTGGGGTTATCCCCTCATTGGTGGATTCCGAACAAATGCTAATCAACCTTGTTAGCCACATCCCGGCACCACACCCATCACAGCATACACAGTACATGAGTACTACAACACCTACTACAGACGTCTGCTGACAGCGGTTGTTAATGTCATGACATCCGTGCAGATGGACAATGCACATACAAATGCTGACAAATACCCCAGTGCACTTCATTATCATGTACACAACTGCATGGATCATGCTATTCCACACAGGGCCATGATGGTACACACCAGATAACAGACACCACTCTGGTGGTCATGTTCCATGGACATATGATGTACAACAACAGGTGTAGGTTGTTGCACAGTGGTGTACATTCCCATGGGTGGGGTGGCTCACTGGTCAGCCATGGTTGGGTCACAGGGTCCCTCATCACATACTCCAAGACTAGCTATGTAAACATGACTGACACATTCCGGGGTGTACCACCAGGCATTATGGTGGTATGTCAGTAGTCGATGGCAACACCCACATCTGCTGTCACATACAACAGTCACTCAGGAACATTACAGACCCAGGTTATGCTGGCAACATGCTGGAGGATGGATTCAATGCTAACATTACACCCTTTCACTCACTACAGGGCCACAATCCATACAGGAATATTGTGGTGTCCCTGTGGTCACACCTACACAGTACTGACCTGCACTCTATATGTCCTGGGACACTGGCCCCATGTCACCTTCCAACGTCCCAGGCTGTGATGTCCACCAACCTGTGAATGACATGTCTCCCCACTAGGCCACCATATTCAGTAATAGCCTTGTTTCAGACATTGTAGCCCCTGAATGGCACACAGCAGCATTTATCACACTACACACAGGTGGCATCACAATGCACGAGTGGGACTATAGTCCTACACACCTGACTGGACTGTTCTGCATGGCTATGGGGCACATCATCAAGGACGTCATTCACAGAGACATTGTTGGTCTCTCGTCCTTTGCTGCCACCCAGGTTGGGCTTGTTAAGACCAGAGCATGGCCCCTACACATGGTGGGCTCCTTTCATACAGTTACCAGGGCAGTTGCTGATGGTACGGGAGTCCACATATCCTACATTGTCCTCTCATTGCCTTTCAGCACCATTCTCCATTCTGGTATTGACAACATGCACATCCACCTGCACATTGTACCCTATGTCTCAGGATGTTATGCAATGTGGCTCATGGACAGGACACACACAGTGAGGCCAGCATACCATAGTACCTACTACATGTCAGGTACATTTGGCATACCACAGTCCTCAGTCATATGGCCCCTCAAGTTCAGTTTATGCTTCCCTGCGGTACAGGCTAGCACAGGGGACTTTCCCTGCCTAGCTTTCAAACCCCTGCATACAAAGTGCCATGATTGCTCCACCAGCTGATACTGACTCCATCCATATGGGTGTCGCTGTGACAGATACATGATATGACTATCATGGCATCAAGCTGCATGACACAAAGTGCATGAATATCACCTTTGCATTACACCATTCACCCACTGACTATCACATGGATGGTAGTCCCCTACATACATATCACATTGTACATGTTTGCAGTACACACATATGTCGCACCCACTCATGTGGTTAACGTATTGCCACTGTGGCGTGGATATCCTTCTATGTGGCCACACCTATCTGTACTGGGTGTGTAGCTGGTACATAGGCACCCATTGTACCTCTGAACTCAAGACATCTACACACATTCAAGGGTACACCACCCCATTTAGGGTGTACCTTACACAACAGCTACAGCTTTACATACCACAACATTAACACGCCATGACATTTACTGAGCTCCGACAGTTTAAGTATGCGGCTGCACTACGGACACCACATCTGTACACATTTGCATACTACATACTCAGGGCTGACCTCTGCTGATCAGACAGGGCCCATGTCCACAACATTATTAATGGATATACTCCTCATACGCGACATAAGCAGAGGCCACTGTGAGCAACATGCTCATGGATATGTGCACACATGCCACAATGAGTGGGATGTGCTTGTGGGTTACATTCCCAAACCGGACACTCACCATGCTTTGGAACATAAGTCCTATGTACATCACGCAGGGACACTCAGTAGCACTGTTCATGTGATACCTCCCTTGGTGGTTGGGAGACACATGTAGGCCTGGGATCACTGCAGTGGCTGTACTGTGCAGAGGTGCAGGTGACACATGGCTCTGCTGTTCACAGGACACTATCCTAGAGAGGTGCCACTAGTGTGAACACTGTAGTTGTGCTTACACATGGATTTGCCAGACTGCATAGTACCCCACTATGCACCTGTGAAGCTATTACATGTCCTTTGTGCATGGTTACTTGGTAGCCCTTCCATTTAGATTAGCTATCATGCTATTACAATGTCCCATGCCTACAAGCCATATGTATCCTGTTATTGTACATGCCAATAGACGATACCTGTGGTATGCATGATATGCCTGTTATGCTGTGTAGAATATCTGTCATGTCTACCTATAATACTATACATTACGCATATTTCACATAGTATCCCATAATGCAAAGCATACTTGCACAGCGGGACCACCTTAGGTATGTCATTAACGTTATATGCCCATACACATGCGTGCTGTGATAGTATATCAACATATACTATCCCCTGCTATGGCACGTACCCCACTATGCACCTGTGAAGCTATTGCATGTCCTTTGTGCATGGTTACTTGGTAGCCCTTCCATTTAGATTAGCTATCATGCTATTACAATGTCCCATGCCTACAAGCCATATGTATCCTGTTATTGTACATGCCAATAGATGATACCTGTGGTATGCATGATATGCCTGTTATGCTGTGTAGAATATCTGTCATATCTACCTATAATACTATACATTACACATATTTCACATAGTATCCCATAATGCAAAGCATACTTGAACAGCAGGACCACCTTAGATATGCCATTAACGTTATATGCCCATACACATGCGTGCTGTGATAGTATATCAACATATACTATCCCCTGCTATGGCACGTCCTTGTTGGACATACCCTACCACTGACGGCGGGTTGTATGGAATTGTTCTGTTTAACGCCCTCATGTAGCATCCCTTGTGGTGTCTGTGCTGTGTACCTTGTGTCCCACTGCTGGACGCACAGTTTCTACAAGCGTTAGTATGCTCTGCAAGACATCACTACATAAATACCTTTCCCCACTTTATGCATTGTGGACACGTTTAATTAATGCAAACCTGGCTATACATACAGTAAAACTAATTAATACAGATCATGCTATACATAACCTTACATATCGGGCGTTCTACATACCTTGTTATCATTACGACATTTCATTTCTATCTCTCTCACAGTGTTTCAACTGGTATTGGGTATGAGCATACGGTTTGAATGTCTGGCAAGTCATCCTTATATACGTCAATACCTGTAACATGTGGATTCATCCCACCAATTGGTGTTCCTGAGTGACTAATTACTTGCATATCAGCTGTGCAGCTACTCCATTAGCCAATTATGCAGCAACAGTGGGGTATAATTGAATTCTCCACTTGGGCGTTGCCTATTTGCCCTACCTTCGGGGAGACGGTCTGTATTGTGTTTTGTTATGTGTAATTGCAACTGCTATGCATGGAGACAAGTATACTTTGGATTCATGTCCCCCGTGGATTGTGTGTGACAGGTAGAGTATTTGGTTCAACATGTGGGTGTACCTGTCATCCCAACGTCTGATAACGGAGTATTGCAAACAACACCTGTAAAATGGCTGATTGTTCCATTATACAACGCCTGCAATTTTGCATGACGCCTTTAATTGTGTCTCTCACATGGTATGTTGAGGGTTCTGCAGATGTAATTGACTGACTGGATGTTTGTGCTGCTATTACAGTCTGCATTGCTTTAGTTTCTAGTGTGGGGGATGTCGGTGGGTATACGTAGCATATACAGGTTTGTGGGCGTTGCATTTCTACATAATCCGTATATATGTGTGTGGGCTCTGTCCCTAATTAGAGAGCTAACAGTTAGTAGACTTATGTTACGGGATTGTACATTGGGCCATTGTTAATTGGTTTCTATATCATCTGCAGGTGAGCTTGCTACTTGTATACCTCTGTAATTGCAGCGATATATCAAGAGATATGTGTAAGTGACAGCTATCCCTTGTATTTCTGTCCCAGATATTTGCAGTCATTGTGGTTGTGTTGGTAAAAGAGCCTGTTTGCCATGGGTTGCCACCTTTTCATATGGTCATTGTTGGACACTTGCGGGACACACAGTGGTGTTTACAGGCCAACACGTAGCCACGGTCAGTACACAGGTTAGCACATACTTTTATCCACAATACATACCTATTATTGTGTGACTTTGGCTACTTATCATATTGCATGTAACATTTACGTTTCTTACATACAGGCATAACTATTAAATACGACTATTACATTATATATGGGAGATATTTATGCCCTACCATCTCGGACATTTGCCCTTTGTACTGTTTTATGTCAGGACACACCTGCCCAGGGTGGGGCTGTCCCTCCTACTGTGGGACAGGTAGTAACCGTATGCCTACAGCTAGCTATACCCACACCTACCATACTGATCTGCCTCTGACTTGGCACAAACAAACACATGTTGCGGACACACACACACATTACAGTCACACGGGGAAGCACACTGCACCCTCAATGCACACTTACACAGACTACGGCACTCACAAACACAGTTGAATACAGTACCTACGTGGACCGCAACACCGGCAGCAGTGACTAAATGTCCCTTCATATCATCATACTATTACTCGCGGCTGTACTGTTCCGGTACTGTGTTCTATCAGTCTTTCAGCCTAGTGGTTACGCATGTCGGTATGTTACACATTCCATGGTTGGCGGTATCCTATTTATTTGTACCTCCAAGGTGTTATGAATGTCGTTGAACTATCTATTATATTTGCAGATATCGCTGAATCCATCTATATCACCATATATCACTCTATTGCCCTTTCTATCTGTATTATATATATATCTGGTGGGGAACGTGACAGGCACACAGCACCACCATATGCTTTAAGGCTCATGTACTGTTCAGGTGTTGGCATTCCGTGTTCCACTAGCTGTTGTGTTTACAATGTTTGAGGGCTGCCTATGTAAGGAGTCACACATTTGGCCAACTATACATTACAATTTACAGGTGGTCATGTTTGTGTGCCATCGATTTTACTGTGTGTGCAGGTGGAGAGGTGTCAATCCATAGGGGCCTACACTGTCAGAGTATGTGCTATACGTTCCCTCTTCACCAAGGCATAGGCTTATTGGGCATGCCTCCGTCTGCCTACTGGGGCTGGCACAGTGTGTTCATGGTCTGAATCCCTCTGTGCCTGTAATGGCCTTGGCAGTTGCAGTGGGCTATGAGGACCTTCACCATTTTGTCCCTGCTGCAGCTGCTTCCGCAGGATCATATTATGTAGCATGGCACATACTATGACGATGTGGGAACACATGCCTGAATAGTACTGCACGGCTCCACCAGATGTATCCAAGCACCGGAACCCTGATTTCAGCATCCCGAACACACGCTCTATGATGATTCTGGTTTGTGCGTGTGCCTCATTATGGCGTTATTGCATGGGTGTGTGTGCATTTCTGATGGGAGTCATCATCCATGGCTCCAGTGCATAGCCTCCATCCCCCACAAGATGGCCATGTGGGATGTCCCCCCTGACAAATACCTGATACAGCTGTGAGGCATGCCAGATATGGGAGTCATGGTAGCTTCCTGGGCTGCCAGCACACACATCCATGATAATGCCCTGGGCATTGCACATGACCTGGCAGTTGATGGAGTGGAATCCCTTGCGGTTTATGTAGCGCCTACCATGCTCACCGGGTGGTGACTTGATTTGTATGTGCGTGCAGTCTATCGCACCCGGTACCTCCGGGTAGTGTGCCACACGGTGGAAGTGGCGCATATTGCTGGCCAACTCCTCCTGAGTTCTGGGGAAGTATATCTGCTCATTGGCATGTGGTAACATGGCATCCAGGAAATGGTGTAGTACCCTGGATGCTGATGCCTGTGAGATACCCATTATATCTCCAGTTGGCCTTTGAAAGGTACCTGTGGCCAGTATTCGTACGCTTACACATACCTTCGTGTCCACTGGGATGGGTTCCCCTCTGTTGTTTCTGGTTCTCAGGCGTGGCCGGCACAGTTCCACTATTTGCTGTAAGATGTCCCTGTCCACCCTGTAATGCTCTACTATCTCCAGGTCATGTAGCCCCTGGTAGGTTACCCTTGGTCTGAACACTCTCCTTCTCCTCCGAGGCCTGCGGTGGTTGTCGGCATCATCCTCCACAACACCGTCAGTCTGTAACATATGCTGATGAATCACAGCTATGGCAGCTCCCAGCATGTACATTTTCAAAGTTCCCCGTGTGTTTACACCTATGGTCCAGTGTTTGGGAATACACAGGTGTGTGTTGGGTGCTTTCACACTTTATACTATTGTGCTGTGAACACCGATGATGTCATAGGGTGTGTATGTATGATCATAGCTACAGGGTATCTTATGTGTTTTACTGCCGGAACTACCATTGTGGTGCCTTTGGTGTTGAATTACATTTGCCTGCCATGGATTACCTCTTGACCTTCCCTTTACATTTCTGCACATTGCACTTACCATTTTCTGGCATGCATTCTGCAGCCTACTATCATTTGTACTTTCCTGGACCTGGCGTATCTTGCGTTATTTGTGCTACTGCCAGTCTGCTGTCGGTTTGCTTTGCTCTGCTGTGTCAGGTCTCCTATCTTTGCAATCCAATACCTCCCCCTCCTTTCTTTGCATTCCAATGCCTCCCCTATCCTGTTTTGCAGGTTTCTGGAAGCAGACTTGTCAGCTGCCGTCAATTGGCCATCGTGGGTTGATTGGTGTTGATTGCTCATTAGTACTCCAATTACCCTACTTCCGCATTTCCTTCTTTTCTTCCCTGAACTTCCTGTTTGTGCTATTGTTTGCGGCACGTGTGTCCAATTACTGGGTTTCGGGCACGTTTTCATCCCCGTACACATGCGCTTTTGGGCACCATGTGTGCTCTCAGCTAAACGATTCTATACCTTCCTCCCCACCCCTGTCCTGCAGTTTTGCTTAGCAACAGACAGGCCAGATTTGCATTGCTCCAATGTGCTTACTGCTACGGTGGCGCACCCCTCTGCTGATGTCATGTATCTCCTCTGAGCCACTCCTCGGTGTTATACCGCTGCGCCATATGGTACAGCCTTCATCCGGCGGGACATTTGCAATTCAGTATTTTCTGCCTCATTTGCATGGCATTGACTACTAATTCATAGTTACCGCGCCGAACACTTTTCCAGGCCCTTAGCAACCCTTGCACCTTGGTTGTGGTGTCCCATGTCTACCATTGTGTATTATGCTGTAAACCTGATTTCTATTACGTTGCAATTTATTATTTCTTTATGTTACAGCTTTTGCACACATACCCTGCGGTTGTGCTGTGCGTTACTGTGGACATGACATTAAATGTTATTTACGTGTTGTGCATCTTTTCTTATGCCATTGGTTGTGTATTTCGGCATTGGCATATGTTAACGTTGTGATACCTGGGTCTGGCCCTCTTCCATAGCTCCAATGTTCTGTTTGGGAAAATGTAAACCGTGTTTTTTGGTTTACATTTCTGTGGGCTTACGCTACGCCTGCACCACTTCATGAATCACTATATGCCTTCATTTGCATGGTGCGACACTGCACATGGGGTGATTAACATACCTAAGCTGGGGGCTGCGCAGTTCTGGCGTACGCCGGTAGTGCACGTGGAATTGGATCGTACCTGAATCGCTCGACGGCCATATTTGGCATTATACCGCCTACGCTATGCCTGTGCCTGGTGCAAGCTTCATGAATCCCGGGGACTAATTGCTGTTCATAAAATATTTATGTATATTGTTGTAAATGTCATATTTTCCTTAATATATCAGCCACCAAGTAGCACAGACACAACTTTTTATTTTAACATGAAAGCAGTCAGCCAGATGAACAAAATGCTATTGACAGTATTTGTGTAACATGAGTGGTTGTGGAGATATTGTAAATTGTTTACAAAATATTACAAACATAATAGTCACCATTTTTACTGTAACTTATAAAATCCAGTTGAAGTCCTAGAACCTAAAGAATTCTACCACTATAAAGGTAGTTTGTGCTGAAGAGTTTCTCATTCACATTTTTTAGGTAACCTCTGTGGTTCCAGAGACATGAACATTTGTGTGAAATGTGACCAAATAATTTGATTTTATCATAAAGTTTAGGCTCTGCCCATTGGAATTCACAGTACAAACTTCCAGAGCTCCAACGGAAAGAATTAGTTAACTACTTCTCTGTAAAGTGGGAAACATAAACTGCCTCAAACTCATAGGCACAATGCTTCCTAGACTATATTAACATAATACCCTGGAACAGTTAATGTGAGATCCAAACAGAAGATCAAACATACTAGATCTGGTACTCGCTAACATGGGAAAGCATTGCACCCCTAACCCTCCTCATGTCACATTCTCGCTAGTGAGGTCGGCTCACAAAGCTATCTTATTTGAAGTGAAATCAACCCAGAAAATCCAATTAAACCAATAACAGTTAAGAACTATTCAAAGGCAACCTACATCCTATTAAGTGACAGTTTGTCAAAATGCAAGGCTTCCCCCCAACCCTATGACTACTGCTACCCCTGCATAATTATTCACAGAATCCCCATTCAAACATGTGAATGGCTGCATAGACGCTGCCATACCTACCAGATATAAACCAAAAACAAGCACTAAAAGCAAACCTCATTGGTGGAATTCTTACCTAAACAGGGCATGTAATAAAAGAAGAAAACTCATGGACAAAATCAGGAAAAGTAACTCCCTTAAAGACAAGTGCTATCTCGTACATGAACTAAGAAGTCTAATTATGTTTAATAAGGCCAAATACAAGGTGAGGATAGCCTCACAGGCTAAAGACAATCAGAAGGCCTTCTTTAGCTATGTCCAGAACCTTACAGGTAGCACACAAGCTGAGATAGTGTAGTGGTTAGAGTCCTGGCTTTACATGCAAGCGTTCGTGTACCAAGACAGGCACACGTCAGTGTGCTGAGCTGGTGGTGAATGGTACCACATTTATCAGTTAGGGTGACATAGCAAATCTACTGGCTGATGAATTCAGCTAAAAACTTTGCCTCCCTCCCCCCGGCTCCACCAGGTGAAATTCCATGCATTATACTTCCCCCAGCTACCACTCGCTATAGCCAAGAACACCATCTCCATGGGTATTAACAACATCCCCAGTTGCCTCCTGAACAGTCTAAAACATGACCCATCAGGACCATTTGAGGCACTCTTGAACTACAACCTTGAAACAGGTTATATAAACAGAGGCAGTCAGTAAACAAAGTATACAGATCCTTAGTTTGCTGCCTACTAACATGTACCCCCAGAGATGCCTGTGATACTTGGGCCGAAGCTTCTAAGGGCCCTAGTGGTTGTTGGGTTCAGCTATCAGCATATCAGCTCCTATTTTGTTTATTTAGGCTCATTTCAAGTGCATTACTGAAAAGGGAGAAAAGGAGGAGGAGCTGAAATGCAGAGGATAATTATGAATGGTCAATGGCTCCAAAGTCTCTTTCATTAACATAACAGGTAAGCCACTAAAATGTCATGATCTTAATACTCTACAGGGGAAGCTCATTAAGCAATCTCTGATAGGCTGCCTAATCTAAAACCTTCATAAGATTAGTAATGGTGAATCCAGTTATCCTACCTCTGTTCATGGCCCTTAACAGGTTATCTAATCAAGAAATTACAGCTGCTCAGGCATTATGGCCTGTCTTAAAATCATGTTACTCATTAATTAGTAGCTCATAGCAACTAAGATTGACTTTAATCTATGAGGCTAAAGCTTTTTCTATAATTTTGATAACAGGGACAAGAAGAACTATATAACTGAATTATTTTCTTCATTTCTGAGAACCAGTTTTGGCAAGGGATATAATATTTGTTGTCATGAAGAGCTGGGGGACTGTGCCATGTTTGAATGAGGTATCGATAATATGTGTTAGGGGTACTGCAGTGAAGGTATCCTAGGCTTTAAGGCAGGGAACTGACCATTGCATCCTTGTTATTTCTACTGTTGTATTTCTCAGATTCATTGGTTTTGCAAAGAAGAACTTCAGCAAAATGAAAGGAAATGGAAGAGATAATAAACTGTTCAACAGTATGGGTTTCTGTAATTATCCAGAGGACAGATTTTTCTTTAACTCTTCTGGGTTTTAATGGATGAAAACTGTGTTTGGAGAGGCAAGGCTTATTTAACAAATATTTCAAGACAACACAACAGTTATATTGCTCATTGGCATGTGACCAGTCAGTTGCTGCTAATGTATATCACAGACGGTTTGACTGTTGAAGTTTGAAGGCTCTTTAGATCATAGGATCATAGGAGTTAAAAGGCAATTAAGTTCTGAGAATTTTTGCACCTTGCAGATCCCATCTAATTATTAAAGGTCTTCTTGACTGATATAAAGGTGTTACTCTGTTTAATATATAAGGACAATTTATTCCAGAAATAAAGTAAATGCTGGGTAATAAATTTGGCCCTCAGTTTTTCATTCCTTTAAATTTTTACAGTTTCAGATATCTTGATCTGAATGAATCGCATTCATAAGTCAGGGTACAATGAAATTAGAATTGCTTCAGTATGTGATGTTTTCCAAAAGTGTCTTGTCAATACACACAATCTATTCCAAACTGCCCCCTTCTGCAGATCATAAGACGTTGCTTGTATCTGCAGCATATTTGCTGTAATTTTTTTCATTATTATTTTTTTTCTTTTGCTCCTTCTTCCATTGGAACTGTGGAACTGTTTGATGTCTTTATTCCCAATCGGTCAAGTTTCTCATTCCACATCCAGCATTTTTATAACTTTAAGCCAATTAATATACAAGACATTATGACCACTAGGTTTGCTATTTTCTTTTTTATTTTATTTCATCTATTGTTAAATGGATATGCCAGTGGACATAGTGCTCCTTTTCAAGGGCAGTCCAAGAACACTGCCTGGTTTCCTTGATTAGTGTTACTTTTATCCTTTTTCCTTGTACTAGTTCACGTGAATGAGAATTTCACACATGCCCCCACACACACATGCAAGGCATCCTCTTTAAATCTCTGAGTATCTCAGTTTATTGTCACTTAGCAGTCTGGAGCAACAGGCAGCAGGGCATAACACTTATTCACCCATTTGGAAGTATAATAATGCTCCACCTAGGCCATAGCTACCAGTATCTTCACTCACTGTTATCAGTTAAGTGATGTTACTATACCAACACAGCAGCTGTTGTTAGCATTTCTTTTACTCTATTAAAAGCTTAGCTTTGAGCATTTCCCCATATCTTGGGTATGGTCTTCTTTAATAGGTAAACTTGTAGACAGAGAGCAGATGACAGATCTGGCACAATCTTATCCATGAGGCTAATTATGCCAAGGTCTTGTCTTAATTCAGGCACACAAGATGGATTTTTACACTTGGCTTTTGCTCTGACCCTGTTTGAGCCTAGTCTGATTCCACTAACTCTTATGTTATTACCAAAGTACCCAAGCTCAGTCTTTCCAAAACACATTTGTCTTGATTTCATTTTAAGCCAGAGTTTTTGCTAGTTTGAGGCACTGCCTCTAATCTCAAATCATTTATTTCTTTATTAGTACCAAATACAAGGATGCCATCCATCACAACAACAACTCGTTAAACTCACTGAGCAAATTATTCATTTTATGCTGAAATATTTCAGGTGCTGGGGTTAGACCAAATGTCAGCCATTTGAGCAGAAGCTTCCCATTAGGATAATGAAGGTTTTCAGCTTTTGCTTATCTTTTTCTAGGGATATTTATCAGAGCCCACTGGAAGCATCTAGCATGGAAAACACCTTTGTATCAACTAGTTTAGATGTTATGTCTTTTAGTGTAGTTAAGATGACCCTTTCTCACCCAAATGTATCATTAGGCTTTTTAGATCAACCCATGCTCATACACAACCAGTTTTAATTACCAGTGTCATTAGAGCACAGCATTCAGCTGGTTCAGATTCACTTTCTGTTAAGTCAGGACTTTGCATTCTTATAAGTTCTTTCTCTACATTAGACAGGATAGCGAATGACACTCTCGTGGATGTTGTCAAGACATATTAAACAGCATTTGGTTTTAATTTAATTTTTTCACGTTCTCAATTAAGTAGATGAAATTCATCAAATACATCTCCGTTCACTTCATTTATTCTGACAATCCCAAGTTACATGCTACTTTGCTGATTGGACTGCTTATGTCTGGACTTTCCAACACATAAACCCAAAATTCATATTTGTGTTATTTCCACTCAGTCATGGCTAGAAATTTACCTGTGCACTTGACTTTGCCTGCAGGGTGTATATTTTAGTTTCTGTTTCATGCAACTGTGGATATTTGAGACATTTCTATAGATATCATGTCATACAACAGTAACATTGGCTCAGTATCATATTTGAAACTCACTTGTTTACATGAATAGGTATCCTTTCTTGCCAGTCTGCTTCATCATCAGGCAGAGTAGTGAGCATGTTTTCTGTACCTTATTTTCAGTTTTATTTTCAGACAAAACCTCTTTAATCACATTTGTTTTTCAAACAATAACAATATGATCTGTTCTGTTCTCCATATCTTACATCTTCTGCCTCATGTTGTATATCGCTCTGACATAACATCATGACAGCCGCACTTCCTGCACTTGCCAAGTTTAAACTCTCTCTCTGCTCCTTGTGTACACTCATACTTTGACCAGAATTATGTGTCTGAACTTTTCATTCTCTCTGCATTTTACATCACACACAACACTTACTGTATATAATTAGGCCTTTTGCTTTTTTACCATTTCTGCCTCCCGGGTGATTTATATGGATTCTCAAAAGTAAAATTTGCTTTAGTTGCAGTTTTTAAGACATTTCTATATCAGCCAGTTCAATCACAGTTTCATATCTGACTTGTAACCTTTTTTTTTTTTTTCATTAAACTCACAATTTTCAGCTAAATCATATGAGCACCTTACGAAAGCTACAACATATTTAACCTTGGCTAGTATACATCTGTCGAAGTATGTCCTTTCTTGTATAATATTTCTTTTCAGCAGAAAATGCTCATTGAGTTTACTAATTACTGACTCATATATAACACTCTATCAGTTTAAGAATGAAAAAGAAGTGTATATTGCCTCCACCTCCTTGCCCATGGAATATAACAAAGTACTTAGTTGATTTTCTTCTGATTCATTATCTAGTCTGATTGCCAGTCTAAATAGTGCAAACCTCTGTCTTCAGAAAGGCCGGATAAGTGATTTTGAAAAGTCAGTGTCTCAGGTAGGATAAACTTCATTATTTTTACTTAATTTTGTTGGGATCCACAGCTTAATATTGTTAAAAAGACTGATTTGCATAGTAAAACATCTTGCTCTCTGTAAAAAGACTTACTGTAAGTTTGATGAATGCACTTTGATACATTGTGATGGTTATGTGACTGATTCAGTGCTTTTTTTTCATAAAGAAAATCCTGGTTCTGAAAGCATGTCATAGAATCATGGGATTATAGGAGGTTACTAGGCTAATGGCTCTGGGGCCCTTACAAGCCCAGCCAAGAATTTATCCCCAAAAATAAACCTCAGCACCTGTCACCCCTCTCTGTGAGGGACAAAGGTGGAACCACTGGGATGAATTTGTGGTTTCCCATCCACTCATCAAGGTTGCACTTAAAGAGGGTCAGCGAGGTACTCTGTTTGACATGTAAGGTTAGTCTATTTCAGAGATGGAGTAGTCTCTGGGAGACAAACCTGTCTCTCCAACAGGTTTTGTTGATGTTGCAAATTAGATTTAGGCCTTTCGAGCGGGTAATGCACGAGGTGTTAGACTTATGGATATGGAGCATCTCTTGTAGGGCAGGGTCTGATATTGTCTTGTAGGTGATACACAGATCACCTCTGAGCAATCTGTATGATACCAAGTAGAGTGATAGTGATTTGAGCCTGCCCACATAGGACTGTGTTAGAGCCCATGTATTCTCTTTTAGAGGTATTTCTGTGTCCTTTCCAGTTGGTGCAGGTGTTTGGAGAGATACATACCAAATGGATTGTTATACTCAATTATAGGCCTAATGAGGGAGGAATACAGTCAGGATGAAGCACCTCTGATTACACAGAAACACAAAACAGCAGTACCAGAAATGCTAAGATAAACTATCATTTTATTCAAACAGTTATTTTTTATTCTTTTGTCATGTCTGTAGAAATGAAATTAATACTTATGTCATCAAGAAGACTCTGGTATTAGGCTCAAGATACAATGCATTATATGATAATATGCAGTCTTGAAATGGTCATGCTATGCAGTAATCTTAAAGTGGAAATGGCTACAGTACATAGTCATAATATATAAGGCTCTAGCCCCTCCACTTAACATATCACCACAAGGTACTTTGGTCATATTACCAGGGAGTGGAAGCTGGTAATAACAGAAGAGCAGAAGAATGGCGGAGATGGATGTGGATGGGCCTGAAATGGGCATATTGCACAACAATAATGCTTAACAGGAAAAATGGTGAGATGTTTTGATAAATGCTTTCATGATGTCTATTCCTCAGCCAGGAGGAAAGAACAAAACAAGCCATGAGTATCTGCTGGAGAAGTATACTATTGGTCTATAAGAACAAAACGGAACTGCCGGGCTGCAGTTCAGATGACAAGTCTTATACAGGTTAGTGACCACCAAAAAATGTATATAACCATTAATCTGCAACTAAGCCTCTTAGTGACGTACAGAATGAACTGCAAGAGTCCTTCAAATGAATTTTGAGTCAAACCAGCAAGTTGACAAGTATGTGCTACAGTTAACCAGAAATGAAGCTGTGTAAAACTGACATATGTAGTCAGAGACAAGACTTTATATAATGAAATCCCAGCCTTGTATGCAATTGCTTCATGAAGTACCTCGTACCTGAACATCTCTTTAGTTTATGTATTTATTTATTAATTTTCCATTTGTTTATCGGGTTAGTCCAACTGGACACAAGGTGACCATTTTCAGTAGAGGCCTGAGGAGAAAATCTCCAGATACATAGTAAAAAATTATAAAAAAAAATAATAAAAATAATTAAAAAAAATATATAAACATAGCTATTTTGTACAAAGTGCATAGAACATGTAAAATGAGTAAAATCAGAGTTTTTCAAATGATGCAGCATACAGTGGTTAGAATACTGAGAAACAATTAGACAAGATGCTATACAACAAATATACAATTGCTTGAACATAAATTCAAAAAGAAGTTTCCATAGACAAACAGGGTCATAAACTAAAAATCATAACTATAAAGGTGGCCTAAACACCTGGTTCACAATACTATGCATTAAGTGAAACTACATGGTACACCTGTGATCTAGGGATATTGAAAGTTAGGAATGGGAGAAATTAGTCTTGTTCTGTACAGGAACATATCCAATTTTGAATAGGAGATCTTTTAGTAGGGATTTGAAAGTATGTTTACTATTTAGACATCTAATGTCAGGGGCTAGAGAGTTCCAGGCCTTAGCAACTGCATAGGAATAAAGAGATTGGCCCGAGCTATGTAAGAAATTGGTAACAGTCATGTATGATGGTATTGGAAGATCTTATTTGACATGCAGTATTATGAAAGGTGAGTAGATCAGCAAGGGCAGGTATTTATTTGGTTAGTATAGCAGTTGATGGATCAGGAGAAGTTGATTGTATTTTAGTAGGTTAGGCAGTTCTAACCATCCTAGCTGTCTTAGGGGGAGGCAATGGTGAGAAGGAAACTTAGCAATGGTTTCAAATTTTGAGATTTTATTGTAGCTGGTAGATAGTTTCAGAAGGTCAGATTTGTTTAGGTTAGTCAGAACTGGGGAAGCATATAGTAAGGTGGAAAGTAGATGGGTATGAGAGATGGTGATTTGGGATTCTTGTGTGAGGAAGCACTTGCAGCAGTAAAGTGAACCTAGTTTTTTATGAACTTTGGCAATGTTACTGCTATATGTTTGTCGAACAAACAGACCAATCACCAGTGACATCCACCAGAGTTCTGTGCTGGGAATACTCCTGCTTGGCATTTACTTTTCTGAAGTGAAAGTCAATACAAAAGGCCTCTGGCTAACTATGTTTACAGATGACTGTAAGCAAGGTGCAGTCAACGAATCCCCAGTTTACTTAGTCATCCTGCGGGAAGGTTTGTCTTAAATAAATAACTGGTGTTAGAATCATGGTCTGAAATTAAATGGCAAAAAATGCATTATACTATAGTTTGGGAAATCATCTACCCCAGATAACTACCACATTGACAATACTCCCCTAAGAGTTGACCCAGTTGTTTGGAATTTGGGAACTTATGTGGACAGTGACCTAACGTTTGACCAACGTGTGTTTATTGTTGTAAGAAAGTCCTTCTGTTTTGCACAGCTTAGAAATAAAGGGATTGTGTCTAGAAATAATGACGTCATTGTCCCCGTTACTCAGCCCTCATCAGGCCAGTCATTGAATATAATGCTTCCTTTGGCATGTATCTGTCCAGACATATGCAGGAATGGGAATGCTCACAGAGATACCTTGGTAAAAGGTACAAGGCTTAAATAACATGCCTCAGATTGATCTTACTCAAAGCCCTGTCACTATACTCAGTATCCTACAGACTGTTAAGTTGTGTCTGGCATACAAGACACCTTTCAACCAACTACTGGTGGATTTACTGCACATCAACAGGTCAAATGGTATCAGAAATATTCAGTCTAGGGATCAAAACCTCTTCTACAATATAGTTTTAAAGGACAGGTATATTTTGCAGATGATACTACTGCAATGGAACAGATTCCCCATCCACATAAAACAAAGTTCATCTCTGTCCATTTTCAAGTGCACTCAGATGCATGTTTTCTGTACTACTAATGGACAGCGGCAACTCTTAAATGCTTCATGCCATGCAAGGGTCCCCTCAAATTATCTATGGTATGATCCTAGTTACTCGTATTAGGGGTAATGCATAATTATTGACCATAGGATAAGTAAGGCCATTCTATGACCAAATGGGATAGATTAATTCGGGCATAAAAAAGTGAAGTTGGCTAAGCTTAAAATGGCCTGGAAGGGCAGCTATCTTAGTACTAACATATGAGCTTATGAAACTATAAATTTAACTCTAACTTCACCCTCCCCTGAGAAATCCCTTATAGCATATAGCCCCCAACTATCAACAGGGAGCAGGTCCTGGTGGTACTCGCTAAAGCAAAAAACAGTGATTCATTGACCACAACAATGTCCCTAGATGCCTCCTAAATAACATAAAACAAGACCTAGCAGGACCACTTGAGGCACTCTTCAAATACAGCCTCACAACAGATTACATGCTAGGTGAATGAAGGACTACAATAGTCATCCTCTTCATAAGTGTGGACAATCTACCGACCCTAATACGTACAAACCCATCAGTCTAACAAGTCTGATATGTAATGCTATGGAATAAACTATCATGGAAATGATTAACAAGGACATTGACAACCTACAGCTACAGGACCCATCTTAGTTTGGCTTTGTTAAGGGATGACCCTGCGTACTCAACCTGGTTGACCTTTTTAAGAAAGTCACCAAGGCTCTGGATGAGTGGAAAATGGTGTATATTTCATACTGTCACCTGACCAAGGTGTTAGATACAATTCCCCACACAGGTATTGTTGTCAAACTCTCAGAACTAGACATAAATTCCTACATAATTCACTGGATTTCTGGCTGGCTTGCAAATAAGTCCCAAGAAGTCAGGGTTGGTGAGACCACCTGCACCAAGAGACCGGTCACCAGCAGAGTAACCCATGGCTCCATATTGGGCCCATTCCTGTTAGGCATCTTCTTCTTGAAAGTAAAGGCTAATGCCAAAGGCCTGTTACTCACCAAGTTCACAGATGACTGTAGATTGTGAGTTATCATAGATTGTCCCCATGACATAAACATCCTACAAGTGGGTCTAACACAAACAAATGACTTGTGCCAAAGCAACAGATTAAAACTCAATGTGAAGAAATGCATTTTAGTAACCCTTGGGAAATCATCCTACCGAGTTAACTATTCCATCAATAAAACACCCTTAAAAGTTGACCAAGTTGTTAGGGATCTGGGAATGTATGTTAACAGTAATCTGGCCTTCGATCAACTTATAGCAAAGATAGTAATAAAATCACTCTATATCATGCAACTCATAAACAAAGGTATGGCATTCAAGTCCAAGGAAGTTATAGCACCCCTCTACTCCGCCTTTATCAGACCCATCATTGAGTACAATGAACCCTTTGTCAAGTACCTAATCAGGCAGTTGCAACAGCTGGAATGCCCTCAAAGGTTTCTGACCAGGACAATCCCAGGTATGAATACTCTACCCTACACAGATCACATTAAGGCGCTATCTCTGTACTCAATCTCCTATAGGTTACTGAGAGCCAATCTATGCCTGGCAAATTAGGCATTGTCAGATCCAGCTTGGATGTATCTCCTTCACATCCACAAAGCAAACAACACCAGAAACATTAGATCCAATGACCTGAACTTTGCCTGCAACATAAATAGAACATGTTACAGGGACTGATATGTGTTTCAAAGAATCTCTGCACTATGAAATATGCTGCCCATGTAAGTGAAACAGACTGCATCAATGACCATATTACAAAAAACCTTATCATTGGATGGGAAATCACAAATTCCCCCCGGTCTGACCCTCATGTCTCTGATGTACAGAAGTTTGATAGTAATTAAATTAATCCTCAACTAACATACCCCACACATAACCCTTAGCTACTTCTTTACTAACATAACTCACCATATAGGCCACCAAGAAACTCAGGGACAAACTGGGTTTGGTTGCACAGCTTTGTTCGTAAAGACCTCAGTGGTCATTAGCCTGGTCTAAATCTATGAACATATGAACCTAAGAAACACACAGAAAGTCTCTGTGGAAATAATTACACCTGTGTTGATTATCTGTATCCAATCTGTGAGTCAGTTGGCAATCCGGGGGGTGGCATAGGGGTTTGTTTACAGTTTATTTAGCTTTTCTACTATGCCTGAGTGGGGAATTGTGTCAAAAGCTTTGGTCAGGTCGTGGTATGCAGTGTATACTGTTTTGCCTTCATCTGTTGCTTTGGTGATCTTTTCAAAAAAAATCTACCTGGTTGAGTAAGCATGACCTGCCCTTGACCAGTACAAACTGAGGCAAGCCCAATGTTTTGAGGTTCTCAATGTCCTGATTAATTAATTCCATGATAAGTCTTTCCATGGCTTTGCATATGAGACTGGTCAGACTTATGTGTCTGTAATTCCCAAGGTTTGTGGAAGACAATCCCTTATACAGGTGGATGACTGTATCTGTTCTCTGTTCACTTGGTACAACATCTGTATGGAGGCTGAGACTGAACAGTGTTGTTAGGGGTGTAGATAAATTGAGCTTCATGCTAATTAAGATACATCCGGGATACTATCAGGACCCATTGATGCAGTATTTTTAGCTTTTAATATCACTTTTATGACTCTGTCTTGTGGGATAGCTGGAAATGAGACAGTTTCAAGTATATCTTGAGGGGCAGATGGAAGGGATAGAGGGGTAAAGTTAGAGGAGCTAAATTTATCTGCCAGTAGGTTCACTGTATCTTCAGCCTCAGTGTAGGTAATCAGCCAGTAGATTCTTTATGTCACCCTGGTCGGTGAAGGTTGTGCCATTTACTACCAGTTCTGCACACAGCTAAGTATTAACTTTATGGTTTCTGATGTTGATAAAGAAAGTTTTGAGATTGTCCTTAGCCTGGGAGGCTATCCTGACCATGTAACTGGTCTTGCTGGACTTTATTCATTTCTTGTTTTGTTGAATCAGAGAGCTATTGTCTGTAAAAGTTGATCTTTCTGATTTTGGACTTGACTTTTTTCTTTTATGTACCCTGATAAAGTAAGGATTCCACAAGTGGGGTTTGTTTTTGGTGTTAGATCTGAGCTTACGGCAATACGTATGGCAACCTCAATGCTACCATTTCTGTGTTTGTACAGGGTTCTGTAAATAATTCTGCATAGATAGATGTGTTTTTGGGGTTTGGGGGAGCCTTGAATTTTGACAAACTGTCAATAGGATGTAGTTTGCTTTTGAATAGTTCATTAACTGTTACAGGTTTAGTTGGGTTTTCCAATTTGATTTTTTATTTCGAGGGAGATAGCTTTGTGGGCTGACCTCACCAATGAGGATGTGACATGGGGGGGGGGGTGCAACAATGGTTTCCAATGTTGTTTAGTCCTAGCTCCAATATGTGTGATCCTCTGGTTTGAGTGCTCACTATTTGGTATAGGGTATTTGTGTTGATAAAGTCCAGAAAACATTGTGCTTGTGAATTAGAGGCTCTGTATGTTTCCATTCTATAGAGGGGTAGTTAAAGTCTATGATGAATAGGGCATTTGGTCAGATGGTGAACACCTTTAGTAACTCAAGGTAAGAGTTGTGAACTTTGTGGGCCATACATCATGACCTGTAGCTGGCTAGGACATGGTAAGGAACCTTGTTTATGGAGACTTGAATGTAGTTGAACTCCAGGGTATTATCCTGTATAACCAACCTGGTGTTTATTTGTTGCTAATGTGGATTGAGACCCCTCCACCTTCAGCCCATCTCTGCTGCTGTTGGTTTAAATGTGTGGATGTCACTGTAGCCTTCCTCTGCCAGAATACCTTCTGTGGATTTAAACCAAGTCTCAGTGACAGCACAGATGTCTACATTCTCCAAAGAAAGAAGAGCTTGTAAGATGTGGTGTTTCTTGTTTAGGCTCCGAGCATTGAGCAGTAACACCTTAAGTTTGTTTAGAGTTTTTTTTTTTTTTTTGATATGTTGGTAATTTTGTTGTTTTGCAATTGCCTGGTGGATAAAGTTTTAACTAATATCTGAAAGCCCAGAGGGACATGTGCAGGCCATCCTTAGAAAAGCAATGTAGTCTGTTAACCATGTCCTTCCATGCTGATAGATAATAGAATTCCCTGGAGTGACACTGGATACCAAGCCGATTATAAAATGTAATAATTTTCTGTTTATACTGTGGCATCATCCTTATTAAAGGCAGAATGCTGCTCAGTGTAAGCACGTACATGTCTGTGACAAATATTTAGAGAGATCCAGCATCTCTTTTTTCACATAGTCCAGTGAGGTACATCTCAGGTCATTTACAACCACATGGACTATGATAAATTCACATTGGTACCT
Organism: Protopterus annectens; assembly: GCF_019279795.1. NCBI lineage: Eukaryota > Metazoa > Chordata > Ceratodontiformes > Protopteridae > Protopterus > Protopterus annectens. The sequence goes on from NC_056727.1 coordinate 802,379,733, forward strand.
GTGGTGCAGTGACTTGAGTGGATGCATGATACTGTAGATCCTTGCTCCAGATAGGCAACTGACTGATATCTTCTCCTTGTTCAGGCTGGATATTACCAGTGGGAGTAACATATTTGAATTGCTAAGTCCACTTTACACACAGACAGAGGGTAGTCCCTGCTGGGCCTACTCAAAAAGTATTTAGCGCGTTTAGCCCTCCTACCATTACACAAGAAAGGGCTGGTATGTGCAAAGACTAAATGTGGGAGTGCCTGAGAATACATGAGGTGGGACAACATACATGTAGGACCCCTAACGCTCTGGAGAGGGCAATGTTTGGAGGTGTGTAATGGCTGCGATAACAAGTGGATAATGGAAGTTACATGTGTACATTGAACATGGGTGGGGTGGAGGAACTATGGGTATGAAATTATGGATCCAGGCGTGCCAGGGTTGGATGGCCCATTTCTAACTGGACCGCCCTGTGGAGGTCAACGAGTTCGTAATAGGTATATATGCATACATACATGCAGACATCAATATGTAGAAATACATTCTCTATATCACATGCATTCCATTTGAAGGCATAAATAATAGGAATGTGCACATACAAACATCGACAATATATGGAATAATAGACTGTGCAGAAAACTGCTAGAACGCAGAGGTGTGTACAGTGTCCAAAGTCAGTGCAGTGCTGATGATAATCAAATGTGAGGGCTTCCCCACACATGGAATAATTTCTGTGATCTGCCCGCTATGGCAATGCCAAGTACTAAATCGGTCTAATTGTAAAAGGAATACACTGAACACGTACATAATTAGGATCCCATGTGTAACGTGTGAGATACCGCATAGTCATACATATTAATGAATTGTAGCGTCATTTTAACGGGAGTAAGGATGTAATAAAGTATAGAGTCTAATATTGCCATAAACACTTGTGTGTTCCATGTGGGGCAGCCCAGTAATTGCAAATAGTATTCCTTTGGTCACTCACGTCACCAATGTTTGTGAACTAAACGTATGGGAGGTATGAGGATACGTGGAGTGAGTAAACCAATAGGATAGCTCTATAGGAGTAGGGTGTGGCCAGTGTGTAGTGGTGTTGATACACTGCGAATCCAACAGGAAAATGGATGACAGCAGTGTTAGGGAGGCATTGGGGTGTGTTTGAGGAACCAGGAGCCATGGGTATATGGGTATATATACATATGGAGCAGCACAGCAATAGTGCATTCATTATAGCAACCCCCTAATGAACAGACATTTTTGTACCGAATCACACTGTATCACATTCCAATTACCATCGGTAATCCGTACGTGAACATATTGCGACATCTGTCCACTGTATAATGTGCTAAATACTGATTACAATATAACTGTAGTGAAGTGTCAGTGTCATAATGAATAAGACAATAGTATGCAGGTGAAGCATATATAAACACCATTACGCATGTGTAAGTGCGGGGTATGTATTGGTTTACAGACACACACATATATATAAATATATATACATATATGTATCGACATATAGATATATATATATATAAATATATATATATATATATATATATATATATATATATATATATATATATATATAGTTGTAGACATATAAATATATATATATATATATATATATATATATATATATATATATATATATATATATATATATATATATATATATATATATATATATATATATAGTTGTAGACATATAAATATATATATATATATATATATATATATATATATATATATATATATATATATATGGTTGCAGATATACAAATATGTATGTATGTATGTATATATACATATATATATATATATATATATATATATATATATATACATACATAATATACATATATATATATATATATATATATATATATATATATATATATATATATATATATATATATATATATATATATATATATATATATATATATATATATATATATATATATATATATATATATATATATATATATATATATATATATATATATATATATATATATATATATATTTATTTATATATATATATATATATATATATATATATATATATATATATATATATATATATATATGTGTGTGTGTGTGTGTGTGTGTGTGTGTGCTTAGATATACAGAGATATACAGCTATGATAGGAAACAGCACACAGAAATGACATATGTTCACAGGCTATGCCAATGGAAGTGAGGAGCCCAGGCAAGAAACATGACACACGCAGCATGCCCTTCCACTCCCCCCCCCCACAGCCAAACACAGGAAATATACACGCAATCAATGTAAAGTATAATGTATAGTTGTTGATCGAGTCAAATGACTGTTTTGATCGCTGTCTTTAATTCAATCAGGTGCTGTTTTAGAATTGTTATGTTTAAACTAAGCAATTATGCTTTGAATTTTTTAGTCGATTGTACGTCTACGTTTTGAACTGAAGACTTATAGCTATTAATCTATCTGAATGATTATGCCTTGATCTTTGCTTTCTTAATTTGTTCAAATGATGCTTATGATGCATGAACACACTGTAGATTGTGTGTTTATGGTGCATTCTACCTGAAGTTGCTGACATAGTATGTTTCTATTTCCTTAATCTACTCAAATGTTGTTTAGAATGAATGAACACATTGTAGATTTTTGTTTTTTATATGTGCACTTTTTATGCATTTTATTTGAAGTTGTCGGTAGAGCATATTTCTTGTGACATGTTTGTTAGCTATTATGTTTTTAGATAGATTTTTGCAGATTTATGAAAATGTATTTATCGTAATCATGTTGCTATATACATTTTTGATAGTTAGATAGGTCTTAATATGTGTATCTTTATTTACATATTTTAATAGTTGAAGTATTTATATATGTTGGTTTATATGCTATATATGCATCTTTGTAACTTTAAAACACAATAATGACAGGAAATGATGTTGTTCATTAACAGGAAATGATGTTGTCCATTAACAGGAAATGATGTTGTTCATTAACAGGATATGATGATATTTGAAATTTAGTATTTAAAGCTTTGGCATTAATCTAATAAATTGCAACGTCTGAGGAAGCGGAATATCCGCGAAAGCGCTAACGTTAATAAAGAGTTTCTTATACATTTGAAAAGGAGTCTTTTGCTGAATTTTGGATATATTATCACACTGGATATACTGCTACAAGGATCTTCTTTGTTAGACTTGGAGTGAATCTTGAGTGTGATACTCGACTGGATATACCTTCCGACTGGGTTCAGTTTTCTGTATATATATATATATATATATATATATATATATATATATATATATATATATATAGTTGTAGACATATAAATATATATATATATATATATATATATATATATATATATATATATATATATGGTTGTAGACATATATACATATATATATAGTTGCAGATATACATATACGTATATATATTTTTATATATATATATATATATATATATATATATATACATATATAAATACATAAATACATATATATATATATATATATATATATATATATATATATATATATATATATATACATACATAAATATATATATATATATATATATATATATATATATATATATATATATATATACATACATAAATATATATATATATATATATATATATATATATATATATATATATATATATATATATATATATATATATATATATATATGTGTGTGTGTGTGTGTGTGTGCTTAGATATACAGAGATATACAGCTATGATAGGAAACAGCACACAGGAATGACATATGTTCACAGGCTATGCCAATGGAAGTGAGGAGCCCAGGCAAGAAACATGACACACGCAGCATGCCCTTCCACTCCCCCCCCCCCCCACAGCCAGACACAGGAAATATACACGCAATCAATGTAAAGTGTCCACTGCTCCCCAGACCACAGGCAGGATACAACCAGGGGGGTACACAGTGCACCCATGGATTCTAATCATGGAACACAGTCTGGAGCGTCCCTTGCGGGACACCCCAAAAATTGGTCAAACCAAAAGAAGGTGATAGGCTGTCCATTTTGTCTGTGGTGTGTAGAGACTCGTAATACAAGGGTGGGTAACCCTGATGACGCATGGTTCTAGACAATTGTATGAAATGGGTCCCGTGAAGTGGAGAGTGGGCAGCATATAGTGGTGTGCCCAGGACCGACCAGGTCCCAGAGTAAGGATGGGTGCTGTTGAGGAGGCGAGGGTGGGGGAACTATGGGTAGCTACTTATGGGTCTAGGTGTGCAGGTGTTGGCTGATGTTGGCCAATATGGACAGCCCTAGGGATGCAAGCGAATCTGTTCATTGGGCAGAGGCATCGTCCAACGAGCAGCCACACCCACTGCGAGACCCACTAAAGCAAAGTGTAATCTTTATGTCAAGGAATGGAACAACCAAATGTAGACGTATATATGTAGAGCTATGTGTGTGTATATCTACCCATAGTGACATAGAGATATGCCTCTCCCTCATCATAGTACAAATTTATACATACAGAGAAAGACTACAGATACATACCCACATATGAATGTATACATATGCAGACAACCATAGACCCATACGTTGTTAGATTATATATATATCTATTGTTTACTATTAAAATTTCGAACGGCACTCCATCAACTGTACTATAGTCGAACACGGAAGTTCAAAAATGATAATTGCGAACTCAAAAAAACAATCTAGGAATGGGTTTTAACATGGGTCAAGGTAGGGGGGAGATGTTTGTAGTTCAGAATAATACTGAACTCCTACCTCGACCTTTGATTTTTTGACTTCGACATTCAACGTTTTTGAACTTCCGTTGCCGACTATAGTACAGTTGACGGAGTGCCGTTCGAAATTTTAATAGTAAACCTATATATATCTATATATATATATATATGTATATACATATATATATATATATATATATATATATATATATATATATATATATATATATATACAGCACGATATAAATGCAAGATATAAATATACATGTATGCATACATATGCAGATATATCTGTATATATTAATGTAAATATATATATATATATATATATATATATATGTCACAGTAAATTTACACATGTATATAGCTAGGATATGATACAGCAGTTACGAGTAACATATGTTCACAGGCCATGCACATGGTGGTGGGAGGTCCAATAAACAAAAGTGTATCACGTAGCATCACCCCCACCCCCCAGCTAGGCCTGTGAGACATACGGACACAATATAAAGGTAAACACACCACTGCTTCCCAGACCACCGGCAGTATACTACCAGTGGGAGAGACCTGCAAGGTCTACACTTGAAACATAGTCATTGATGTCCCTTGTGGGACACCAAAAATTAATGATCGGAGCCAGTCCCGGTAATAATTCATCAAACCACGCTGTAGATGTACACGGACCAGTAGGTTGTGCAAGCCTGATAACACATGGGTCGACACAACATACGACATGTGTCTCGACACGGGAGAGTGGGCAGTTTGTAGTGGTGTGTTTATATCCCACCTGCGCCCACAGTAAGGATGAGTGCTGTAGATGAGTGGCAGGTGGGGGAACTATGGGTATGCGATTATGGGCCTAGGCATGCAGGTGTTGGCTGGCAGAAACATATTAGGACTGCCCCGTGGATGTAAGTAATATTCTGATGTGGGCATAGCTGACGCCCATACCTCCCAACATCTAAGAGCACATCCACTGGATAGTCCGTAAACCATTGGGGGAACACATAGGGACCATACCATTGAACTGTCCCCAATTACCAGGGATGTCCCTGATTATGACTCAGAATCTAACTCTGTCCCACCTAAACCCTCCTAGAACTAGTAATATTAGGAGGAAAGGTGGTGGAATACACGTAATGAATAGCGACAACAATTAAGAGTCATAAACAGCATGTACCTCAGGCAATGTGTATGAATACATATCCTCTGGATCTGTCAATGTGTCAGGTTAATAGCACCAAAATGTTAAATGTGTCCCTGGTGTTGTTGTTCAGTGTCCCTAATTCAGTGTTCATTTTTCCCCATTCGTATGAGAGGTCTGATAGGGACAGAAATTGCATATTCCGCTGACTACCTTAGAAAGATGATAGAATAATAGGTATGCGGTAGCATGACTCGGCCGACGGATGTGGGTCCCAAAACCCAATTAATTGTCTGTATTGAAGAGTCTTGGTTCCCATGTATCAGCCAGACAGCTGCAGATTGTAAGAGGAACACACATAATATGAATAAAACACTGGACACGCCGCCGATTCCATACAGTCGAATGGCATGTAGGATTGCCACCTTTTCAAATGGCCAAAGTGAGACATTTTCAGGACACACATCAGATTTTACAGGCTGACACATACCCATGGTCAGTACAAAGGATAGAACTTTACTTTTTTCCCTAAATAAAAGCTTATTCTTGTAGCTGTTTATTTGCTTATTCTGTTTCTTGTAACATTTAGGTATTTTAGATGCAGAAATAATTTTATGCAACTATTACATAAAATACGAGCCATAATTATGTCCTACAATCACAGGACACTTGCCATTTTAATATTATTTGTCAGGACACAACTGCCTAAAGAGGGACTGACCGTCGCAAAGTGGGACAGGTGTAACCCTAAAGGCATGCTGTCACCTAATGGGCAGCCATTCCCAATACTGTAGGCATGTAATCCGATGTAATAGGCATCACAAGGTAATATTGTGGTCCTCGCTCTCACCCAGGAGTATGAGTGTCAGATGCAAGCACCAATGTCAGTGCATTTGCAAGTGTGGGAGCGAGCGGGTGTAAGCCTGTTTGGCTACCAGTATGCGAGTATTGCACTGGTAAAGCAAAGTAGAGGCTAACCGAGTGTAAGAAGCTGTAAGCAGAGGTTAGCATTGCTTAACACTGTGCAAACCCATGCACACCCGCTCACAACTACTTTAATGTGCCTTACTCCCTCCATATCCAATGGCCTTTTTCTACCCTGCAACAAAATAAATGGCCTCTGCAAGGCTCGGAACCAGGACCCTGCACACACAGCTAATGTGATTTACCAATATGCCATGGCAGATATACAGACAACAGACAGTACCACAAACGTATCATACACTGCAGTCATTCAACAGTATAGGAATGTAGCCCATCATGTAGATGTATATGTGATTGTTTATGTCCAGCATATAGGTACACACATATATAAAGATATATCAGGAACATACCATGTGGCAACAAAGCATTACAGACAAATGAAAAGGGAAACACCAGCGATGCCTGTTTTATGTAGTGCTGTTTTCCTATGCAATATCAAGACCCCCTCAGACAGACATGTGTCATTCATACATGCAAACAGTTGTACATTGGTTGTATACATCACTATGTGCATGTAATGTACATTAACACAACAGTACCTGTCCGATCATTATGTGAGAACAGTACTCTTGCAAAGTGCCATATGCAACATCATCATCATGATAAAAGTAAATGGGTTAACCATAGATGGACCGGTAGTGTTGTGTGTACAATGGGGTCATCCTCATCATGTGTACCTGGACCATTTAGGAGTGATATGCATACCAGGATCATGCACCTGATGGACAGGGGTGAGGATAACAGGAGTATGTTGTGATGCATATTACAAGGGTTACGTGTCCAGTGGGCATGTGTGTGAAATGGACAGCTATGTATAGGGCAGATGTTGTCCTAGGAACCAATTGGCCTTATGTTTCTGTAGGGTGAGAGTGGGATGTGGGGGAAGGAGAGTAGGTATGCCCGTGGAGGATAGGTAGGGTAGGATCACAGACAAGACAGCATACAGAGTTGGTATATGACACATGTGGGGGGATACACCTCAGATGGGGATGGGTGTTCAGCATTCACAAGACCATGGGAACAGTGGGATGGAGGTCACCAGCCATGGGCAGCCACCACTGCACCTAAACAGCTGCAAAGGAGGCAGTGCTTGGGGCTGTCTAGGAGGGGCAGCATCACCCTGTAAATGTGACACTCTGCTCTTGAGCTTGCATATCTGGCTTCGGCACCCCTTAGTGAGCACCCAACGCACCACGCCTGGGAACGCACAACTGCAGACATGTTCCTGTCTGGCCCTGCTCCCAGGGGGGACATGCCCCATCCTCAGTGGTGGTACCACCAGAAGGTGGTGCAGAACCAAAAGAGGTTGAAGTCCAAGGCTTGGCCCCAGATGTGCTGTTGCCTGGTGCCATGGTCAGCTGAAGTGGGACAGGAGGCTCTGCCGGGACCTCCCAACCCATACAGTCTATGGTGTTGCAGTTTAAACTCACATATGGCTTAGTGGTAGACAACAACATTTAGGACTACCTATATCAATATGCATATATATCACTATCAACCCAACACAACAGATGGTATACATTTGCAGAGGGAGCACAACACATGCATATATACTGCATGACATCTGTACAATGTGTAGTAGACATGTGACTGCAGCTATGAACAGTTGCCCATTATTGGCTTGTCACTGGGAACCCCAGACAGTGTCTGTCATACCACTGTTTCATGTGACATATGTCCAGTCAGGGATGCGATGGCAGTAACACATCCCTATCACCATTTACTGTCTGCAATCCTCACACTATGCTCCTGCTGTGCACAGATGTGTGTTTAGTGTGTAACACAGGAAACAAATGGTTCCACACACTGACCAGTTCACAGATCACCCTACAGATGGGGGTCCCTCACAAACAGAGTACTGTCATGTCTGTATTGAAACATGCAGAATAGTCATTACCACACACAACATGTTAAACAGGCAGTAGTCTCAATGCAGCATAGCTACACTTACATGCTGTAGTCATGTGTGGCACATCACTCTCCTGTATTTAGACTATTTCCCACTGTGTATGATGTTTGAGGTACATCCAGATAACATCTGTGATGCCGTTTCAGAATACTACATCCAGGTACCACTCACAGCGACTGTCATGGCCAAACACCAACATGATGTTCCTAGATAGTGTACTGTGTTTATCATGCAAATGGCTATGGGAACACCATCACAGCTGTTCCACATGCAGTCAGCTAGAGAAGGACTGCAATAGGTGCAGAGGCCTTCACCTGATCATGTCCATCACTTGCTGCTGCTGAGCAGGTGTACACCTCCACATCCACCAGAGAGTGTGTGGGAGGGACAGACAAAGTACACCAGAGAAGGGCTTGGAGACTAAACCCTAAGCATCATCTGCCACATGTCTAATAGTACAGGGATCAAACATCTGACTGACTAGTCATTACTATTACATGTGCATGAAGTTACTACATGTGCCACAAAGCCAACATGTTGCTGTGCTGTAAGAACATATATGTGTGTAGGTGAGAGACATCTGGAACAGAGATATATTAGACATATATTAGGTGTAGCACACATGGCTGTCCATGTGAACAGATGCCATTGTCACCACAACCACACTCTCTAATGGACTCACATTGACACTCTTTGCCAGGGCCACAAATACACAACCTAACTACTTAGTTTGCCACACTGCAGTAATGCACAGGACTACATGCACCACAGGGGATATCTGGGGGTTCTATGGGCTAGGGTATGTGAAAGTGTCTGACATCTGTTGGTATGCCAATGAGGGTTATACTGGGAGTGACTGTGGTTGGGAGCATCATAACCCACACGCAGACACAAGGTGCCAGTACTGACATGCATATATGCATTGCTTCATGGGTGTGTAGTGGTTGGCTGTGCAAGATGGCTGTACAAGGCTGGGTGAGGGGTAATCCTCGGCAACACGCCACCCGACAATGGTGTGCAGTGTGATACAGGGGTGTAGTGTCTGTAATGTCCCACACAGATGGGTACTGCATGATCTGCCCTGACATCCTGGTTACCTATGTGTATGGCCATAGCTTTACAATGCATGCCATGTCTATGTTTGATAGTCCTTCACATGGACATTGCCTGGGATGTGCATGTCCCACAATACTGTACGGTGACATGTAGAGGTGTGCCTGGTTTGGCAGGCACATGTTGTGTATACAGACAGTTATCCCCTGATATGCCAATACTGGCCTGGTGTGGTGAAACCTGCTTATAGTCAGCAGATCAACCCTGCACCTGCATTGATATCATGATACAGGTATTCCCTGGTGTCAGTGGCATTGGTCCATACAGGGCACATGTGTACGGCATTGTATGGCCTCTGTGGATCACATTTGATTGCACAACATATGTTGCAGGCATCCTGTGGGGAATATAGTGAAGGCACATTGTCCGCAATTATATGCCTATTGTACCACTGTACAGGGTACCATGTCCTCTGCAGCCCATTGCATTCAAACCATGCCTACTATCTGTCATCAATATTCATGGTACTAGCAACATAGCAGGATATCCTAGGCAAGTGTGTTTGTGTATGGCACATGGGTGCAGGACATATATTGGGTACTAGCAGGGTTGCATACTTTGTTCACCAGGCCTTTTGCCAGATGTAGGGGTATGGCTTGCCAACACAGTCCCATGGCTGACTGACAGTGTACTCCTTGTGAGGTGGCCAATGTGTTATAAGAAGGACACCATATAGGAAAACTACAAAATCCACCCCCAACATGTCCAGTGGTTAGACACTCACAGCCATCTCTCCACAGGCTCTGACAGCCAAACACACACACTTGCCATGTCCTGTATTCGAACCCCTACCTACCATATTACACTGCAGCAATATGCATTTAGGGCATGAGCTATGGCAAATACTGGGTTACAGCACTCCTACAGGTGTATTCCTAGGTGGGTGACAACAGCAGGATTGACAAAGGTGGTCATGTGATTTGTACAGAGAGTGCATACTCTACAAAGCACTGTACTTGTCTCACCCAGGCAGACATACACACACGCACACAGTTGGCATGTCTGGGATTACAACACTGATTTAACTACTTTACCACACTACAGCATTACGTAGTTACAGAACACACTCCTGAGATTACTGGGTCACACCATGCCCAGAGGTGTACTTCTACATGGGTGACATCATCAACCTTGCCAAAGTTGGGTATAGGAATTGTATGGAGTGTGAGCAGTCTTAAAGCATTATTCTGTCCTCAGGCAGATGGAGACAAACACACACAGTTGGCAAGTGTGGGAGTAGAACACTGACTTAACTACTTTATTACACTGCAGCATTACACAGTTACAGAACGCGCTACTGAGATTACTGGGTCACAGCACTCCCAGAGGTGTATTTCTAGGTGGGTGACATCATCAGCCTTGCCAAAGTTGAGTATAGGAATTGTATGGAGTGTGAGCAGTCTAAAAGCATTATTCTGTCTTCAGGCAGATGGAGACAAACACACACATACACAGTTGGCAAGTCTGGGATTAGAACACCGACCTCACTATTTTATCATACTACAGCATTACACAGTTATAGAATGCGCTACCAAGATTACTGGGTCACAGTATTCTCAGAGGTGTATTTCTAGGTGAATTACATCATCATCCTTGCCAAAGTTGGGTATAGGAATTGTATGGAGTGTGAGCAGACTAAAAGCATTATTCTCTCCTCAGGCAGACGGAGACAAACACACACATACGCAGTTGGCAAGTCCGTGATTAGATCACCTACCTAACAACTTTATCACACTACAGCATTATGTAGTTACAGAATGTGCTACCAAGATTACTGGGCCAGAGCACTCACTGAGGTGTATTTCTAGGTGGGTGACATCATCAGCCTTGCCAAAGTTGGGTCTAGGAGTTGTATGGAGTGTGAGCAGACTAAAAGCATTATTCTGTCCTCAGCCAGATGGAGACAAACACACACACAAACACACAATTGGTAAGTCTGGTATTAGAACGCTGACCTAACTACTTTATTACACTATGCAGTTGCAGAACATGCTACAGAGATTACTGGGTCACAGCACTCACAGAGGTGTATTTCTAGGTGGGTGACATCATCAGCCTTGCCAAAGTTGGGTATAGGAATTGTATGGAGTGTGAGCAATCTAAAAGCATTATTCTGTCCTCAGGCAGATGGAGGCAAACACACAGTTGGCAAGTCTGGGATTAGAACACTGAACTGACTACTTTATCACACTACAGCATTATGCAGTTACAGAATGCGCTACCAAAATTACTGGGTCACAGCACTCCCAGATGTGTATTTCTAGGTGGGTGACATCATCAGCCTTGCCAAAGTTGGGTAAAGGAATTGTATGGCATTATTCTGTCCTCAGGCAGACTGAGACAAACACACACACACACACACACACACACACACACACACACACACACACACACACACATGCCAGTTGTGGGATCAGAACACTTGCCTATCTACAGGTCACTATTACAATACTACATAGTTACGAGTTGCACCACAGAGACTATACATTTCACGGCTGTCATTATGACCTTCTAGGAATGCGGACATCAACAGGGATGCTGGCAATTAAGATGTACATACCTGTGAACCTGTGTGTTTAAAGTAGGAATCCATCCTGAACTGGAGTATGCCCATCTGTGGAATGGACGACTGCTATCACTATACAGGGTTACAATGGCCATGCCCATGCACATAGAGGCACATAACTGACACAAGGTGTCAATGGGCGTGCTCACACACTTAGTAGCACAGGGATGTTCGGAATGCACTATGTGTCCATCTACACAAGGTTATACTGGGCATGCTCATACACTTAGTAGCACAGGGCTGTTTGGGATGTATTCTGATTCTAAACACAGAAGGTCACAGTGGCCATACTATTACAGTTAGACGTAAAGAACACATTGTAATGGACTCCAGTGTTAGTACTTGTCATTGTTAGCAGGAACGCTGCACTACATATATCTGAAACCAGTCTTCTACACAACATCTGCTGCTTTCTGTCACCTTAGATGTACCATTCTATACCAAGCACAATACTACCAGTCACAGTGATGTCTTGCTAAGAGTGGCAACTGCTTGACCGACACAATGAGCCAATGCCCTGCTGTAATTACGAGGTTGTCCAGTGTTTGTCATTCTGGGATGACATGACTGAAAGTAGACAGGCCTTTGTCACATATCACATGCATCCATGATTCAAGGGAGTGGGGATAATACCTAGGTCACATTCGCCTATATAGTGTCATTCCAAAGCAAATGTCTTAAACACAGGATAACACCCTGACACCTAGAGGACAACTGCATTGTATGCTTATGCTAACCAGTACTAGATATGTAGCATTTGTAATCACAGCTGCTCACTGTAGATCCAACAATGGGGAATACTGACGTCTGTGCAATGAGGAACAGCTGGTTGAAGGCTCTGTAGTGCACAACTGCACTACCACCATATACCTCAGAACCAGACATGTGGGCCATAACACAGGTATGAACCGCTTCAGGTGGTGGTGCCCCCACATACATAAAGGCCACTCACATGCACTGACCAATACTCCTACAAAAGGCATCACAGATGAGTCAGTTGTAGGTCACAGTGTCAAAAGCTGCATTCTAGGATGTAACCCTCAGACACCACCATGCCCTCGGACCACCAAAACACATCCATACATGTGGTAGGACATATAATAGTACAACACCATGTGACCTTTGACCAGTGGACTGTACCTAGCTCTACATCAACTGTGCAGAGTACCCATGCACTGACACAGTTGCATCATGTGTTATGCAAAGCAATGATACCACTGTTTGTAATTAGGTCAGCTGTACACATACCAGGGGCCCTTGGTTATTTACAGCATTAACAGATGACTGTTGCTGTACACCAGTAAACACCCTCATGTTTGGATATGACATACATGTACCTGACCTGGATATGTGCATGCCACACACATACAACATATATGTAAATATCATAGCTGTTGTTGTCCTTTGTGCAGACAGGTGGCTACAGCCATTACACACATGCACATGGAAGGTAGGTCCATGGCTGCTGAATGCTAACAGTACATAAGGTGTGATATCAATGTTGACAGAGGTAACATTCCCTCTGTACTGGTCACCCATGACACCTATCATATCATACAACAGTCCATGTGCCATGTATGTCATTACACATATCCGCCAATTGCAATGCCTACAAACATGCCCAAATGACAGGAATGTATGACCTACACAAATGTACATGTAGTGGTGTGCATTCAGATACCATGCGTGTAGAGTTGCTAATGTTTGCAGGTGATGTATGTCTTAGTACATCATGCAGTTACAATGCAGCTTAAACATTGCCAACTGTATATGATAATATGCTGAAAGTACAGAAAGATGTACTTCAGGTATGGACAGATGTGTGGACATAACTAAGTGGTGGGGCATCTTTGCAGATGGATGTTTGCTGAGGACAGCTCACAGGTGTGTTACAAGCAGTCCTACAATAACCTGTGCAACTGCTAAGCTATGGTTTTGTTAATTAAAGGGGAACACACAAAACTTAGACAGTGGTCAGGATGACACTGAAGGTAAATCACTTGACACCTGTTACAGTTAAGACCTCCCGTGAGCAGATATCAGCACAGTTGCCAAAGGAAGCATAAGTTCACTTTGTAATGCATGCAATACTGCTGTAAGTCTGTCATATGTATCAGGAGATAGGCAGGTGTTTGATTCACATTACTGGCATGTGTGGTTGCGTGTGTGTCCATATATGTCACGTATGGTGGGGAATACATCTCAATTGTTACTCACTCTCCTGTACACTTTTATAGACATCTGTACAGACTGCAATGTAGAAAGCAGGACATAGGCAGGGGTGTGTATCTCACACATGTATGTGCGTGACATAGGTGCATTCAATAGTGAATGCCATAATGTGTGTGTGTGTGTGTGTGTGTGTGTGTGTGTGTGTGTGTGTGTGTGTGTATATGTTTGTATGGCTGTCTGGTCCCTGGAGTAAGGATGTATGTTACCATTGTGAACTGATAAGACCCCTTCCCCCATCCAGGCAGTGCGATCTACTATCCCTGTTGATGTCCTCGATCTTAGGCCATACTGATTACCAGTACATGTGTAATCTCTGTGGCGCATCATGTAAGTGCACAGTACTGCAATGATGATTTGCACACAGGCAGGGGTCCTCACCTCAACACTAGCAACTGTGTGTGTGTGTGTGTATGTGTTATTGTATCGGTGAATCCATGAGTCTGTGGTTGTGTTACTGTGTCTCTGAATACATGTGTATGAATTCCTGAGTGTGTGGGTGTAGTTATGTGTTCGCATCCTGTCATGGGAACGTGTGTTACTGCTTCCCAATGAGGCATGACGCTTCCCACTGGCCTCTACCCTTGTCATCAGCTAGACCGCTCTCTTACCTCCCCACTCCATGTAACTGTACCTGTGATGTCACCCAGTATGGATGTCACGTCTCTAGCCACAGTAGCTTAATACACAGCTATCATGCTCGTGGATCAGTAGATCTGTAGACGTGTTTGGAATATGGGACTTTCTAACTGTGATGTGGAAGCTACAAAGTGCATGCTGGTAATCTCATATATACCTGTGAGTAGTCCACATTTACATATGGGACACTAACTGCAAACACTGACATCCACCGGTACATGCAATTAGACCTGAAGGATGAAAGCAGAACATTATGACCAACATGCAGTTACTGTTGTTACACAAGACACATACTGTTGACACATACTGTTAACAGTATAAAATGCATTCTAAACCTGTACTGCATGGTATGTCTGCTGCCTGTCAACAGTACACAACAATTGTAATTTACAGTTATCTTCCTAGTCTGTTCACCCTGTGCATCAGACCATATGAGCATGCCCCTGCACTGATGGTGTGGATGACAGGGATGCGGCACAGGCATCATCATATGTACAGGGTGATAAGGTTTGCCAGAGGACTAGGCTGCACCATTGGATGACATCATGTGTGTGGGTTAGGGCCTTTGATCTAATTGGGTATGTGTGGATGTTATGCATGTGTGTGTTGCGGTGCCCTACATATGTTTCTGGTGAGTGCGTTCTATGTATGCACACGGTTCTGGCATATGTCTGGCCTACACAGGGGTATTATTGACAGCTGTGGACTGTACAGGCCAGGTTTTACAGTTCACGGTGTCCTGCCATGGCCACGTGACCTGTGCCTGCCAGGGGTTGCACGGGCACTACCAGGCAGAGGTGCAGATTGGGTACTGTCTGATGACACATGTTCACTGGAACTGTATCCCTGTTGGGACCATCCAGGGCCATGTGCATGCGGCCTGCTGTGTCCTGGTGTGGACAGCACAGCCCCAGCTGCACTGCTGCTGCTAACGCCACTGTGGGAGCAGGCATGTGAGGTAGCTCATTCAAATAGACCTGAAACAGGTGATGTAGCTGGCCTACGTCCACATGCCCAATGGCTCACTCCTACCAGATGTTCCAGCACACTCAGCTCACGCTCGTGGATTGTCATGCTACGGTCAAGGACTCCAACCATGTCACCCAATCATCTATCCGAAACTTCAGCTATCTGCTGTTGAGCATTTGCCATTGCCTGGATGTTGTTGTTTAAAGAATGGACAGCAGCCCTCTGAAGCCTCTGATCTTCTCTGTTGTGCCATTCAGCATGTGCCTGTGCCTCCATTACCACCTGAAACATGCATCTGGTGACACCAGCTGCTGCACTCTGTCATGCAGGGGCATGTTAACCAGAGGTTCTCTTACGAGCAGCATTGGCCATATGCCTGTATGGGGCATCATCAGTCAGTTGGCTGACACCATGGTGTGCAGGCACACCTTCCATAGCCTCCACACTTTCCTGTTCCAAGCTACCACACCCCAACTGTCCTTCCTCTATGGCCACTGGGTATGTCTTGGCATGAGAACTGTGTGTGGGGATGAGGGGGGTATAGGTGGAATGGCAACCAATAGCACAGATTAAGCCCCTGACAACCCTGCCTGCGCCTCAATCATATGTTCATCATCCCTGCTAGAGTCTGTGGGGACACTAACATCAGATGGACTGCAGGAGGGGAACGCACCTACATCACCTGTGAGGGGCAGACAAGAACTGTACATTACAATCTATACAATAGACACACACACACACACACACACACACGCACACACACAGACACATGTTATGGCACCCAACATGCATGTGATATGACGGAAGGCATGCAACATACATGTGATACGGCAGACGGCATGCAGCTCAGACAATAATAGTGGTAGTTACCATACATCCCTGGGTTGAACACAACAGCATGCATGTGTCATAGCAGAAG
This sequence comes from Protopterus annectens, assembly GCF_019279795.1. Taxonomy (NCBI): domain Eukaryota; kingdom Metazoa; phylum Chordata; order Ceratodontiformes; family Protopteridae; genus Protopterus; species Protopterus annectens. Next base: position 802,396,928 of record NC_056727.1, read on the forward strand.
GCATGCAAATAACACAAGCATAGTAGTAGTTAACATACATCCCTGAGATACACCATGTAGACCAGCACAGATTAACAGTACACCTGCCTGATGTGTGGCATATGACCTTGACAATCACATGTAGTATGACAAGTGATCTGCTGACGTGTGCAATGACATGCATACATGTTTAATACAATGGTGTTCTGTCAAATATACAGTGGAGTAATGGTGTCCCAATGCAGTGTTGTCTATCCGCCCTACAGATATACTGCACATTTAGCTGATGTGCATGGCCATTGCAGGTAATCATGAGACATCTCTAATGCTATACAGTGTGAGTTACAGACACAGTTCATAGCCATGACTGTGTTCAGATGCAATACATATATACTGTGGAATGTGACCCACATCACTGAGGTGTATACACACTAAACCATGATTTGGAATGTGTGACACAGGTCACTGAAGGGTAAACGGATGACACCCCTGCACATCTGCAACCATATTGATGCCGCCTGGCAACTGTGGCCAGACATGGCAAACTCGTCGGTACACCATGTCCCTCATGACATCTGTGTACCACACACACACACACACACACACACACACACACATGAGGAGCAAGGATGACAGTGATGTCCGACACCAGCAAGGGGAATGCACTGTATCTGTGGGCTGATGTGGTTGTCTGCGTATGTATGTGGATACTGTACAGGTGACTGCTGTCATGTTGTGACACACTCAAGATGTTCAACACATCTTATGTGGTGGATTGATGTCACGCCTACACAAGATGTGCACAGGCCTGTAGGATGTCTAGTGTTCCACACCTGCAATATAGCCATTACACAAAGGCCATAGTTGGACCATGTGGAGCCAATGTATGACAGGGTGTACACACAAGCACATCGTGTCTACTGTGTGTGTTGCTTCATGTCTCTGGCCATCCTCCATGGCCATGTGTGAACATGTGTTGGGCAAATGGTTGTGACGGGCATTTATTTCACATGTCTGTGTTGTCCCATATGACATAAACCCATAGATGTCATATGCTCCACTGATGACAGGGTTATGCAGACAAAGGGTGGTATGTTTGGTATGTGGGATATGTTTTTCATGATAGTTAGGCAGTGTTGCAGCTAGCCCACTAGATGTCATGGACATGTCAGATAGCACATCACATTGTGTGACATTCATAGCAGGGGTATAATCCACACCAGTGAATCATGTGGGCTGGCCATACTCCAGCTCACTGTGTAGTACTGTTTGTATTCCCCACATGTGTAGTTCTGATCTGCAGTACATGTCCCTAAAGTGAATAACACATCCGCCATTGTATGCACAGCTGTCCACATATCTGGCAATGACAGTTTGTGAGATTTCATGTCGGTGTTTCACATAGTTTGCAAGTATTGCACATGGGTAGCCATTGTGATGCATTGCAGGTCCGACCTGTATATTGTAACAGGACCATGCATTATTTGTATATGTGGTAAATGGCCATATGGCAGATAGATCTGTGCATTAACATGCCTGATAAATAATAACAATCCCACCTGCAATGGGCTGCTGTCGCAGCGGAACACCAGAGGTACCTAAATAGGAGTGCCACAGCAGTATGATCATTATCCATGCCTGTATGATAGCTGCAGGGTGCAATGTGCACGTTAACACATATGCCAGTACAATAGACTATACTATGGAGTATGCACATGAGTGCATACACAGAGTAGCATACTATAGTATGCGGCATGTGTGTATGCATGCCTTGCATATGATGTTGCATTACATATTGTACAGTGACATATGTAACTATATGGAATATAGTTGTTATATGTGCAGTATTGACTTACCAGGCAACTCCAGGCTTGGTGGTTGAGAGACACCCACCTCCATGATATCAGCTAAGGCTTGTGGATGTTGTTTTGCAGGTGTCCCCAGGTTGGCCAGTAGCTCCTTGGTACATGTGAGTGGGGGCTTGGTTGGTGGCCCACCACCTGTTGCACCTTGTTCCCTGTCAATTGCATTCGCACGCTATTTCACCTGTCTAATTAGGTCTGCACTATGTCTGCGCACCTGCTGGTATATGCGGTTGTGGCCACCCACATTATTAACCCTCCTGCAAAGCTCCTGCCACAGGGCATCCCGCTGCTGTGCATCCTGTGGCACATGGCTGAACTGGACATGATGATTATCATGTAGGCATGGGAAGAAGGCCTCATCCTCCAAGCGGGTATAAGGTGGTAGCCTTGCACGCAGCATACCTGGAAGACATAATGATGGAGACAGGTCACAGTAACTCACAGAGACGTACATAACTATAGCTGAACATACATGTGTATCACATTTATTACGATTAAATAGTTGTCCTTGCAAATCTACATGACACTGACACCACTGACATGTTTGACACTCAATGGTGATTGGATATTATCACCATATATGTGTGTGTGTGTGTCACCTGATTACATTGCTCATACTCCATGTGGATGCTGTCTTGATGTGGGCATGTCTGTTTGTTTGTACTGGTGTTCTTACCTATCAGCACATGCCTAGATGTGTCCACATTAATGCAGTCGACTTTGATGCTGTGTATATGTCACATATAAAGACTTACACTGCCTTAACGGGCATGATCTGTGACCCTGTAGACTTGCTCACAGAAGGTTTTACATGTATGTGTTTTGCCATATACATCTACATGGCACTGTACAGCAGTTCAACATCTTGCCATGTATCACCTGTGCTGTACATGTGATACACATGGGACACTGGCTAGCCTGATGGTATTTGCAGGGATGGATATCAACTATAGCATGTATGGTCAAAGTCAACTAGTAGGCTATATGCCTTGGGCCATGTATGAGCCTAGGATGAAAGGTTACCTAGCTGTAGCCGACAGGCAGGTTTCTGGGGCCAGGTAAAGTAGTGCCACATAACTGATACACAGGGTTATTGATACATTTAGCATGCGGTCAGCACACCATGTCTGAAAGAGGGGAAATGTGCAGCTTTGCTAGACAGGGATGCATAGTATGGCAGGAGTATGTAAAGTGTATGGGACAAGGATCTGTTCAGCATGTGGTGATCCTTGTACTAGGAAGGTGGATGTCCATGAAGTATGTGTTTGAGATCAGGATGTGTACATGTAGCATGTCCAACATCACTTGGTTGGACATGGCTTTATTCAGGGTAGGCATTATGCTACATAGTGTAGATGGGGATTGGGAAGTCTGGTGTGGCCGTCTGAACATGGCCAATAACCCTTAAAGGAAATATGTGATCTGATATGGGTCACTTGAGTGTTGAGTATGGCTGAACAATGATCTCTATATTCATAGATGGCACCCTGTCATGATTAGGGTTGCCACATATGACTACCTGACAGGCGTGGTGATGTAACTATCACAGGAAAGACAACTGCTCAGCTGCATCCCTTACACACAGTGTCAATTATGTTGACCGCTGCCTAGGTGGTAGTTCATGGGTACAGGGTTATTAACATAGGGGTGACAATGCAACATGTAGCTGTCAGATTGTGGGCATATGTCACACACCTCACCCACAAAGCCCCTTCTGTATGTTGTCCACAACACTATAAGTCAGCTATTGCTCCTAGGTCATAGTCATTCGCATACTTCAATAGGCAGATGCCTTCTGTTAGTCTGTGTGGTATAGACTACAATGAGGGGGATTACAATGAATTAAACCTATCTTACTGTAACTGGCACCGGTGTGATGTGCATGTATTATTCAGACACCTTTTGTAGTGTTGCTTCTGCCAGCAGTCCAGTTGCAAAACACTCCTGTGACATAGGAATGTACATCTAGTATACTGAGTGTAGGTGAAACACAGTATGGGTGATGACGTCCTATGACCTGGCAAGGTTATGATATGCAGTGTGAAATCAACTTTACTGTCATCTACATCTGTACTACTGGCATAAAATAAGTTGATCAAGGTTCATGGCCTTTCAGACCAGACTCAGCAAGGTAGTAGTGCAGTACTTCCCATTATCAGTGGGTGTCTCCCCCTTTGTGGATTGTGATAACTGTTGGTTTGCACCATTCAGTGTGTGCACAGCCTGACATGAAGCTATGTTTTACATGATGTGTATGTGGAGAGCAACTTGTTTTGCCATACGTGTATGATACAACCTGGGATGTGGACAGGTCCCATGCAGGCTGAGTGCAGCTTGTACCTGCATAGTTATGGTTACAGGGGCTCTGTAGTGTACATGGATATATGCTTGTGTATCTGTTGGGGGGACAGTGTGTTTATGTTATCCAAGACCCTATCTGGATTGCTTATTCATGCTCAGCACTTGTTCAGAACTTGTAAGCACTAAATAAGCTACTAATTACTATAGCACTCAGTCTTCCTCATTACCTAGAGGTAAACAGTTTTTGTACATACTTTTCTCACTTGATTAGAGTAAAACAGCTCTTGTACTCACTTTACTCACTTATCTAGAGGAAAATAATTTTATATTCCGGCATGTCGAACGGTCAGCTCCCAGTGTTCTCTCCTGTCTATCTGATGAGTGTGGGCATCTTGAGGCAATGTAGAAATTGCCTCATGTACACAGACAACCCTCTCCTCCTACCACCCAACACTACAACCTGTGAGAGATGCACTTATCTAGCCAAACTGGAGGTAAAGCTCTCTCCAACCAAGACTGAACTTGACAGTCATGTGGAGAAGGTAAACATTTGCTATACACCACACTCCTCACATAGTCTCACTAAATCTACACCACCAAAATCCACACATAGTAGCACAAAATCATCCGCAAAGGCTCTCAGTAATAATCTGTCTAAGCAACAGAGACCTCCAAAGCAGAAACGCAAGCAGCCTCCATCCCCCAACACAACCCCAATGACACATAGCCTACAGACTCAGTGTGCCACTCAACCACAGCCAATAAGGCAAAACAACGTACCCAACACACTAGTCATAGGTGACTCTATAGTCAGGCACACTGATGTCCCACTCACCAGGCTAAACAAGAAGAAGGTTACTGTCAGCTGCCTGTCAGGTACCAGGATCCGCCACATAACCCATGCACTCAGGTCACTCCACAACAAGTTCAAATATGACTCTGTCATTGTCCATGTTGGTGTGAATGACCTGAGACGTACCTCCCTGGACTACATGAAAAGAGACATGGAAGAGCACTCCGATCTTGTAGCCCAGGCAGATATGACCCTAGCCCTGAGTAGCATTCTGCCATTGCCCAGAATGATACCTCAGTACAAGGACAAAATTATTGACTTCAACAATTGGCTAAGCCTCTGGTGTCATTCTAAGGGGATCAAGTATCTGTCTGCTTGGGATGGCATGGTTGGCAGACCACGATGCTTTGCCACAGATGGCCGGCACCTGTTGCCCCTGGGATTCCGGATACTGGCTAAGGCTCTTGCTGCCCCTATAGTGCATTTTTTAAGCAAGATTCAAATAACATATTCACCACATTAACCGGAACAGGCAAGCAAAAACTGAGGGTAATGCTACTCAACGCTAGAAGTCTAAATCTCAAAATTCACTTACTCGAGGCACTCCTTGTAATGGGGAACATCGATATCTGTGCAGTGACTGAGACCTAGTTCAAGGCTCCAGAGAGCACTACTGCACTACCAGGCTATAACTCATACAACACTTTTTGTCCATGTAACCTGGACTGAAACACCCAAGGCGGAGGTGTGTCCATATTCATTAAGGATATCCACCCCTCCAGGCTAGTTGCTTAGCACAATGCATCCGAGGTTATCCAAGTGCAACTAACTCTGGGCAAAACTGCAATCCAAATTGTAGCTTGCTACTGATCCTCCACCATGCCCCAAGATTCCCACTCCTCTTTTCTTGACGTACTGGAAATTATTACGGTTCAACCAAACACCCTACTAATGGGCGACTTCAACTACCCCACTATTAACTGGGATAACTACTCATGTACCAACTCATTAGCTGAACGCTTTCTGGAATTCATAAACTCCAATACCCTGGATCAACTTATCCACACCCCCACCAGGGGCAACAATATCCTAGACCTAGTCATTACCAACAAGAGTTCCACACCTGAAGTCAACTCCTCATTGGTCCGATCTGACCATAAGCTATTCACCCATGATATCCACATCCCGACCTCATCCCCATTAATTAAACCACAGTAAAATATTTCTACAAAGCCATCTTCATGCTTCTTAAGACAGAAGTGGTGAAGTTCATGACACGCATGCAGATGGACAATACAGTTACAACTGCTGAATCCTACACAAATGCACTTACACTAGTGCATGGATCATGCTATCCCAAACAGAACCAAGATGCTATCCTGCAAAAAAAAGGAAGCCAATCTGGTGGTCCCCTTCCATAGACAAACTGTACAACAGAAGGAAGAAACTGTTGCAAAAGAGAGTACAATCCTATGAGTGGAGGAGCTCCCTGGTCAGCCTCAGAAAGAAGCTGAGATCCCTTATAAGATCCTCCAAAGCTATCAATGAAAACAAAACTGCCACTAATTCCAAGACAACCACAAAGCATTCTATAGCTATGTCAAAAATCTCAATGTCAACACCCAGATCTGCTCTGAGTTACAGCACAAAGGCAGGAACATTACAGAACCAATTGATATTACCAACATCCTGACAGATAGGTTCAGTGCTAAATTTCCCCCCTATCACCCCCTAAAGGGCCCATATCTATACAGGAAGAATGCAGAGTCCCTGTACTCACAACTACGGAGGTAAAAGCTGCACTCTCTAAAGCCAAAATCACAGCATCCATGGGATTGGACAACATCCCAGGCTACGTTTTACACGAACTTCAAAATGAACTGGCTCCCCACTTAAGCACCATGTTCAATAATAGCCTTGCATCAGGCTTTTTGCCTCCTGAATGGTGCACAGCAACAGTTATCCCACTCCACAAAGGTGGCACCACACTGGACCATGGGACCTATTGCCCTATAAGCCTGACTAGCCTGGTCTGCAAGGCTATGGAGCACATCATCATGGTTCTCATTCACAGAGACATTGGGTACCTCCAAACCTTTGGCCCCACCCATTTTGGCTTTATTAAGGGCAGACCATGCCTCCTAAACCTGTTGGATTTCTTTGAGACAATTACCAAGGTATTAGATGAGTGTAAGGAGGTCCACACAGCCTACCTTGATCTCTCAAAGGCTTTCAACACCATTCCCCATTCTGGTGTTATCGACATACCCATCCACTTGAACATTAACCCCTATATCACAAGATGGTTTGCAAAGTGGCTCACGGACAGAACCCACACAGTGAGAGTTGCATACCCTAGGTCCAACTGTAAACCAGTTACAAGTGGTGTCCCCCAGGGCTCAGTCCTAGGACCCCTCATGTTCGGTATATGCTTCTCTGAGGTTCAGGCAAGCACAGGAGGACTTTCGCTGAAAAGGTTTGCAGACGACTGCAAACTAGGGGCCATAATTGGTTCCCCAGCTGATACAGACACCCTCCAGAAGAGTCTCACTGAGACAGATACCTGGTATCAATATCATGGCCTCAGCTGAATGCCAAAAAGTGCATAGTCATCCCCTTTGGATAAAACCAATTACCCGCTGACTACCATATAGGTGGTAGTCCCCTACATTCAGAAAAGGTAATAAGGGATTTGGTAACCCAAGTAGATAGCAATCTCTCCTTTGATAACCATATTGCCAAGGTGGTTAGAATATCCTTCTACGTGGCCTTCCTAATCTCAAATGGGTTTGCATCCAGAACAAAGGAGGCCATTGTGCCTCTCTACTCATGACTTATTAGACCCATTAAAGGATGCAACACCCCATTTGGGATGTACCTTACAAGACAACTGCAACAGCTTGAAAGACCACAACAGTACCACACCAAGAGGATTACTGACCTCAAACAGATGACCTATGCAGCCCAACTAAAGAAACTCCAGCTGTATTCGGTTGCATGCCACGTACTCAGAGGTGATCTCTGCTTGACATACAAGGCCCATGTCCAACCCAGTATTGCTGGATATGCTCCACCTAAACAAAAGCCCCTGAGAGCCACATGCTCTAGGGATATAAACCTAACCACAACGATAACTAGGACGTGCTGGAGGGATAGATTCCTGACCTGGAGACCCCCCCATGCTTTGGAACATGATTTCAATGTACATAAGGCAGGGCCCCTCACTAACACTCTTCAAGAGAAACCTTGACGGGTGGATGGGAGACAGACATGTACCCCGGGAATCACTGCAGAGGCTCTGCTGTTCAGGGGCACAGGGAACTAACCTAAGGGGGTGGCGGAAGCCAACGCACTCTAGCTAGGCTTATAAATGCCCTTGGGCAGACAGCCTAGTACCTACCTATGAACCTATTACATGTCTTATGTGCATGGATAGTTAACTAGCTCTTCCATTTTACTTTGCTATCATGCTGATAAACTTTCGGGTGACTACAAGTCATATGTATCCTGTTATTGTGCATTGTAAATGCCAATAGCCATAACTAATGTTTGCCTAACATAATAGTAATGCTATGTAAAATCTAATACATATCTGCGTACAATACTGTACATTACACAGTTATTGGCAGAATATCCCACAATGCAAATCATAATTGCGCAGTAGGCCCACCTTTGACATGTTATTCTCAGTAATACACCCATACATATGCCTACTGTTACAATATATCAACATATACTATCCCCTGTTATAGCATGTACTTGTTGGACCAACCCTGCCACTGACAGCGGCTGGAGAGGAATTGTTGGTTTCAAAGTCCTTATATAGCATCCCTTGTGGTGCATGAGGTGTTTGCCTTGTGACCTACAGCAGTACACATATAAATATTACAAGCGTTACTATGCTTAACAATGCATCACTACAAGATAACTGTTTCCACTATATGCATTGTGTACACTTTAATTATTACAGAACAGGTACTACATACACAGACATGCTGAGTGTTCTGCATACCTTATTAGTAACCTGAGGTGTTGTTGACTGTTATTTCAATCTTTTTCAATTTGTGTTTCGATCTTCTTTGTAATGTTCTGCTGGTATATATAGATGGTTTGAATGTGTGACAATCCATCCTTTTATAGTTAAATATCGGTAACGTGTTATCCTGACCATCAATTGGTGTTCCAAAGTAGTTAATTACACGTGCATCAGCTGTGCAGCTACTCCATTAGCCAATACCATGGCAACAGTGGTGTATACCTGAGTACTCCACTTGGGCGTTGTCCCTTTGCCTTACTTTCAAGGAAGACGGCCTGGATGTGTTGTTTGTGATGTATTGCAACAGCTATATGGAGACGCACAGAGATATATATTAGATTCATGACTCCCGTGGATTGTGTGTAATGGCTAGAAGATGTTGTTCTACATTTAAGTACAGCTGTTATATTTCAGAACATTGCTACTTATGCAGGGTTTGTTTGTACCTGATACTTCTGCAGATGTTTCAGTCTGGCAAGGATGTTTGAGCAGCTCAAGGCTGTATGGTTATGCATAAAATGTTAGGTGGTTTACAGTGTGCTCACCAGACATCTTTGGTTTGGTGTACATGTGTATCATACTGTGCTGTTAATCAGTAATTGGTAACACTTCCTGGTGTTCACACAACCCTCTGAAACGGGACTAGTGCAAACAAACCCTGTAATATCAGCAGCTGTTCCATTATATAACAGCAACTATTTCACATCGGGCCATGTTAGTGTGTCTCTGACAAGGTATGTTAAGGCTTCTGCAGATGTCGTACAGTGAGAGAATGATTTGTGATGTTATTACAGTATGTATTGTAATTGGTTTGGGTGTGGGGGAGATGTTGGTGGCTGCACATAGCAGATGCAGGTGAGTAGGAACTGCTTATACACATATTCGATATGTGTGTGAGGGTTCCTTCCCTATCTGAACACCTATCCTTTAGTGGACTAATACTATGGTAATTGCAGGCTGATTAGCACTGTTAATTGGTTCCTGTATAGCATGCAGGTGATGTTAGTCCTTCAATCCTTTCGGCAATACATCGGAATGTAATTAAGTGTTGCTACATGAAAGCTGCATGTGTATTTTTGTCATAGGTATTTGGAGTCATTGGAGTTGTGTTGGTGACTGACCCTCTTTTGATAGGGTTGCCACCTTTTCAAATGGCCATAGTGGGACATTTTCGGGACACACATTTTACAGGCCGACACAAACCCACGGTCAGCACAAAGGATAGAACTTTACTTTTTAGCCTAAATAAAAGCTTATTCTTGTAGCAGTTTAGTTGCTTATCCTGTTTCTTGTAACATGTAGGTATTTTAGATACAGAAATTACTATTTTATGCAACTATTACATACAATATGGGACATAATTATGTCCTACAATCTCAGGACATTTGCCATTTTTAATATTTTTGGTCAGGACACAACCGCCCAAATAGGGACTGTCCCTTACAAAGTGGGACAGGTGGTAACCCTATCTTTTGCTCATGTCCATAGCACATATTTGTAATAGTGTATAGGCATATACTCTCCATATCCTTTCTTCATAACGTTTGGTCATGGCGGAATATGTGGTTGCTATGGTCCATGTTATACTCATATATGAACACTTCAACCGCTGTATATGGGAAACTTATGGAATCCCGAACGCACACAATTCCGATGCCCACATTACCGGGCCCAGACTCCCAAACCTCACATTACCGAACATTCAAACTCGCGACAGTTAAACTCGCGAAAGTAACACAAACACAGAACACACACACACGCAGACACACTGCTACCCACCACATCCAAACAAACCATCCTACACTATGTATGAGCAGGTGGGCAAGCCCCCTACACCCCCCATGTGGGTGGCTGCACCCCCCACACCCCCCTACTTTAATATTCTACCTCCGAGATCGCACAAACAGACACACAAAGAAAACCCACACCCACACACTACAGCCCTCAGAAACACACTTACACACAGTCACCTACCTGAACCGCAACACCAGAAGCACTAACTAAATATCCCTTAACATCGGGATTTTAAAACTTGCGCTTCTGGTGTTTCGGTACTGTGGTCTTTCGGTCTTTATGCCTCATGATTACTTGCGTCGGTATGTCAAGCATTCGGTATTTGGTACGTATCCCATTTATATGTACCTCCATGGTTGTGTAGATGTTATTAACCTATCTATATATCTACATATATATGTATATCCCTATATATCGACATATATTTCTCTCTCTCTCTCTCCCTCTTTCTCTCTCTCTCTCTATATATGTTGATTTATATATATATATATATATATATATATATATATATATATATATATATATATATATATATATATCTGTAACATACACCTTTCATGGGGTACATGGCGGTTTGTCCTATTTCCACACAATCCTCCCTTTTGTGTTTTAACCAGTCAGAATACACAACTGCCGTTTGTACATCTCAGGTAGCTTAGTGGAAGATTATTGTGAAGATTGAGTACATGGTTGCATATTCTAATCCTGGCAGTAGTCATTTTACGAATGAAAAAAACCAAGCGAAACTGGAAAGCAGCAATAATTTATTCCGGTACCTCGGCTGAGTGCCTTGAAAGGAATAAAACCATCAGTTTCTTAGCTGCTTATATATCGTGCATAACACCAATTATACAATTAAATAATTAATTATTTACATAATAACATAATACCAATAAAGTTAAAGAGACATACTGAATGTATTTTACACTGAATCTTTCAGTGTTTTAATATAGTATGTCTCTTTAACTTTATTGGTATTATGTTATTATGTAAATAATTAATTATTTAATTGTATAATTGGTGTTATGCACAATATATAAGCAGCTAAGAAACTGATGGTTTTATTCCTTTGAAGGCACTCAGCCGAGGTACCGGAATAAATTATTGCTGCTTTCCAGTTTCGCTTGTTTTTTTTCATTCAACTTTTTGCTTGGTTTTCTTTATTAGTGGTCATTTTACTTCTCAGAGCAGGCACTGGTAGTGCAAGGGTGATTAACACACATTTCAGCAGTTGTGGGCAGCTTTGCCTGTGATCTGCCTGATGTTCAGCAAAGGTTAAACCTGCGTGTCGCTTATCCATGTAGTCACGTGTAAGTGCCGCTTACCGGCACTTACCAGCACAATAACCCACTAACGTCTGCTTAAAAGTGCTTTTATAACCTGCATCCAACATCCCTTATTTGGGACCTCAAAATGATGTAACAGCCCTTGCAGGTCTTGAAACTGGGACCATGAACACTATAGTCACTGGCTTTACCACTGAGGCATCTGAGATATGTACCACTTTTATGGTGTTTAGTATGTACAGTGTACTACAGCCGTTCCTCACTACTGCAAAAAAATGTGTAAGTCAGTTGGTGTACATATGTATGATACCTGTTAATGTTCATGTTTGTTGAAGTCATTTTGCAATGTGACCTGACAGGGTGTATTATGGATGATAATAGTTCTTGTTTTGTGTCCTTTTTACATTGTGTTCATACTCCATGTGTACCCCTCCAGTTCACATAATGAAAATTCAACACAGGCCCTCCTTGATGCATATTCCGTTAGCCAGCGGTCTTCCTCGCACCAATCTCCACATACACAGCAACCATTGCTTCTATGGGGAATTAGGTTTATATTAATAGTTATAATACCAGAGCTGCATGTGTTTTGCATACAATTCTATCCATTTGGAATGCTTCTGTGTCACAAAGTATGTTCATAGATGTTTATATATATATATATATATATAGCTATAACCCGGCCACTGGGGATGCACAAGCCAGTGCATTTCTTTGTGCCGGTCCCAAGCCGGGATAAATGGGGAGGGTTGCATCAGGAAGGGCATCTGGTGTAAAACCTCTGCCAAATTACTGATGCGGAGAACATTTCATATTTCCATACCAGATCAGTCGAGGCCCGGGTTAACAACGACCACCACCAGTGCTGTTAGCCAACAGGGTGCTGGCAGAAATTGGGCTACTGTTGGCCGAAGGAGAAGAGGAGGGGGAAGGCATGCCCGAAGGCAGGAAGAGAGGAGGAACGTTAGGAGTGTAGTACTGAGGGTAGAAACTTTGAATGTTGGCAGTATGACTGGTATAGGGAGAGAGCTAGCTGATATAATGGAGAGAAGGAAGGCTGATGTATTGTGCGTGCAAGAGACCAGATGGAAGGGAAGTAAGGCCAGGTGTATAGGAGGCGGGTTCAAATTGTTCTGTCATGGTGTGAATGGCAGAAGAAATGGGGTAGGGGTTATCCTAATGGAACAGTATGCCAAGAGTGTTTTGGAGGTGAAGAGAGGTCTGATAGAGTGATGTTTATGAAGCTTGAAATTGATGGTGTAATGATGAATGTTGTTAGTGCATATGGTCCACAAGTTGGGTGTGCGATGGATGAGAAAGAAAAATTTTGGAGTGAGTTGGATGAAGTGGTGGTGAGTGTACCCAAGGGTGAGAGACTAGTGATTGGGCGGATTTCATTGGGCGGATTTCAATGGGCATGTTGGTGAAGTGAGCAGAGGGGATGAGGAAGTGATGGGTAGGTATGGTGTTAAGGAGAGGAAAGCAGAAGGTCAGATGATTGTGGATTTATCGAAAAGGATGGATATGGCTATGGGGAATACATATTTTAAGAAGAGGGAGGAGCATAGGGTGACATACAAGAGTGGAGGAAGATGCACACAGGTGGATTATATCCTATGTAGGAGGGCCAGATTGAAGGAGATTGGAGACTGTAATGTGGTGACTGGGGAAAGTGTAGTTAAGCAGCATAGAATGGTGGTCTGTAGGATGATGTTGGTGATCAAGAAGAGGAGGAGGAGTGTGAAAGCAGTGCCAAGGATTAAATGGTGGAAGTTACAAAAGGGTGATTGTGAGGTGGAGTTCAGGGAAGAGTTAAGACAGGCACTGGAAGGCAGTCAAGAGTTACCAAATAGCTGGGTAACTACAGCAGAGCTAGTAAGGGAGACTGCTAGGAAGGTGCTTGGTGTGACATCTGGACAGAGGAAGGAGGACAAGGAGACATGGTGGTGGAATGAGGAAGTAAACGAGAGTATACAGAGGAAGAGGCTGGTGAAAAAGAAGCGGGATTGTCAAAGAGATGAAGAAAGTAGACATGAGTATAAGGAGATGAGATGCATGGCAAAGAGAGAGGTGGCGAAGGCTAAGGATAAGGCATATGGAGAGTTGTATGATAGATTGGACACTAAAGAGGGAGAAAAGGACCTGTACCAATTGGCTAGACAGAGGGACAGAGCTGGGAAAGATGTGCAGCAGGTAAGGGTGATAAAGGACAGTGAGGGAAACGTACTCACAAGTGAGGAGAGTGTGTTGAGTAGATGGAAAGAGTACTTTGAAGGGCTGATGAATGAAGAGAATGAGAGAGAGAGAAGATTGGATGATGTGGGGATAGTGAATCAGGAAGTGAAACAGATTAGCAGGGAGGAAGTAAGGACAGCTATAAAGAGGATGAAGAATGGAAAGCCTGTTGGCCCAGATGACATACCAGTGGAAGCATGGAGGTGCTTAAGAGAAATGGCAGTGGAATTTTTAACCAGACTGTTTAATGAAATTTTGGAAAGTCAGAGGATGCCTGAGGAATGGAGAAAAAGTGTTTTGGTACCTATCTTTAAAAATAAGGGTGACGTGCAGAGCTGCAGTAATTACAGAGGGATAAAATTGATCAGTCACAGCTTGAAGATATGGGAAAGAGTAGTGGAAGCTAGGTTAAGAAGGGAGGTGAGGATTAGTGATCAGCAGTATGGTTTCATGCTAGGAAAGAGCACTACAGATGCAATATTTGCTCTGAGAGTGTTGATGGAGAAATACAGAGAAGGTCAGAAGGAGTTGCATTGTGTGTTTTTGGACTTAGAGAAAGCATATGACAGGGTGCCTAGAGAGGAGTTGTGGTATTGTATGAGGAAGTTGGGAGTGGCAGAGAAGTATGTAAGAGTGGTACAGGATATGTACAAGGGTAGCGTGACATTGGTGAGGACTGCGGTGGGAGTGACAAATACGCTTAAGGTGGAGGTGGGATTACATCGAGGATCAGCTCTGAGCCCTTTCTTATTTGCAGTGGTGATGGACAGGTTGACAGATGAGATCAGACAGGAGGCCCAGTGGACTATGATGTTTGCAGATGACATTGTGATATGTAGTGAGAGTAGGGACCAGGTTGAGGAGACCCTGGAGAGGTGGAGATATGTTTTAGAGAGGAGAGGAATGAAGGTCAGCAGGGCTAAAACAGAATATATGTGTGTAAATGAGAGGGATGGTAGAGGAATGGTGAGGATGCAGGGAGTAGAGTTGGTAAAGGTGGATGAGTTTAAGTACTTGGGATCAACAGTTCAGAGCAATGGTGAGTGTTGAAGAGAGGTGAAGAAGAGAGTACAGGCAGGGTGAAATGGGTGGAGAAGAGTGTCATGGGTGATTTCTGACAGATGGGTACAAGTAAGAGTGAAAGGGAAAGGTCTACAAGAGGGTAGTGAGACCAGCTATGTTATATGGGTTGGAGACGGTGGCATTGACGAAAAGGCAGGAGTCAGAGCTGGATGTGGCAGAGTTAAAGATGTTAAGATTTGCACTGGGTGTGATTAGGATGGACAGGATTAGGAATCAGCATATTAGAGGGTCAGCTCAGTTTGGACAGTTTGGAGACAAAGCAAGAGAGGCGAGATTGCGTAGGTTTGGACGTGTGCTTTGGAGGGATGCTGGGTATATTGGGGAAAGGATGCTAAGGATGAAGCTGCCAGGTAAGAGGAAAAGAGGAAGGCCTAAGATAAGGTTTATGGATGTGATGAGAGAGGACATGCAGACGGTTGGTGTGAAAGAGCATGATGCAGAGGACAGGAAGAAATGGAAACAGATGGTCCGCTATGGTGACCCCTAACGGGAACAGCCGAAAGAAGATGATGATATATATATGGCTATAGATGTTACTGTATATATATATATATATATATATATATATATATATATATATATATATATATATATATATTTATATATTTATATCTATGTGCACACATCCGTGACATGTATACATATATATATATATATATATATATATATATATATATAGTATTAATTTGTAACACTTATACATATGTAGACTTGAATATGTTGATTCACACATTACAGTACATTACAATGTACTGTACATATGTACACAAAGTGACTGTCCCATTTGTGGTCTGTACTGTGATATGACTGTAGTATAAGGTGTAGGTCAATGACCACTTACCATGTATACAGATTAGGTGGCTTAGTGTTAGGTCCCATGACTACGGTGTGCATTGTCCAGGGTTCAACACCTGCAATGTATTACACATGTTTTACTACAGAATAAGGCTAATTTAAGCAGTTGTATGCAGGTTTAAAGGTGTTTGTGTGACATTATACCAGCGGTTGTACACAGTTAAACAAACTTTACATCCTGCAACCTGCGCATGCAAATATGGCCACTTCTGCTAACTACTCAGGATATATACATTTCAGTGACGTAACATCTCACTATGTGCTTACATAACATTACATTGTCTGTTAACTGTACTCTCCAGCACACATGGTTTATGTGTGTTCCAAATGTTTATTATTCTGTGGAATACTACCTATATATGCAAGCTGTGGTTAAGGTATACTATGTAACATATAAATCATCTCTGACTTTATTGGGATTTGAACCACGACTGCACAGATATTATGCAAATGCTGTAGCCATTACACTGTTGACATTAACGTTCCTTCTGCCTATTTCCTATGTCCATGAATCCTATATGTAAGCTTGGCTACACAAAAGGCGGAGCCACCCACACCCAGTGAGCTTTTCAAAATACAGACATAACACATGAATTGAGAGACTATACATTAACATCCTAACTACATTTGGCATAGCCCCTCACTGACACACTTCAGGGAAACCTTGATGTGTGACTGGGTAACAGTATATACACCCCTGGGATCATGTGTCCCAGAAATATACAAAACAAAAAGAAGGAGCCAGCAGAACATGACCCAATATAAAACTTTTATTGGTAAAATACCATATCAAAATTTAGCAGAGAGTATTGCACAAACCGGTTTCGGCTGGTAAACTAGACACAGCCTTCCTCAGTGTGAGAAATATACAGCCAGGGTGTGGGGGAGCCACTCGAGTTTTATAGCTGCAAGACCTGTTGGGGAAATTGAATGCTGTTGGGTTGTCATGTTAACATGCCCTTTTGAGATCATTATGTGCCCCTATCACCCTACAGCACCCCAGTCTTCAACAGCTTCCAGCAACTCTGCCTGGAATCACTTCATTGGCTATGCTTGACAGAGGCTCAGTTACTTCATCAGTGGTGCAGGTAAAGCCATGACACTGTAGCTATGCTTCTAAATGCCCTTGGGCAGATAGCCTACTACCTATCTGTGAACCTCTACAGTGCATGCCATCTCCAACATCATATGTGATTATACAGAGTTTTCTGATCACAATATACAGTGTAAAATCACCATGTAGTCAGACAACAGTTAAGTACAGCAACAGCATACAAACTACTGATACATAATCAATCCAAAAGCCTATCTTGGAAGCTAGTGGACATAGGTTTCAGGCTTTGTATTGCTTACCAGTAGGTTACCTACAGGAAAGAAGGGACACAAGCACAGAACTATGAACTATGAACTATGAACTATGAACAGATGGGAAACATGCCTGCAACAATGCCATACCAAATTGCATGTGTCAGCCTAAGGCTTTGGAATGCTGGGCAAGGCTATTGGCACCCCCATGGTGCCATTTTTAGGCAGGTCTCAGAGGTGAATCTCACCTCCATGAACTGCACAATAACGGAATCAATGCGGGTTAGGCTACTCAACACCAGGGGTAGTACTCACAACATGCAAGCACTCACAGCAACCCTCAGTATGGACAACATCTACATCTGTTCTGTGACTGGGACCTGTATAAGGCTCCTGTGAGCACACCGGCACTACCAGACTACAACCCATAACACACATTTCAGCCACTGAACATGGACAGACATGGAGAGGGTGTATCCATATTCATCGGGGATTCCTACACCTCCAAGTTAGTGGGGCAGCATGATACCGCTGTGATCATCCATGTGCAGCTAACATCAGCCACGATTGCAATGCAAACTGTGAGCTGCTATATACAACCCCCCATGACCCAGGAGCCCCACTACAACTATCTAGAGACAGTGGTAAACATGACAGTCCTACCAGGCACCCTGTTATTGGTCAATGTCGGCTACCCTACACTTAACTGCATAACCTACTCGAGTATTCACTTCGAGGCCCTGCACTTCCTGGGATTTATCACCCATATGGCCTGTATCAGTTGGTAGACAGACTAATGAGAGGTGAAAACATACTAGAAGTGGTAATCACTGACATGTGCAACAGGTGCACTACAGCAGAGGTAAACCGGTCACTGTTTAGATCTGACCTTGAACTATTCACTGATGATTTCCACTCCCAACCATCTCCCCCACCCAAGGAACACACAGTGTATACCTTTCCTACAGCTAAATTCACAGTACTAATGACAGAAATGGGAGGGTTCACAGCCCCCACGCTCAGGGATGACACTGCTCAAGATACAGACAGAATTACAAATGCACTCTATAATCACCTACAAAGATGTATGGGTCGTGCCATCAATGGTAAACCAGGACTCGTTACTCCTACACAAGGACACCAGTCTGCTGAAACCCTGCATTATACAGGCTATACAACAGGTTCCAGCGTGTAGCTCGAAAGACATTTCCCTGCAAGCTATATCACCGAAACTAAATGGCCGCAGCAGCACTTTGCTGTAGTGCAATATGGCTGAAAAGCATAGGCGCTGCAGCTGTAATCTATGAACGAAAATATTATAAATGGTGGCGATCCTTACAGACAGCTGTCTGGCTGTATTCAAGCAGAGACAGCCGTACTGGATGTGTAACACATTCCTTATTCTCATTCAAGGAATGCATTTATTTAATTATTTATTTATTTTGTTTTCAGATGTAGTTCGCAGGGAAATGTCTTGCGAGCTACACGCCAGAACCCCTATACAACAGAAGTAGGACAGTAGTCCAGAACAAAAGCAAACCTCAAGACATGCAGACGTCCGTGACCAGTGACCAGTATTAGCACAATACTTATGTTACTCATGTAATCATCCAGGGCTGACATCCACAGGTAAATAGGCATGTATTCAGAATATGACCACAAAGGCTTCTGTGGCTATGTCAAGGATCTAAGCAGTAACACACAGATTTGCACTGTGCTGGTGCAATATTGCACTGAATATACTGACCCTACTGATATCACCAACACACTTGATGATACATTTGGAGCAAGCTTCACCCTCTACAGGGCCCACAACAATACCCAAAACATACAGTATCCCAGACATCTGAGACATACAGGTGGTAATGGCTCTTTCAAATGGTATGACAGAGCATCAATGGAGGCAGATGGTGTCCCAGACTGCATCCTGCAGACACTACAAGACAAAGTGACCCCCCGCCTAATATAGCAATTCAACAGCAGCCTCTACACAGGCTACATGGCCATTCAATGGTGCATGGCAACAGCTATTCCAGTCCACCAAGGTGGTGACACAACTGACCATGGTAACTACCACCCCATAAGCCTGAGTAGCCTGATCTGCACGGCTATGGAGCGCATCCTCGTGGCACACATTAACATAGACAATGCTAACCTCCAGACACTTGACCCAACCCAGGTCAGCTTGACTGAGTGCAGATCATGCCTAGAGAACTTGTATGACATCTTACAGTCACCTATACTTTAGGTGTGGGGTGTGGTACTTCACACATACTACCTGGACCTCGCCAAGGATTTTGACACCATGCCACACTCACGTATTATTTTTACACTCGCCAGCCAGTACATACACCCATTCATCACAGGTTGGTTTGCCAACAGGCTTACACATAGAACCCACATGGTAAACCTAGCAGCCTCCAGGTCTAACTCTTGACCAGTCACAACTGGTGTCCCACAGGATTCAGTCCTGGGACCCCTACTGTTTGCCATATACTTCTCAGAGGTACAGGCTAACACAGGTGGACTACAGCAGACCATGTTTGGTGATTACTGCAGACTGGGAGCCATAACTGACAGTCCAGCTGTCACAGACATCCTTAAAGGGGCCTCACACAGACCAACACAGGGTGTCAGAGTCATGGCCTCCAGCTAAAGGCCATGTACTGCATTGTCATTCTATTTTGGGAAACTACATACAAACATATATACACATGAGTGGCAGACACTATAATTCAGATAACATAATGGGTATGTGGAGACTACATAAGATAGTGATCTCTCCTTTGACAATCATATCTGCGAAGTAGTTAGGACATCCATCTATGTAGGCCATCTGATTACTTAAGGGTTTGTATCTAAACAGACTGAGGTTATTGTGCCCCTTTACTCATCACTCATCAATCCTATCATCGAGTATGATAACCCATTTTGGATGTACCTCAGAAGACATATCCAACAGCTGGAAGGGACACAAACGTACCTCGGCAAGAGGGATAATGCCCTCAGGCATGTGTTCTATGCTGCCAGACTACATAAACTCTTGCATTAGTCAGTGGCATCACATTTACTCAAAGATGATATTTGCTGACCAACAAAGCTGTGTCTAAGTCAGGCTTAATGGATATGCTCCACCTATGGGAATCCATGTCACAGTGAGCCACACACTGTAATGAGCTACACCTTGCCACAACCATAACTGGAAGATGCTGGACTGACAGATTCCTGTCACGGATACTCCCCATGCTTTGGAACTAGATCCCTGATTACATTACATGGAGCCCCTCACTAACACTCCAGGGAATCCTTGCAGAGTGGGTGGGGAATAGTGGATACACCCCAGGGATCCCACAATTGGCTCTGCTCCACAGAGGGACAGTTAGTTAATCAATGGGGTGGTGACAGAAGACACATTTTGGCTAGGCTTATGAATGGGCTCTGGCAGTTAGGCATGTACCTACCTATGTACCTATGAACCTATACATATAGTATCGACACATGCTGATGGCTTAATTTACTGTTCAGGTATTGACTTACCTTGTGCCAATGGCAGTTGTGTGTACAATAGTTGAGGGCTGCCTATGTAGGATGCACACAGCAGACCACCTATACATGACAATTTACAGGTGGTCATGTGTGTGTGTGCCATCCATGTTTATTGTGTGTGCAGGTGGAGAAGGGTGTCAGTCTGTAGGTGCCTACACTGACAGTGTGTGTGCTATACATTCCCTCTTTGCCAAGGCATGGGCATACTGGGCATGCCTCCATCTGCCTACTGGGGCTGGCACAGGGTGTTCATGATCTGAGTCCCTCTGTGCCTGTGGGGCCCTTGGCAATGATGGTGGGCTGTGAGGGCCTTCACCATTCTGTCCCTGCTGCAGCTGTTTCCGCAGGATCATATTGTGTAGCATGGCACATACTATGAAGATGTGAAAACACATGCCTGGAGACTACTGCAAGGCTCCACCAGGTATGTTCAAGCAACAGAACCATGATTTCAGCATCCCAAACACACAATCTATGATGATTCTGGTTTCCTGCGTGTGCCTCATTATGGCATTCTTGCATGGGTGTGTCTGCATTTCTAATGGGAGTCATCATCCACAGTTCCAGTGCATAGCCAGCATCCCCTACCAGGTGGCCATATAGGATGTCCCCCCTGGCAAATACCTGACACAGCTGTGAGACATGCCAGATGTCGGAGTTGTGATTGCTTCCAGGGCTGCCAGCACACACGTCCATGATAATGCCGTGGGCATTGCACACAACCTGGCAGTTGATGGAGTGGTATCCCTTGTGGTTTATGTAGCGCCTACCCTGCTCACCGGGTGGTGACATGATGTGTATGTGCATGCAGTCTATTGCACCCAGTACCTCTGGGTAGTCTGCCACATGGTGGAAGAGACGCATATTGCTGGCCAACTCCTCCTGCATTCAGGGGTAGTATATGTGCTCATTGGCATGTGGTAACATGGCATCCAGGAACTGGTGGAGTACCCTGGATGCTGATGCCTGTAAGATCCCCATGATATCCCCAGTTGGCCTTTGAAAGGTACCTGTGGCAAGTATTCTCAAGCTTACACATACTTTCGTGTCCACTGGGATGGGTTCCCCTCTGTTATTTCTGGCTCTGAGGCATGGCCTGCACAGCTCAACAAGTTGCTGTATGGTGTCCCTGTCCACCCTGTAATGCTCTACTATCTCCAGATCATGTAGTCCCTGGCAGGTTACCCTGGGTCTGAGCACTTTTCTCCTCCTCCAGTGCATGAGATGGTTGTCAGCATAATCCTCCACACCACCTTCAGTCTCCAACACATGCTGGTATATCAAAGCTATGACAGCCCCTATCATGTACATATTAAAAGTTCCCCATCTGTATACACCAATGGTGCACAGTGTCTGGGAATGCACAAGTGTGTGTGAGGTGCTTTCACACTTTATACTATTGTGGTATGGGTGCTGCTGGTGTAATTGGGTGTGTATGTGCAATTCCAGCTGCAGGGTATCTTAATTATGGTTTTTACAGCAGGTACTGCTATTGTGGGGCCTTTGGTGTTGAATTACGCTTGGCTGCCATGATTCATCTATTGCCCTTTACTTCACTTTTCAACTCGATTCCCCTCCCATTGTCAGGTATGCACCCAGCTGCCGGCTTTCTTGTTTTGTACTTTCCCAACCCAGGATTGTGCTGTGAAATGTGTTCTGTAGCCGATCTACTGCAGGTTTACTTTGTTCTGCTGTGACAGTTCTCTTTTCATTGTAGTATGGCACCTCCCCTTTCCTGTTCTGCAGGCAGCTGCTAGCAGCCTTGTTAGCTGTTGTCAATGGCCCACTGTGGGTTCCTAGGTATTAATTACTCATTTGTACTCCAATTACCATGCTGCAGTATTTCCTTATTGTCTTCCCGTATCCTTCCTGTTTCAGCTGTTGTGTGCACCGCGCACAGCTGTTTACCAGGTTTTGAGCGCATTTTCATCCATGTTCACATGCACTTTTGGTTACCTTGTGTACACTCAGCTAAGCAAAGCTATGGCTACTTCAACACACCCCTATCCTGTGGCTTTGCTTAGCAACAGGAAAACCGGATTAGCAATGCTCCAATGTGCTTACAGCTAAGGTGGCGCACCTCTCTCTTGATGTCATCTTTATCTCCAGGCCACACCTCTGAGTTGTGTTGCTACGCTGTGAGGTACATCCTTACGCCGGCAGGGATTTTGTGATTCAATATTACTTGTCTCATCTGCATGGCATTGACTACTAATTCCTAGTTACCGCGCAGAACACTGTCACAGCCCCTTAGCAACCCTTGCACCATGGTTGTGGTGTAGCATGCATGCCATTGACTATTATGAGGAATTCATGAAATGCATTACATTGCAGTTTTATTACATATAAATATATTTTCATTGTGATCCTGTTTGTGCACCGATGCACTGCAATTTTACTTTGTGTTAGTGTGGCCATGACATTAAATGTTATTTTTTATGTGTTGTGCATATTTTTTATGTCAATGGCTATATATTTAGCCATTTGCATATATTAACAGTATAATACGTGAGTTTGGTCCACTGTCATGGCTCCGATTTTATGTTTGAAAAAATGTAAACCGTTTTTTTGGTTTACATTTCTGCATGCTTACGCTACACCTGCACCACTTCATGAATCGCTATATACCTTCATTTGCATGCTACACTGCTGCTCATGGGGTAATTAGCATACATGCGCCGGGAGCTATGCAGCTGTGGCATATGCAGGTAGTGCACGTGGAAACCATTCATATGTGAATCGCTCGGCGGCCATATTTGTTGTTAGTTCACTGACTCTACGCCTGCGCCTGGTGCAAGCTTCATGAATCCCGGGAACTATCTCTGAGGACAAACAAAACCTTGAGACAGGGAAAATGTGTAAAAATTACAAAAAAAAAAAAACTTTCTCTATCATTCCAATTTCTACATCCTTGAAACAAAATAGAAGATCTATTGAAATATGAACTTCTGATATGCTGAAGTGTCAACAAAATAAACTATATAGCATTGCATTTATGACATTTAAAAATAACACACATTCAAATACTATGCTTCACATCACTCCCGTCTTCTCAGTAAAATTTTCAACTATCATCTGTTTCTCTCACTCTCTCTGTCTCTCACACACACACACACACACACACACACACACACATATGCAGGCCAGCACATAGATACACATTGTGGTATCTCCAGTATGTAAGCATGTGTATGCACAAGAACATAAATGCATGCTTGCAAACATATCTCACTAGTTCCCTTCATTGATTCTTAACAATGCATCTTCTGGACTTCACAAAAACTTGAACCTACTCTTCAACAAATTGTGGAGCCATTATTTATTTATATATGTATTTATTTATTTATTTTTGTTGATTTACTGAGCTAGAGTGCTAATGAAAATTGAACAATTTCATGCCCAAGCCAGGTTGCACAGATATAGATAGCTTTAAAAAATGCATAACCTCAGAGAGAAATATATATGGCGCAGATAACAACTTGGTCTATATGAAAAATGAAGTATAAATATTAACAAACAAACTATAGTTAGAAAGTGATAGCATGCAGTGAAAGGTTAAGTGAAACGAGAAAAAACATTACACACTGTTTCCTTTTAAAACCCATAAAACAGTACTGTCTTACTTAAACTCTTACATCAACCTTTAAAATACTCTTTCACAGTCTTACATAGTATTGCAAAAACTTAATATTTTTCACACCAGAAATACTCTAGCCTAAGAAAAACATTAATTTTAACTTTCGTTCTCATCACATCAGTTAATTTATACAGTCACTGACCTGAATTAATCTCACAACATGAAATTTAATAATTCAAATGTGGTGCATATTTATACACACCAAATAATCAAACCACAGGCAGTTAGAATCCTCTGTAGATCTAATTACTTCTTCCAAGTCTCAGCCTCTGCTAATTCTTTTCATCACACTGATAAAAATCCACTGCAGTATTTTACAGATTGGAGTTTTAACCTGATTACACTAAACCTCTCCCCCAAATCTGATGGTGCTGTAAAAAAAAACACTATTCAGTAAACTAAACCCCTGCAAATAAAAGGCAAGGAAGACAACTTACTGTAAAATGTTGTCTCACTATTTGTAAGCTCTGCCTGTTAGTGGTTGAAATGGTCAGGATGGTGCTCTCACACATCACCATACCAATGTCTACATCGCTTATCAGAGAAGATTATATCAGTGGCATCAGTCCCTTTGCTGTCAAGATGGTATCAGCATCACATTTATATAAGTGGCCATAATAATTGCCTAACAGGCACTTCTGATAGTTGCTGTGCAGCAGATACAAAAATGTCTGAGTCTCCTGACTGCAAAGAGTAGGAGCCATGCTGAACCCAGCTCTTGAAGGGGAGGGAATGGTGGTCCTATGCACTCCGCTACACATTTTACACACCATATTATGCACCTCATTAGACAGTAAGGATGGCCTAAAGAAAGAATCAGTAGTACAGATATACAGTTTATAGGCTTCACAGTGCCAGTGCATGAGCATAACACACACATATATTCCTAGGGAGTGAATGGACAGCATAGGCTTGACTGGGATGAGATTTCAAGATGCTAAGCAAGGAATCAAAGAGGATCACATAATGTTATCTCATTATCATAGTTATTGCACTATGTGGACCAGTCTAGTGAGTTAAAAAACATATTCTCCATATTGCAAGAGTCGTGTTAAGAGGAGCAAGACAGGAATAAAAATTATCTGGACAAAAATTTGTATTGGGATACATGCATAGCAAATGAAGTTAAGACATCTGGAAATATAGTAAGCACTGAACTGAACCTACATGATGCATGTAAACAACAGGGTTCATGTCCATATATGAGTTGCTCACCCTAAGACAAAACACAGAACAAGGGCAGGACAGAATATTGTCCACATAGGTGAATATCTCCCTGACGGATACCAGAGCACAAGAACATGACAGGGGATGGTGCACATGTGGAGGATCCCCTGACAGAGGACATAGTACATGGATAGGGCAGATTACTGTCTGGCTAGGGGGCTTATAACAGACAACCAGAGCACAAGGGCATGATAGGTTAGTGTGCAGGTGGAATGTGGACTCATTCTGACTGAGAACACAGCTTGTGGGCATAAATGAATTATTGTTTTAATGGCCTGTGTGCACAGACTGCAAGACATGCTATGGAAGGCAATATTTATATACATATGTCATGGCATGCTACTTTGCAGACAGGGAGATGAAAATCACAGGATGAGAAAAATACTACTGGCCATCTGCAACAATGCTCCAAGAAGGTCACAGTGTACAGGACAGGAAAAGTTAGTGCACAATAACAAAAATGTCTACTGAGGGCATTCATTGTCCAGATGCTATCCACTGCTGCATCCATGAGGATACTGCCAAATGCCTACTGTGGGCATGCAAGGATGTAGGTGTTGTGTGGACAGTCAGAGGCCTTTACATAGATAGCTCACACTATTATAGAGACTGCATCACTGATATCTCTAGCCACAGCAGCATCCACATGCAGATATCACCCCTGTCATGATCATAACTGATGTTTACCAGGCTCTACTACAAGGATGTTCACTGGGTCAGTCGTTTGGTCGCTGGAGTTTCATGTTGTCGTTATACTCTGTTGGCCTACTGAGAATGATGTTTAACTGTGGCCAACCCCAGGGTCTGCTTATTGCTTTTCTAAATAGGTAACTATATTGGGGTTCCTGTAGATACTAGCAAAGTACTATACGATCTATTGTTCAGGACACATCCAGGCCAGACACTGCTAGACCATATGGCTCAACTGGCCACTGCTCATACCATAGTATATACACCTTGAAAAGCGAAAAAACGGAGACAAGTACAAAAACAGTACTACACCAAACCAAGTTACTTGCAGAGGAAATAAGGCAACAAGCTCTTCTTTTTTACTGCTTTAATAGTCCACAAAGCCACGCCAACACTACAACCAGGAACACAGCAAAATCCACAGCAAAATCCAAAGTACATAAAAGCTAAACGAAAATGCAGTGGAGAGGTCTGGCGTTTATGTACTTTGGATTTTGCTGTGGATTTTGCTGTGTTCCTGGTTGTAGTGTCGGCGTGGCTTTGTGGACTATTAAAGCAGTAAAAAAGAAGAGCTTGTTGCCTTATTTCCTCCGCAAGTAACTTGGTTTGCTATATACACCTTGAAACTATGATGTTTGAACTCTGAGACCACAGCTACATATTTGAGTGGCTGCCATATAATCATCTGTAACCCTGCGTCTATTATAGCAGTGTTGTCACCTGCAACATTACCACCCCCACCTGTGCAAATAACAATAGTGGTGCCTGTGTGGCCAAGGTAATAACTGATGCATAGCCTAATGAGTCATCTCAATGTAATTCATATCATGGTTATGTTAATGCATGAATCAGCTTTACTCTGTCTTCTGCCTTCCCTTGTCATGGTCAGTTGTGGACCAGTTCCTGCTTCTTTGCCTGTGCCACAGTGGATATTGCCTCCCTCTGCCTTGCCTAAGGTATCACTGCAGCCAATTCCTTGAATAACTCTGCACCTGACTTCTCTTCCACTGCTGCAAGAAGTCTATCAGGCGGTCTATTAATATCCTACGTTATTGCTGTTTTTGTACTACCTTATTTTGTAATATGATGTATACCACAAATAACTGAGTGCAATTCCCATGAATATACTGCAGTGTGTCACAAGAGGTATCCAAGCAGTAGATACATGCCTTCAGGAGTTTGAAGACACATTTGACAATGTTTGATGACTGTGAATATATGGGTCTATATTACATATTGTTGTGTCTTTTGGCTTTTCCCGGTTAGGGGTCGCCACAGCAGAACTCCGGTCCGCTAATGATTGGCAGTAGATTTTTACGTGCCGAGTTGCCGGCTCTGACACACAACCTTCAACGAATGTATGCCCATTCATGCATGTCTCCACACAGAAGACGCTCTAGCTGAGAATCGAACAGGAGAACATCTTACTGTGAGGTGACAATGCTACATATTAGAATGCTTAAATGTTCGAATCGCTAAAGATTGAACTTTAGTGATTGAACATTTAAATGTTCGAATATAAATAAAAATGAAAACAAAAAACAAAATGAAAAAAAAACTAAAGTGTGTAAGCCCCCCACACACCTCGCTGCTTAAATATACCAACTCCAAGATCACGCTACAGTGTAGGGAATGGGAAATGTTCTGTTTCCGCACTGTAGTGCACTGAAGTGCGATCTCGGAGTTGGTATATTTAAGTAGCGGGGGTGTGGGGGGTGCATGGGGGCTTGCCCCCCTGCTTAAACCCTTTCCCTTTTCTATTTTTTTTTTTAATATTATTTTTTTTTACATATTCGAACTTTAACTGTTCGATCACTAATGTTCGATCTTTAGCGACTTGAACAATTAAGCGTTCGCATATGTAATATAGACCCTGAATATATACATGATCTCTGCCATGCTATGAGATTTTGGGTTGGGGCTATCAGCCACAATTCCTAGAAGCATCCTGCATTACCTCTAACACACAATATGGAACACCATTATGATTGCCTTGTTGCTTACATAAATGGGAAAGCCATCTCCATGCCTCGGGTTCTGTAGCTGGTAGTGTATGACCATGTGGGAAATCACCCCGCATGAAATACCGGCAGTAGTTGCATGTGTGCCAGATTTGGAAATCATGGGAACTGGCATGACGGAGCATAGACAGAATGTGTATAACACCCCATGCGTTGCATATCATCTGAGAGCTGATGGAGTGGAATCAATCATCATCGATATACCAGGTAAAGCAGATGGTGCCCTGATGGCAATGTGAATGCAATCAGTGACCCTCCAGGACTTCATTAAAATGGGCTATGTTGCAGAATACAGGAAACAGAATCAAACTAAGCATGTAAAAGCTAGTTCAATAACAAATTCAAAAGCAGCAATTAAAACAAAAGAACCAGCAAACACAGCACTGCGTAAAAAGTATATAACAGATGAGCACTTTCATACCAAATGTGCTTCATCAGATCTAAAAAAAAAACTAACAAACAGTGCTTAAATACAGTCAGGAAAGTTCAAAGTCACCTGGTCAAGTCATGTGACCTTAACAAGGTTTATAAAGTTATTTGCTCATTTAATCCTTTCCCTTTGTCAGATTGTAAAATTTATATCCATTTAACTTCTAAGCATTCTGTTTTCATTTTAATATCACCTCCTCTATCACCTATATTCAATAATTACAAAACTATAAACTTAAAAGAATGTTCAATACCAGTGTTACAAATATGCTTATATAAAGCATTCCTACTGTCACATCTGCTTATTTCATATAAGTGTTCCCTGATACGGCTCTTCAACATTCGATTCATCTTACCAACATAAAACATCCGCATTGATCACAAACAGACAAACAGACCAGGCTGCTACTAGTGCAGTCTGCATAGAAAATGAATTTAAAAGTACGTCCAGTAACAGGATGTTAAAAGGTATCATCAGTTTGAATGTACTTATACATGTTACATAATCGGCATGGACGTGTCCCTTTCCTAATGGAAATACAGGGTCTGTTGCTAACTAGAGATTTGTAGCATAGCAGTTTCTTAATGGAACTATTATTCCTATAGCAAAAGTGTGTAACTTTACCAAAGAAGTTCCTGTATCTGGCATCAGTAGTCAAAATATGCCAGGCCTTCCTAATGATGTCACAGATAGGTTGAATGTCATTTGAATAAGTAACACACATTCTAAAATCATTTCTGCTGTTATTCTGTCTTACCACAGTGTCAACACTATAGTTAGAAAAATAGGGTCCAGCCGAATCATTTCTATGTGACATAACCTCATGATGCGCCATTCCAATCTCATCTTCAGAGTACCCCCTAGAGAAAAAGTCCTCACTCAGGGTATCAAAAAAGGAAAGCATATTCTCATCATTTCTATTCAGTCTTGCATGTCTATAAAATTGCCCTTTCAGCACATTATGCTTTACATACATAGGATGCATACTCTGGTAGTGCAGTGAGTTAACTTTCTTGCATGGTTTACTATAAAGATGACTATCAAAACCATCAGGGGTATTCAAGACAGAAGCATCAAGAAAATCTATTAAGGTCTGAGAATGCTTAAATGTGAACTTTAAAAAATCAGTGGCCTGATGTAAATAGTCCACAAACTCATTCAGGGTCTCTACTGAGCCATTCCATACAAAGAACACATCATCCACAAAACATATCAGGTCTATCTGACCTGTGGAATAATCAGAGTTCTTAGACAAAAACAGCCTAACAAAGTCTATTCCTACCTCATTAGGAATTATAGTAAAAAGGGATACTACATCCATGATAACCAATATAACATCATTCATACTATTTCTGCAAGATCAGTCAAACAACTGCATCAAAAAGTGTTTCATGTCTCTAAGTACAGCATTTATCTTATCAATAACAGGGTGTAATTGCTTTTCAACATAGATCAACAATGGTTCAGCCACACACCCACTGTCTGAGACAATGGGTCTCATGGGTGGGTTACTTAAACACTTATGAATCTTAGGAAGGCCATATAGTATTGGAATAGTAGGAAATTCAACCATTAAGTAATCATACAAATCTCTGCTTACTACACCTTCCATTAACAGTTTATGAATGCTATTATGTACATTCTGAATAACCTTAGCAATGTCACTTTTTTGACATTCAGTAAAAGTATCAGCATCATTTAGCATTAAATACATACTTTCAAGATATTTAGTAGTATCCATAAGCATAATAACACCACCTTTATCTGCAAGGTGCACATAAACACGCTCATTTGAAATCAACTCAAAAAGTGCTTTAAACTGAATGTCAGTAAAGTTATGAAACATCCTACAATGTTTCTGTTTCATGAACTCATAAATGTCACCCTCACATAGCTTTACGAATGCCTCAGTCAAAGGAGAGTTGATCTGAACAAACTGGCTAGGCTTCCTAAAACCAGAATGCTCATAAGCATTATTACCATAAAGAATCCTAAGTGAGATCTTACGAACAAACAGCCTTAAGTCAGTCAGGACCTCAAATAAGGATGAGCCTCTAGCATGAATAAAAGAAAGACCCTTGTGAGTACCTCATGCTGTTCATTACTCTGAGTCAAGGAAGACATATTAACCACTAGGCTTGTGGAATCTTGTGCTTTACAGCTGGCCCTAGTTCCAGTTGCCCTGACAGCTGTGGTCTCTTAGGTTCATAGGTTCATAGGTTGGTACTAGGCTATCTGCCCAAAGGCATTTATAAGCCTAGCCAGAATGTGTTGGCTTTCACCGCCTCCTTAGATTAGTTCCCTGTGCCTCTGTCCTGCAGAGCCACTGAAGTCATCCCGAGGTAACTTTCTGTTTCCCATCCACTCGTCAAGGTTTCTTTTGAAGAGTGTTAGCCACGAGCTCTGCCTAATGTAGATTGGGATCTTGTTCCAAAGCATGGGAAGTCTCTGGGACAGGAATCTATCCCTCCAGCACGTCCTATTTATTGTTATGGTGAGGTTTAGATCCCTAGAGTGTGTGGCTCGAGGGGATAAGTTTTTCTTTAGGTGGAGCATGCCCATCAATTTTGGGTTGGACATGGCCTTGTATGTCAGGCAGAGATCACCTCTGAGTAGGTGGTATGCAACTGAGTACAACTGGAGTTTCTTCAGTCGAGCTGCATGGGGCATCTGCTTGAGGCCAGTGATCCTCTTGGTGCAGTACTTCTGTGGTCTTTCCAGCTGTTGCAGGTGTCTTGTAAGGTACATCCCAAATGGGGTGCTGTACTCTATGATGGGTCTGATGAGTGATGAGTAGAGGGGCACAATGACCTCTTCTGATCTGGATGTGAACACTTTTGTGATTAGGTGGGCCACATAGAAGGATTTTCTAACCACTTTGGCAATATGATTATCAAAGGTGAGATTATAATCCACTTGGGTCCCCAGATCCCTTATTACGTCTTCTGTATTTAGGGGACTACCACCTATGTGGTAGTTTGTGGGTACTTTGTTTTTTCCAAAGGGGATGACTATGCACTTTTTGGCATTTAGCTTGAGGCCATGATTTTGACACCAGGTATCCATCTCAGTGAGACCCTTTTGGAGGATGTCTGTGTCAGCCAGAGAGTCAATTAAAGCCCCTAGTTTGCAGTTGTCTGTGAACTTGGTCAAATAGTCCTCCTGTGCTTGCCTGTACCTCTGAGAAGTATATGCCAAACAGGAGGGGTCCTAGGACTGAGCCCTGGGGAAAGTCACTTGTAACTGGTTTAGAGTAGGACCTAGCTCCCACAACTCTCACCATGTGGGTTCTGTCCATGAGCCAGTTGGCAACCCATCTTGTGACATAGGGGTTTGTGTTCAGGCTGGTGAGCTTGTCTATAATACCAGAATGGGGAATGGTGTTGAAGGCTTTTGCGAGGTCTAGGTAGGCTGTGTGTACCACCTTTCCCTCATCTATAGCCTTGGTAACTGTCTCAAAGAAGTCTACCAGGTTAAGAAGGCATGATCTGCCCTTAACAAAGCCAAACTGGGTAGGCTCCAGTGTTTGGAGGTTCCCAATGTCTCTGTTAATGAGTTCCATGATGATATGCTCCATAGCCTTGCAGACCAAGCTAGTTAGGCTTATAGGGTGATAGTTCCTGGGGTCTGTTGTGGCTCCACCTTTGTGGAGCTGAATAACTGTTGCTGTGCACCACTCTATGGGTATGTAGCCCATGGAGAGGCTGGGTTTGAACAGTGTGTTCAGGTGAGGGGTTAATTTGTCTTTGAGCTCATGTAGGATGCATCCTGGGACACCGTACGGTCCCATTGATGCTGTGTTTTTGGCTTTGAAGAAGGCTGTTTTAACCTGAGTGTCTGTGATTTCAGGGACTCTACATTCTTCTGGTATGGTTATGGGCCCTTTTGGGGGTGAGAGGGAGGTGATGTTTGCACTGAACCTGTCTGCCAGAATGTTGACGATATCAGTTGGTTCAGTGTATTTTGTGCCATTCTGCACTAACTCCGAGCAGATCTGAGCATTGCCACTTAGATTCTTGACATAGCTAAAGAATGCCTTGTGGTTATCTTTGGAGTCCTTGGTAATTTTTCTTTCAAAGCTCGCCTTGGATGATTTTATGAGGGATCATAGTTTCTTGCTGATACTGATCAGGGATGTTTTCCCTTCTTGGGATTTTACTCTTTTCTGTACTAGTTTCCTCCTTCTATTGTATAGCCTCTTTATAGTAGGAGTCCACCAGACTGGTTTCCTTTTCTTGGAGGAGTGAGTCTTGGTTTTGCTTGGGATGGCATGATCCATGCATTCTTGTAGCTGCCCGTAGAATGCATTAGTAAAGGATTTTGCAGCTTGGACAGTGTTATTCTTCAGCATGGGGACTTTGAAACTTTCAACCTCGGTCTTAAGTAACATGAAGTTTGCTTTTGAAATGTTTTTCATGGCGGTTTTCTTGTCCCGGGGTGTGGGTGGAATATGGATATCCAAAGTGATTTGTTTATGGTCAGATCTAACCAGCGAGGGGTTGACCTCTGGTGTGGAACACCGGTCGCCCATGTTGGTGATGACCAGTTCCAATATGTTGTCACCCCTGGTGGGAGTGCTGACCTGTTGAACCAGGGCATTTGAGTTTATAAATTCTAGGAAATGTTGGGCAAGGGAGTTAGTACATGAGTAGTTCTCCCAGTTAATGTTTGGGTAATTGAAATCACTCAATATTAGGGTGTTTGGTAGGACCTTTATGTTTCCCAGTGTTTCCAGAAGCACAGAATGGGGGTCCTGGGACATGGTGGGTGATCTGTAGCAAGCTACAATTAGAATTGCAGTTTTGCCCATTGTTAGTTGCACGTGGATGATCTCTGAAGCATCGTGCTGTGCCACTAACCTGGAGGTGTGGGTGTCCTTGATGAATATGGATACGCCCCCGCCTTTTGTATTTCAGTTTGGGTTTTGTGGCCGAAATGTATGGTATGAGTTGTAGCCTGGTAGTGCTAGGGTGCTCTCTGGAGCCTTAAACCAGGTTTCTGTTACTGCACATATATCGATTTTCTCCATACTGAGGAGTGCCTTGAGTGCATGCATTTTTAGGTTTAGACTTCTGGCATTGAGTAGCATTACCCTCAGTTTTTTGTTACTTGTGTTATTTATGGTGGTGGGTTTATCGTTTGAGCCTTGCCTAAAAAAGGCACTATGGGGGTGGCAAGAGCCTTGGCCAGTATTCGAAAGCCTAAGGGTGACAGGTGCAAGCCGTCTCTAGTGAAGCAGTGTGGCTTGTCGAGCATGTCATCCCAGGTGGACAGACACTGGGTCCCCTTTGAATGACACCAGAAACTTAGCCAATTGTTGAAATCGAGAATTTTTTTCTTTATACCATGATATCATTCTTGGTGAGTGCAGGATGCTACTCAGGGTCAGGGTCATACTGGCCTGGCCTACATGATCAGAGAGCTCTTCCATGTCTCTCTTCATGTAGTCCAGGGAGGTATGGCTCATTTCATTCACACCAACATGGTCAATGACAGAGTCATAGGTTCATAGGTTCATAGGTTTATACTAGGCTATCTGCCCTAAGGCATTTATAAGCCTAGCCCAGAGTTTTTGTGGCTTACGCCACTCCTTATGTTAAAAAATACTGTGCCCATTAGTTTGTTGTGCCTCTGTCCAGCAGTGACACAGAGAGGATTCCCGGGGTAAACCTACGATCTCCCATCCACCGGTCAAGATTTCTCTTGAACAGAGCCAGCGAGGTGCTCTGCCTCACATGGACCGGGATTTTATTCCACAACATAGGGAGTCTCTGGGTGACAAATCTATCCCTCCAGCATGTCCTATTTATATCCGTGCTAAGGTTTAAGTCACTTGCTCTAGTGGATCTGGTAGATTTGGATTTTTTGAGGTGGAGCATGTCCATTAATTCCGGGTTGGACATGGCCTTGTATGTCAGGCACAGGTCACCTCTGAGCAGACGGTATGTGACTGAATAGAGCTGGAGTTTCTTCAGTCTGGCAGCATATGACAGATTTTGGAGTCCCTTTATCCTTTTGGTGAGGAACTTTTGGGGTCTCTCCAATTGCTGCAGGTGTCAGATGAGATAAATCCCGAATGGGGCATTGTACTCGATCATTGGTCTGATAAGTGAAGAGAACAGGGGAACAATGACCTCACTTGATCTGGATGTGAATCCCTTCATGGTCAGGTGGGCAATGTAGAAGGCTTTTCTAACCACTTTAGCAATGTGAGTGTCAAAAGAAAGGCCACTGTCAACCTGGGTCCCCAGGTCCCTGATAACCTCTTCTGTGCTTAGTGGATTGCCACCTATATGGTAGCTTGGGGTTACCTTGTTTTTCCCGAAGGGTATGACTATACATTTTTTGGCATTTAACTTCAGGCCATGGATCTGGCACTAGCTATCAGTTTCCGTGAGACCCCTCTGAAGGATATCTGTGTCCGATGTACTTTCCAGTATGGCTCCCAGTTTGCAGTCATCTGCAAACTTTGTCAGCCATAGTCCTCCTATGTTAGCCTGTACTTCTGAGAAGTAGATGCCGTACAACAGGGGGCCAAGGACTGAGCCCTGTGGGACACCACTTGTGACCGGCTTGGAGTCTGACATGGCGCTAGCTACTCTAACCCTGTGGGTTCTGTCCTTTAGCCAGTTTGCAACCCATCTTGTGACATATGGGTTTACATTTAAGCTGGTAAGTTTCTCTATAATACCCGAGTGGGGTATTGTGTCGAAAGCTTTTGCAAGGTCAAGGTAGGCTGTATGGACTGCCTTTCCCTCATCAATGGCCTTGGTGACTGTTTCGAAGAAGTCGACCAAGTTCAAAAGGCATGATCTGCCCTTGACAAAGCCAAACTGGGTCGGGTCCAATGTCTGCAAGTCCCCTATGTCTTTGTTTATGAGTTCCATTATGATCCTCTCCATAGCTTTGCAGACCAGGCTTGTTAAGCTTATGGGGCGGTAATTACCAGGGTCCGTAGAGGCACCGCCTTTGTGGAGTGGGACCACAGTTGCCGTATGCCACTCCTTGGGCACGTATCCTGTGGTAAGGCTAAGATTAAACAGCTGCCTTATGTGCGGGTTTAGTTCCTCATTGATTTCGTGTAGCACACAGCCGGGGACACCATCCAGTCCCATTGATGCTGTGTTTTTAGCTTTAGAGACAGCAGCTTTCACCTGCGCATTGGAGATGTCTGGGAGGCTGCACTCCACTGGGATAGTTATCTCTCCTTTTGGGGGGGGGGGTGAAGTTTGCACTGAACCTGTCTGCCAGTATGTTGGCAATGTCTGTGGGTTCAGTGATTTTTGTATCATTTTGGACTAATTCTGAGCATATCTGGGAGTTTCCACCCAGGTTTCTAACATAGCTGAAGAAGGCCTTATGATTGTCTTTTGAATCTATGGCAATTTTTCTCTCAAAGTTGACCTTGGATGATTTTATGAGTGCTCGTATTTTTTTACTAATAATGATCAAAGATGTCTTCTCTTTTATGGATTTTGCTCTATCATGTAACAGCTTTCTCCTCTTATTGTAAAGTTTGTTTATGGCTGGGGTCCACCAGACTGGACGTTTGCCCTTGGTGGAAAGAGTCTTGGTTTTATTAGGGATTGCCTGATCCATGCAGTCCTGGAGGTGTTCGTAGAAGGCATTTGTAAGGGCTTTCGCAGCTTGGGTTGTGGTTTCCACTGGCTCGGGGGCCTTGAAGGATACCATACCAGTCTTGAGTAGTGTGAAGTTTGCTTTAGAGAAGTTCTTCACTGTGGTCTTTTTTGTTTGGGGTGGGGGCGGGATGTGGATATCCAGTGAGATTAGTTTATGATCTGATCTCACCAATGAGGGATATACTTCTGGTGCGGAGCATTTTGTCCCCATGTTTGTGATGATAAGATCTAGTATATTTTCTCCTCTTGTGGGAACGGTGACTAGTTGTTCCATGGCATTTGAATTTATGAACTCCAGGAACCTTTGGGCTAGAAAGTTTGGGCTTGAGTAATGTTCCCAGTCTATATTCGTGTAGTTGAAGTCACCCAATATAATTGTGTTTGGAGATACTTTTATACCCTCCAGTGTCTTCAGGAAGGCTGTGTGGGGTTCCTGAGTTTGAGAGGGTGGCCTGTAGCATGCTACAAATTGTAGAGCAGTTTTGCCTATGGTTAATTGCATCTGGATGGTTTCCGATGCTTCATGCATTGCCACCAACCTGGAGGTGTGGGTATCCTTGATGAATATGGATACACCCCCTCCTTTTGTGGTGTGGTCCGGGTTTTGGGGCCGGAACACATGATATGAGGCAAAACCTGATAGTACTGGGGTGCCCTCAGGAGCCTTGAACCAGGTTTCTGTCACAGCACAGACATCGATGTTCTCCATACTTAGAAGGGCCTCGAGTGCGTGCATTTTGAGATTTAGACTTCTGGCATTGAGCAGCATTACCCTTAGTTTCTTCCCATTTTTGTTTTCTAGGGTGGTAGGTTTAGAATTTGAGCCTTGCCTAAAAAAGGCACTATGGGGGTGGCAAGAGCCTTAGCCAATATCTGGAATCCCAGGGGTGACAGGTGCAAGCCGTCCCTTGCGAAGCAGCGTGGCTTGTCAAGCATGTCATCCCAGGCAGACAGACACTGGATCCCCTTTGAATGACACCAGAAATTAAGCCAATTGTTAAAGCTGATCATCTTGTCTCTATGTTGTGGCATCATTCTTGGTGAAGGAAGGATGCTGCTCAGGGTCAGGGTCGTACCTGCCTGGGCTACATAATCAGAGAGCTCCTCTATGTCTCTTTTCATGTAGTCCAGGGAGGTACATCTCAGGTCGTTCACACCAGCATGGACAATGACTGTGTCATATTTGTACTTGCTGTGGAGTGACCCGAGTGCTTGTGTTATGTGGCGGATTCTAGCGCCCAATAGGCAGCTTACTGTGACCCTCTCCTTGTTCAGCCTGGTGAGTGGGACGTCAGTGTGTCTGACTATGGAGTCACCTATGACAAGTATGTTTGGTGTTGTATTTGGCCTTAAGGGCTGTGACTGCTTTGCACACTGATTTTGTGTTTTATGTGTTGCCTGTGGTGTGTCATGAGGTGGCGGTTGCTTGGGTGTCTGCTTTGGAGGCCTCTGCTCTTTAGGTAAATTTTTGCTCAGAGCCTCAGAGTATGTCTTTGTATGTTTATGTGTTTGATTCATTATTGTGATAGCTTTATGTGAGACTGGTTTTGTGGTGTGTGTAGTTGCCTTCTCCTCCTGTCTGGTCTTGCCAGTCCTGAGTTGAGAGAGCTCAGCCTCCAGTTTGGCTAAATAGCTGCATCTCTTGCAAGTATTTGTGTTATGTGGGAGGAGGAGAGGGTTGTCTGTGTACATGAGGTAATTGTAACATTGCCTCAATATTCCCAGATTCACCAACTGGACAGGAGAGGACACCAGCATCTGGCCCTTCGACATGCTAGAGAAATTAAGAAGTTTGGGGTGTAACTGATTGAGAGAGGACTTAGGAAGTGGGTACTCCTGGGGGGGGGGGGTTCGCTAGTGAGGGACTTTGTAACATACAGAAGTGCTAAGCCTGAAAAGAAGATGCTTTTAAGACAAGTGCTGAGCCTTTTTCAAAAAAAAAAAAATATTTGTACTTGTTCTGGAATGACCTGAGTGCTTGTGTTATGTGGCATATCCTGGCACCTGACAGGCAGCTAACAGTAACCTTTTCCTTATTCAGCCTAGTGAGTGGGATGTCAGTGTGCCTGACTATAGAGTCACCTATTACTAGTATGTTGGGTATGTTATTTTGCCTTAAGGGCTAAGATTGCATGGCACACTGGTTTTGTGAAGTATGTGTTTCATGGTTTGTGTTGGGGGGTGGAGTTTGATTGGATGTTTGCTTTGGAGGTCTCTGTTGGTTTTGCAGATTTCTATTTAGAGCCTCCGAGTATGTTTTCACATATTTATGTGTGTTTTTTGCCGGTGCTGGTTTAATGGATCTATGTAAGACTGGTGGTGTGATGCAAGTATTTCCCTTCTCCTCTTGACTGTCTGATCCAGTCTTGGGTTGAGAGGGCTTAGCCTCTAGTTTGGCTGTATAACTGCATCTCTCGCATGTATTTGTGTTTGGTGGTTGGTGGAGATTTATTTCGATGAAATCTGTTCTGACTGTGTGAGCACACTCTCCCCTCTTGTCTTTTCATTTTCACCATTTTGGGTAGTTGTAGCTATAAAAAGGGGTGGCAGCAGACTGTGTATTCAAGCTAGCAGAACAAGATTCTCAGGATTACAATATGTCCTGGGTATCATGACTCAGGTCTTTCTTGAATGCTGCAGTCTCACTTGCTTCAGTGGAATTGGTCTGATGATATAGATTATTATCTGAGTACGATGCAGAGGCAGGAGCAGTTTCCTTTCCATTAAAGTGTTCATTGTCAGGCTCTATACCATCCACTTGTAACACTTCATCAGTTCTATTGGTCAAATAAGCAGAATTAGAGTCTATACTGTTCAAAACACCTCATGATGAATATGAAGCAGATGTTGAATGTTTATCCATTTTTGGCCATGAAAAAACACAGCCAACCCGAAAATCTGCCATATCCCTGGCAAGTTTCTTCTTTTTGACCTCTTGTAGGCATTTCTTATATGAATCAGTATACCAACAAATAGGTCATCAGCCTTATGCTTGCAGGAAGCTGAGACATAAAAGTCATTAATTCTATCAGCTCCATTCCTAATATCACAAAGAATTGAAGACAATCGGTTGAAAGAATCTCAGCAGAAACTTAATATAATTAAAGCTAAGTTCAAGGTTTAGTCTCAGCAGTTAGGGATATTTGTTGTCTTATGTTGGCATCCTTAACACCCTAAGTCCCCTTGGAACAACTTTGTGGTGTAAGCATGCCTCTAAATGCAGTCTTTGCCACTGCAGCCATTTGTATTTAAACAAATTATGCTCTAAACCTCTGAAAATGTCCTTAAACTCCTATGACTCAGCACTAGAGTGCTGAGTCACAGGAGAATCTGATAGATTTTCTTGATGTTTGTGTCTTGAATACCCCTGATGGTTTTGATACTCAGCTTTATAGTAAACCATGCAAGAATGTATGTATGTAAGAATGTATATAAAATGTAATGTGCTGAAAGGACAATTTTATAGACATGCAAGACTGAATAGAAATTATGAGAATATGCTTTCCTCTTTTGATACTCTGAGTGAGGACCTTTGCTCTAGGGGGTACTCTGAAGTTGAGATAGGGATGGCTCGTCCTGTGGTTCTGCCACATAGAAATGATTCAGCTAGACCCTATTTTTCTAACTATAGTGCTGACACTGTGGTAAGACAGAATAATAGCGGAAATGATTTTAGAATGTGTGTTACTAATTCAAGTGACATTCAACCTGTCTGTGACATCATTAGAAAGCCCTGGCATATTTTGACTACTGCTGCCAGATACAGGGGCTTCCTTGGTGAGGTTCCACACTTTTGCTATAGGAATAATAGCTCCATTAAGAAATTGCTTTGCTACAAATCTCTAGCTATCAACAGACCCTGTATTTCAGTTAGGAAAGGGACACATCCATGCCGATTTATGTAACATGTGTAATTACATTCAAACTGATGATACCTTTTAACATTCTGTTACTGGACGGACTTTTAAATTAAATTTCTATGCCAACTGCACTAGTAGTAGCCTGGTCTATTTGGCTGTTTGTGATCAATGTGGATGTTATTATGTTGGTAAGATGAAGCGAATGTTGAAGAGTCGTATCAGGGAACACTTATATGAAATAAGCAGATGTGACAGTAGGAATGCTTTATATAAGCATATTTGTAACACTGGTATTGAACACTCTTTTAAGTTTTTAGTTTTGGAATTATTGAATGTAGGTGATAGAGGAGGTGATATTAAAAAACAGATTGCTTAGAAGTTAAATGGATGTAAATTTTACAATCTGATAAAGGGAAAGGATTAAATGAGCATATACCTTTAAAACCCCTGCTGAGGCCACATGACTTTACCAGGTGACTTTGAACTTTCCTGACTGTATTTAAGCACTGATTTTAAGTTTTCTTTTAGATCTGATGAAGAACATTTGGTGTGAAAGCACTCATCTGTTATATACTTTTATTTTAATTTCTTAGATTAAACAACTTTTTTTAGATTAAACAAGTGTTTTATACAGTGCTGTGTTAGCTGGTTCTTTTGTTTTACTTGCTGCTTATGTTGCAGAATGGCCGCATGGTACTGCTTCACTTCTCTGTTGCCATTTGAAACCATATTTGGTCTTCCACACGTG
The DNA here is from genome assembly GCF_019279795.1 of Protopterus annectens. Taxonomy (NCBI): domain Eukaryota; kingdom Metazoa; phylum Chordata; order Ceratodontiformes; family Protopteridae; genus Protopterus; species Protopterus annectens. The sequence continues at coordinate 802,438,259 of NC_056727.1, forward strand.
GCAACATCATGTCTAGGAACTGGTATAAGATCTGTGATTATGACAAATAAACTAATGTATCCTCTGTCAGATGCTGAAAGGTCCACATAGCAAGAATGGCTAATGCTACCTAAACCTTTGTGTCTACTGATATAGACAGTTCACACATCCCTCATGATATCATGTATGAAAGGCACATGTCTGTTATCTCCAATATTATGTCTGTTTTCAGTTGTCAGTAGTTGATAATTTACTGGTAATGTAGGTGATGGGATGTCAGCCAGTCAATGAGGTACCTGTCTGTAATGTGAAGGGTGATGATTCATAGCATTATGGGGACTGGCTCTGAAAGCAGCTTCTAGCAAGTGCTGCTTTGCAAACAGTGCTGCAACTCTAGCTTAATAACGAGGGAAACCTTTGTGTACGCCATAAAAGCCTGGTGTAATACTTAAAGTGGATATAAAAAGCTTACACGCCCCTGTTAAAATGCCAGGTTTTTGTGATATAAAAAAATGAGATCACAATAAATCATTTCAAAACTTTTCCCACCTTTAATGTGACCTATAACCTGTACAATTCAATTGAAAAATAAAGAAATCTGCAAGGGGAAAAATATAAAAAATAAAAAAATGTACAATACACTGGCTGCATAAGTGTGCACACCTTTAAACTAATACTTTGTTGTGTGTGCACACCCTTAAACTAATACTTTGTTGAAGCACCTTTTGATTTAATTACAGCATTCAGTGTTCTCGGGTAGAAGTCTATCAGCATGGCACATTTTGACTTGGAAATATTTGCCCAGTCTTCCTTGCAAAAGTGCTCCAAATCTGTCAGATTGCGAGGGCATCTCTTGTGCACAGCCCTTTTCAGGTTACCCCACAGATTTTCTATTGGATTTAGGTCTGGACTGTGGCTGGGCCATTCCAAAATCTTTAATTTTCTTCTGGTGAAGCCATTATTTTGTTGATTTGGATGTATGCTTGGGGTCATTGTTGTGTTGAAAGGTTAAATTCCTCTTCATCTTCAGCTTTCTAGCAGACGTCTGAAGGTTTTAGGCCAAAAGTGACTGATATTTTGAACTGTTCATAATTCCCTCCACCTTGACTAAAACCTCAGTTCCAGCTGAAGAAAAGCAACCCAAAAGCTTGACACTGCCACCACCATGCTTCACCAAGGGGATGGTGTTCCTTTGGTGATGCAAAGAGTTGTTTTTGCCTCAAACGTACCTTTTGGAATTGTGGCCAGAAAGTTCAGCCTTGGTCTCATCAGACCATAGCACATTTTCCCACATGCTTTTGCGAGACTTGATGTATTGTTTTGCAAATTTTAGCCAGGCCTGGATGCTTTTCTGTGTAATAAAAGGCTTCTGTCTTGTAATCCTTCTTCATACTCCAGACATATGGGGAATATGGGAGATTGTTGTCACATGTAGTACACAACCAGTACTTGCAAGAAATTCCCGCAGCTCCCTAGTGCTGCTGTAGGTCTCTTTGCAGCCTTCCTGACCAGTTTTCATTTTGTCTTTTTATCAGATTTGAAGGCATGTCCAGTTATTTGTAATGGCACTGTTGTCCCATATTTTCTCCACTTTTTGATGACTGTCTTCACTGTGTTCCATGGTATATCCAATGATGTGGAGATTTTTTTGTACCCTTCTCCTGAATGATACCTTTCAAGAATGAGATCCCTTTGATGCTTTGTAAGCTCTCTGCGAAACATGGCTTTTGGTGTAGCAGGCAACTGAGTAAATGTCAGGAAAATCCTACTAGGACAGCTGAACTTTATTTGGGTTAATCAGAGTCTTTTTAATTGATGGCAGGTATGTACCCAAGAAGACTGAATGTTATAATTAAATCAAAATGTGCTTCAACAAAGTATTAGTTTAAGGGTGTGCACACTTATACAACCAGCGTATTATATGTTTTTTATTTTTTATATTTTTCCCCTAACAGATTTGTTTGTTTTTCAATTGAGTTGTACAGGTTAAAGTTCATATTAAAGGTGGGAACATTTTTGAAATGATTTATTGGGGTCTCATTTTTTTATATCACAAAAAACTGGCATTTTAACAGGAGTGTGTACACTTTTTATATCTACTGTACATGAGCAAATTGTCACTTCTGAATTTATACTTCCTTGCATCATATATCCATAACTGATTTTGTTATTTACATCTGTAGTAATTCTTATTAGTGTGGAAATATTCACTTGCATGTAATTATGCAGTCACTTGCACACCATGCATGCATCACATATTTCTTCTATAGTGCAGGCGTGCTGCTTCCACATTGCCCCTCCCTGCACATTACTGGTCATCAACATGTGAATTGTTTCTGAATATCCCCATACCTAGATACACATACACATATACAATAGAAGTATGTAATATTTATTTGTATATTTATTCCAATAATGTGCATAAAATACCACCTTGAATATGTGCTCCAGTTGTTTAGGATTTGGGAACTTATGTGGACAGTGATCTAACTTTTGACCAATATGTGTCTGTTGTTGTAAGAAAGTCCTTCTGTATTGCACAGCATATAAACAAAAGGGATTGTGTCTAGATCTAAGGATGTAACTGTCTCCCTTTACTCATTCCTCATTAGGTCAGTCATTGAACATAATGTCCCCTTTGGGATGTATCTGTCCAGACACGTGCAACATCTGGAACACCCACAGACATACATTACTAAAAGAATACAAGGCCTAAACAACATGTCCTATATGGACTGACCTAAAGGTTTGTCACTATACTTGGTATCCTACAGACTGCCAAGAGATGATCTCTGTCTGGCATACAAGACATTCTTTGACCCCTAACTGATGGATTTACTGCACACCAGGAAGTCAAATACCAGCAGAAATACTCTGTCTATGGATCTAAACCTCTTCTGCAACATCAACAGGATGGCGTGGAGGAACAGGTGTATCTCACAGAGGATACCTCTGCTGTGGAACAGACCATATCACTGCTGTGGAACAGATACCACATAAACAAAGTTCATCCCTGTCCATTTTCAAGCACAATATAGATCTATGGATGGGAAACAGAAAATTTACCCAGGACAGCCCCCTGTGCTATTAATGGACAGCGACACCTCCTAAATGCTTTATTCTATGCACGAGTCCCCTCATATTAGCTATGATATGATCCCCGATATTCCTGTTAGGGGTTATATATAATTATCAACCATGGGGATGGATAATTATCACCCATGGTGATGAGTAAGACCAATCTATAACCAAATGGGACTGGATATTTTGAGCACAAAAAGGGAAACTGGCTAGGCTTAAAATAGCCTGCAACGGCAGCTAGCTTAGTACTTATCTATGAATATATGAGTGCAGTGTGGTATGATAAAAATCTTTATCTGATACAGACAGCATATATTTTTAGCAGCACTCCATATGATCCAACAAGCATTTATTGCCACCTTGTGCATGACATGCATCCTGTCAGACATTTATCAGCACTCTGTACACATCTGTCAGCATACCTAAGCGCTCATCATAAAAACAATTGAAACTGCACACTTCATGCACAAAGAATACACACATGCATCAAGCAAAAACAACAGCAACACCCAAATCAGCCCACTTCAGATTAAATTAATGTGAGTTAGAAAGAAAAGTGTTAAATTGCATTGAGTTTTTAAACAAAAAAGTCCACCCAGGGCAATTTAACTAGAAAAGAAGACTCACTGAGTTTTTATTGCAAATTTACAAGTATTTGCACATCTCCCTCAAAGTCAGGTTAATCTTTTTTTAAATTGTTTATTAACTGGGAAAGTCTGACTTGGAATGAAGCCAATTTTTAGCAGAGGCCCAGGGAGAAATGCTCCAGATGCATGTCTTCATAATGTGGGAAGAAACCAGAGTACTCGGTGGAAACCCACACTAATACAGGGATGACATGCAGACTTCACACAGAAGGCACCCCAGCTGAGAATTGAATCAGAGAACCTCTTGCTGTGAGGCAACAAAGCTACCACTGCACTGTATTAACAATGACTAAAATGAAAAAAATTAACTCATTTATAAAATATCAGCTGCAAACAGCCATTTAGAAAAAATGCTTTGCTAGCAAAATGCATTGAAAACTAAAATATTTTCTAAATTGTATTAAGTGAATTAAAATAAATAACTGAACTATGCTTCTAACAAATTTTAACATAACACTCAGTCAGTTGCAGATGGTGACTTTGAAGTGGGGGGGGGGTGCAAGAAGAAAATGAATGGGTAAGTCTAATTAAAATGGTATAGGGCTCTATCATGACAGGTCAATGACCATTACCTGTGATCAAATAACAGATGGTGTCAGTCACTTTCCTTCATAGATTGTCTTAGTATCCACTCAATATAGCTACTTTATGGACTATAAACACCTCAGGTAACTAACTACAATTAACAAAGTGAAATAGAGTGCTACACAAAGGACTCCATGCATCCTGTTGCACATGCTTCCTCTGCACGTCCTCAGTGTCACTTCTCTACGCCCTCCCATCCTGATCATGACAGGTAGGATTGGTACAATGTTTAAGGTACTTATTACTTAGACACAAGGTACAAGGTTTGAATCTAACTCTATGTTGTTGGCTAGGCTTAAAATGCACCTTCCAAGTAGTTAGCCTAATATTTACCTATAAAAGTGCTAAAAAACACAAACCCCAGTAATCTAAACAGTTACTATTAACATTTGGGGTTGTGAATTAGCATAAGGTTAATGTGTTTACCTTGTAGACACAACATACAGAATTTGATTCTTTACTCTGGGTTGAGAAGTTTGGCTAGGCTTAAAATAGCCCATAGGGGCATAAAGCCTATATCTATTTATTTATTTATTTGACATTTGTTAACCGGGATAGTCCATCTGAGCAAAAGCCCTTTTTCAGTGGAGGCCCAGGGAGAAAAGCTCCACAGTACAAGTAAGCAAGAACATTTAGAAAATTGAAGATGAATACAGTGAAAATTTTACAATAAAACAATTAAGCAAATGTAGATAAAGCTCCACAGTACAATATAGTAAGAGGTTCTCCTGAGTATTCAATAATCTAGATATCTCTTTTACCAACAACCCTAGAACCCTCTCCGATCACTCAAAGATATCTCTCTCTATTCAATGGCAGGACACAAGCTTCCCAAAGAACACAGCTATTTGGTGGCAGTTAAATCCTAACCTTCTTAAGAAGGAAGAAATTATCTCACAAGTTAAATCGTATCTAGACCAATTTCTCCAGTCCACTACCTCCGTGCAGACTCCAGTAGACTGTTCTTGGGCTGCAACTAAAGCTATGATTAGAGGTTTTCTTATTAATAAAGCCTCATATTATAAGAAACTACTCAACAGAAAGGAGCTAGATATAACCTCTAAACTTCACAACATAGAAACTGAAATTCAGCAAAAACACTCTCCTGATTTGGAGAAACAAATGATTCTGCTACAAAATGAACTTATTTCTCTGCATGCAGAGAACTTTAACTTCCATGAGATTAAATCTTTGGCAAATTACTCTGAGTTGGCTCAATTCCCCTCTAAATTTCTGGCCAGAGTGATAAACCTGAATAGATCATTTCCCTTTATATCCAAAATTTCCTATCAGGGGAAGGAATATCGGAAGACTACTGAGATTATTACATTATTTGAAAGCTTATATACCCAGTTTTTCGGGCATTCGGGAAATTCTCCTAAAAAAGAACTACAATTTTTCTTCAACAATTTAACCTTTCCTAAGTTGTCAGAGAATCAGAACAAACTTCTGGATAAATAAATTACATTACAAGAAATCAATGTGGTTATTAATAGTCTTAAACCCAATAAATCTCCTGGCCCGGACAGTTTTACAGCTGAATTTTATAAAACATTTGTTGCCAAAATTTCTAAGGTCTTGCTCCTGTTGTTTAACAATATCATCTCTTTTGGTTTTAGAGACATTCATCTGAATGCCTCTAGAACTATCTTTATTCCAAAACACAACGGTGACCCTAAAAACCCTTGGAAATATAGACCCATTTCTATAGTTAATTTTGATATGAAGATTTTGGCCACAATTCTAGCTAATAGACTGAAAGTAGTTATCTCATCTATTGTTTCACCGGAACAATCTGGTTTCATTATAAGCAGACAAACAACGGATCACACCTTATCTTTAGAAGCTATGATCTATCTTTCTTCTATGAATAAATCCCCCCTGTATGTTCTAGCTATCGATGCTTCCAAAGCCTTCGATTATATTAGCACAGAATTCCTATTTGATACTCTCCCTCTTTACAATATACCAAACTCATATATTAATAAGATTAAAACTCTATATTCTAGTGCATACACTAGTTTACAAATCAATAAACAGTTATGTAACAGAATCAAAATTCTCAATGGTGCTAGACAAGGCTGCCCTCTTTCCCCTTTACTGTTCAACCTTTACATCAAACCTTTATTCCTTTTAATCAAACAGAAAACATTTCACTACTCTCCTAGTATTTTCAATACTAAACTTTATCTATCGGCATACGCAGACAGCTTAAACATTTATTTTACACTCCCCAATTCTGACCCGATCAAAATCTTATCCACCATTAGCACATTTTCTAACCTTGCAAACCACAAACTCAACAGAAATAAATCACTCATTTTCCCGTTAGATGTTTATTCACCTTTTCCCTATATATTCTCTAATACAGGTATAAACATTACACAACAACTTCACTATCTAGGTATATCCTTCTCTCACGGAAACACCACTCAATTCCAGGATAATATAGCTAAATGCTGGTCTGGAATTCAGGGTGACCTTGGTAGATAGTCTAAACTTAAGCTTCCTTTTCTGGCCAGAACTGCAATCATTAAAATGAATATACTTCCTAGATTTCTGTACATATTCAATGCAACAAGTATATTACACAACAATTTCTTTAAAAATATTATATCTCTTATTTCAAAATTCATTTGGGCCCCCAAATCTGTCAGGATTAGTTATTCGAAACTTACCTTCCCTAAAGAACAAGGTGGTTTGGGTTTACCTGACTTTAGAACATATTATGAGATAATCAATGGAAGTAGAATTATAAATATTGCATCTTACAATAAAGCTCACTCTTCATGGTCACCTACTTGGGTTGGCCTCTATAATAATTATGTTAAATCTCTGAATATAAACCCCGCTGCCCTCCCTTTCTTGAACAAAGAAAGCTTTGGCAAACATAAATTATTAAAAAGTATTAAATTTAATATAAGGTCTATTCAAAATCTCTTTAGTTCCCTAAATCTGATTCATTCCTTTAATAATTTACAACCGCTACATCTCAACCCTAATCTAACATTGAATAGTCATATGTTAAATCTGGAACATTACCCCCTTCTTAAGAACTTTTCTATCTCTGATTTATTCCCTTTCAATCACCAGTCTCTTTCGGATCTAAGATCTAATTTGAATTTACCAAAAAAATATACAATTATATTAAGACAAATCAGAGATCTTGCACATACCAATTTGGAGCACTACATGGTCTCCGATAAGGATATCTCAACCTGCAAAGTATTGTGGAACCTGTTTCTTTCTAAAAAAAAAAATGATCTCAAATACTTACAAAGCTATTATGGCTATCAAAACGCAAAATGGACTCATTTTTTTTCCAATTTTTGGCTAAAACACAACCCTTCTATTAAACATAATCAGATTTCTAAGGCCATAAGTATTAGCTCAATATTCATAACTTTTAAAAAACTTAAATATACACAACTAACAATAATAAACAATGCATATCTTACTTCTGAAATACTTAACAAAATTTCTTCCAAATACCCCCCCTAACTGTCAATTTTGCCCTAATCAAACCGATGATATTCTACATGTTTTCTGGAGTTGCAAACGCTCCTATAAGCTATGGTATGCTTTGAGAATCTTACTGGAGAAAATTGGTTATGAAAAGTCTACTCTCTCTTGGGAATTTACTATCCTTCATATTCCACCTTCAGGCCTATCTGAACGGAATTATAGAGTCCTGATTTCTATCTTTACATTAATTAAATATTATATTTGTTTGAGTTGGAAAAATAGGCACACCCTGACCTGGGAAGGCTTCAAATCTTTAGCTATTAAACTTCTCAAGGCACACAAGTACCTATTCCATAACTTCAATCATAAACCACTTCTTAAAGATTTTTGGAGAATACTTTTTGATCACATATTAAAATGATTATATGTTTCTAGATGGTTTTAACCAAACGCTATTTGTTGACTATCTTTATATTTTATTGGGCAATGTATAATTGTACATAGTTTATAATGTATATGTCTTTTTTTTTTCTCTCCTTTTTTTTTTCTGTTTCATATTGTGGCATATTGTTTTGAATATGTTGTATGTGGTTAGTCCTGTTTTATTATGAAATATAACAATAAAGAGGAATTAAAAAAAAAAAAAAAAAAAAAAAACAATATAGTAAGAGGCATTATAACACTGAAGAAAAAACATAGCAAAGAAATATACTATAAAACATTTGAATGAAATTACATAACACATTGGGTTAGTGTCAGAGTGTAATTGTACAATACAGAGCAGTTAAGTGAGTTATGGTAGTAGGGAAGGGAGGAATAGAGAGGATAGTGATGGAGAAAGGGTTCCTATTACATTATCAAACTTCCAGAAGGTTGAATACCAGATGACCAAACTTGGAAGATCGAAATGTTATAACATCGGAACAGCAGAACAGCAATTTTTTTTTCCCAGGGAAAACATTTGCTGTTCCGAAAAACACACACACAACACAAGCACACCAAAAAACTTATAAACCTACACTAAACCTTCCATACACAGCTACCTATGCACTAACCTTAACCCAAACCCTAACCCTAAGGTCTGTCACTATCCCACACTTACCTTACCCACACCCTAACCACAATGTCTGTCACAATCACACACTTACCTTAACCCGTTCCATAACTTTCGTACCACAGTGGAGAAAATGTCGAAGCCGCAGAAACGTCCAACCAAATTCTTTCCCTGGGAAAGAATTCGGACTTCCGTGGCTTCGACATTTTCACATTTCGAACTTCCAGGTTCTAACTTCTGGTGTACGACCTTCTGGAAGTTAATTAGGTAATAGGAACCCATGGAGAAAGGGGGGGCAGCTCATGTGGGATGATTACAGAGGCAAGTCTATGTGCTATTAAGGTACATTTTGAGAGTTTTCATGAATTTGTGGATGCAAGAAATGTTTCTAAGGTTCATGGGGAGCTGGTTCCATGCAAGAGCAGGGAAGTAGCTGTTGAGATTCTGTCCAATAGATTTTTTTAGGTTTGTGAATTTGTAAGAGATATTGGATAGAGCTTCTGAGGGATTGAGGGGGCTTATAGAGAGACAGAGAGAGAGAGAGAGAGAGAGACAAGTGAGGAAATGCTAGGGCTAGAGGCGGGTTTATTCAAAATAGTATGGATAATGAGAAGTTGGGTAAGTTGATTAGGAAACTCTAGCCAACTGAGTATCTGGAGAGCGTGACACTGGTGTGATCTTGAGGGCAGACTGGCTGCAAATAGATGGTTTCAAGTTTGGAAAACAGTGAAGACTGCAAGTTGGTTAAAATTTGAGAGCTGTAAAAGAAGTTGGGGAAAAGGTAAACTTGGGTTAGTGAGATGCTGGAGTTGGGTGTGACTAACCTTTTGTTTCTATAGAGCAAACCAAGCTTTTGGTGGGTTTTCTTGATGCAGTTAAGTACATGAAGTTCAAGTTTTAGTTGATCATCCACTATTACTCCAAGCAGTTTAGTGTATGATTCAGCTGTGATCATAGTGTTGTTGAGGGAAGAGATGGTGAATGAGGATTTAAGATGGTAAAGGGATTTTGGGAGGAAGAGAAGAACTTTTGTGTTTTTAGGGTTTAGTATGAGTTGATTGTTAGTAAGCCATGTTCCAGTAAAGTTGAAAGATGTTTGTGTCAGGGTTAGTAGGTCAGTGGGACTGTCAGCGATAGACATGATGGTGGAGTCATTTGCGTACTGTGTGAGGGAAGACTGAGGACAGGATGTGTGAATATCAGTCATTGAGACAGATTAATTCATTCTTGTTTTTTCACACTTTGCCTTACTTTTTAGTGTTTTCCTGCATCCATCTCACATATCCAACTGTTCAAGACTGCACTGTGATAAGTGTGGAAGAAGAACTGAATTGATCTGGGGCTCTAGGGGCCATTAGGTCCCCAGATGTCATGGAGTTCTAGATTCTTTTGAGGTAAATCTTAGAGCTTTATTTTACAACATGTTGATTTATTGATGGCCAGGACAAAAACCATGAGTAAAAAAAGAAATTCAATCTTATTTTTTGCTTTCAAGGAAAACAAAGTTGTTTCTAAAGCTTACGGTTCAAAGCTAACAAACTACTTGCTCCCAATAAAATGAGATGACAAATGCTTACAGACATATATAAATTGTACATTGGAAAAGAGTCTTCCTCCTTTTATGGGGTGCCACATTTCCATGAGGTGCTCAGTGCAACAGATCACAGCAATGTTGCAATTAGGGCCCCATCTGTTTCACTGAGGAGTATTACCACAATAGGTATGGCTATCATCAACAGCCAGGTAGTGTGTGATTCATAGGGGTGCATCACTAACATATCTGCCCAGAATCCTGGGAGTATACACAATTCCTTTACCTGGCAAACCAGCTTACTCTAAATAATGTTCCTGAATATAGGATGGTCAGTGATCATCTTGTTAGTAAGTTGAGTAAAAAAAATATCTATCTATCTATCTATCTATCTATCTATCTATCTATCTATCTATCTATCTATCTGTGTGTATGTGATTTATGTATTCATAGCAAAATGTATCACTTAATACTAAACCACTTTTCTTTGTCTTGTCATCCCCATTTCCTCTTTTTTTTTTCTTTTTTTCAGATAATGCTGGATATCCACTTGAGCCATGGATGATGACATCAGTGAGAAATCCAAGTGGAGGTGTTCTTAATACATTCTTATCACAGGCCTGTATTGTCTTTGAGAGGGTCTTCTGCATATTAAAAAGTCAGTTTAGGTGCCTAGATGACCCAGTTACTACATGCAGAATATTTGACATGTTGCATTCTGCATAACATGAACATGTGCTAATTTGGTGGTGAAGTGTCCCATCCTGTCACTGCAGCTCCCAGTTCCAGTTCTACTTTGATTAATGATGACTAACTGGCAGCAGTAGTAAAGGACTCCACGGGACAAGTTCATGTATGGCATACAACTGGGCAGGTAAAGGGGTAGCATCTAGTCCTGAACTATGGATCATGATATTCAGGTTAGTGTTTCCTTTCTTATAAAGAGACATAATATAATATAATTGATGCATGCAGTGATACACATGGGCTGTACTTTGTGGTGCATAGTCTACTGTCAACATCCTTTAGGCATTCCCTCTTATGTTTAAATACTTTTTTTCTTTTGGAACAGGTATTCATATTATTATTTATAAAAGTCATGCCTGAGTGCTCACTGACACCCGTTCAGTGTTGTTGTTAGCCATAATTTAAGGAATAATTATAATTTAACTGTTTTGTACAATAAATTATGCTAAGGTGGTGAACTTAAGTATGCATGTACTAAATCTCCTGAAGGGCTACATCTAATTAAAAGTGTTATTTCAATATTTAGCATGAGTTCTTACCTTGCAAATGAATGAAACATATATAACATTTTTTTTGTATTATGCAATGATGACTCAGTTTTAACAATTACATATTTGAAATGACTTATTGTTTTCTGTTACGGTACTGCACATCAGATTATTTAGTTATCTCATACACAATAATTTGTGTCCTCAGAGACATAAATCATAATTTGTTTAGTGCTGAGGGTGAAGTGGCAACAGTTCTAGTTCACATGATATGATGCACGTCATCTTTTATTTTTTTTTATAGCGTATTTCTCTTAATAGTGTGTCGTACTTGTTTTGTGTTCTTGGGAATTGTTAGCTATAACATTGTCGATGTATAGAACATTAATCATGCAAATTAGTGCAATCTACGATAAGTGTTAGTTGTAAACAGATTTCTTTCCAGATAATTCCTTTAATCGTAAGCAATAAAATTACTAAAATGAAATGCGTGCAGATGCGAGGTGTCAATACTGGGTTACATCATGCACTCACATATTCTGCCATTTATTTTCATTTTTTTAATTTAATAAGTCATTGCCTTTCAAGTTAAACATTGACATGTCTGTGTAGAATTGAAATTATAAGTACTGGGAATGTTGACTTGAATCACAGTAGGTCAAGGTCAAACGTATCATACGTTACATCTTCTAAATGTATGGTAGGTGAAGGTGCATGTGATCTTGATAAGAAGCTGTCATGTGAGCTGGTTCATGACTTGCTTTGACATTATGACCTTCTTGATGCAGACAATCCTACAAATGCTGATCTCACTGTGCTGTGGGCCAGGACATTGAATGAGATGTGCTGCAGCATGAAGGTGACTGCAGGCATAGCCTATATGAAATCTGTTGTGCTTGATCTCCCCTAATATTTCCACAACCTTCTTGAGAAGCACTTGTAATTCAATATTATATGCCCCCATGTGTCCAGACAGCACCCTGTCCACTTCCCCTTCCAAATCTGACTCTTATTTGAGTTTAAATCTTCACTAGTGTACAAATAGAGGAGGACATTGATGTTTGGTGTGCCACCATGGCATTATCCCTACTCTGTCATTTCCATGTAGTGGTGGAAATCCTCATTTACACCCTGGAGGATTCTGATCATTTGCAGCTGACTCTCTGTGGCAGTGCACTAAGCCTTTACAATGTCATGGCACATTGTCTGCTGGGCAGCCAATCCTTTATGTGTTTCCTGTGGTAACTGTGACATGTGACCACTCCTAGCACCCATTTTTAAAGGTGTAACTGGTAACACTGTTACCTGTGAAATTTTGGTATCATCCAGAAGGTGTTCCTGTGTGTTTGGAGATACTGATATAGAGGTGCATGGGTTTTCTCCCTGTACAACCTGAAGTGTAATGTCACCATCTACTTGAATTTGTGATCTGCTGTGACTTCATGCAGAGTTACTGACATGTTGTAGGATGTGAAATCCTGACATTGAACTTAGGACATGTACCACTTTCCAAAGTATGTCTCATAAAATAACTTTGTTAGAATCATCGCCATCATCAGTCATTCTGCTGCTGATATCCTCTAAATTTATTGGTATAATGAAACGGTTTTGCTGCTGACCCTGTAAAAATGTAATACATTACTCTTCAGATAATGGCATACACTACTATATTCTGTGTCATTATCTCTAGTGGAGGTTTCACCTGTTAATAGCAATTGTCATGTGTTCTATGTAATGATTCCACTTCACCACTGAATTTTCTACACAATTATGTTAGATGCCTGTTAATAATGCAGATGTGGATAATGGCCACTATCCACACCATGTCCAATTATGCCATGACCATCATCATTTGTGTCACAAGAGGAGGTATTTCTTACTGGGTGTTAACAGCATAAGTGTAGAAGCACCCCTCCCCCAGTATTGCTACTTTTGCAAGCATTTTGTCAACAGACTTGCATCCTTCCTGTAACTCTTTCCTGTATTTAGACTGTCATCTTTCATTCAGAAGTGACACTCAGAAATATCTCAGTAAAGCAGCATGTATCTTGACATAACAATGAATTCTTGAAAATGCAGTATATCTGACTATAGTCACATTAAAGTGTGAACTTCTCTTCTGTATAGCAGAATCACTAAATGCCACCAAAATAAATATATGAACATATATGGAAATATCATTTGCATTTCCATGATGACTACTTATAAATATACTCTTCCAGTGCTACTGTCAGGACTTCTTATTCATAAATGGCACTCATTTCATCAGTAATCACATGAAAAATCTGCATCTCACCATCAGATCAATAAACAATATGATTTTCCAAGTAAAACTTTTATCTAACAATATTATGAGCTGCTTCCTAATAATTTCTCCCAGTCTGGATGGCACAACGCTACATCAGTTTGCATTGTCACCTCACAGCAAGAGGATCTCTGGTTTGATTATTGGCTGGGGTGTCTTCTGTATGGAGTTGGCATGTCCCCCCTGTGTTCGTTTGGGTTTCCTCTGGGTGCTCCGGTTTCCTCCCACTTTACAAAGACATGCGTTTGGTGCATTTCTATGCTCATCTCTATGACTCACCGTAGTAAGTGACAGTGCAAGTCAAAACATCCATGTAACTAAGTCTCACAAAGTTAAGAAACAAGCACTGGATAAAGCAACACAATGGTAGAGACCTCAGCAGATCTTAGTTGTCCTCATGAATGCACGGACAACCATAGTGATTCTCTAATGTCCCTATGATTAGAAAAGGTAAAACTGAGGCAAATACAGTTTAGCCTACATAATCATAATGCATAATCCATGCCAGATTATTCTGGCATACCTCATCACCTCAAGACACTCAATAGTTAATATAGGTTTTTAATGACACACAAAAATAAACCTGAATGTCATGGAGTAATCATTTCTTTAAGCAAAACTTTTGAAGTAGAAATCATTTTTTTTCTTTTCTGTATAAATAAATCTTTTGTATGTCATTGTTGTTTGTTCTTTCGGCTTTTCCTGATTAGGGGTCGCCAGAGTGGAACTCTGGTCTGCTAATGATTGACAGTAGATTTTTATGGTGCTGCGGTGCCAGCTCGATGCCCAACCTTCAACGAAGGCACGCCCATTAACGCATGTCTTTTGAATGCCACTCGACTGCGGGGAGGACATGCAGACTCCACACAGAAGGCGCTCCAGACGAGAATCGAATGGGAGAACTTCTCACCTCACAGCAAGAGGTTCTCCTGTTCGATTCTCGGCTGGAACGCCTTTTGTGTGGAGTCTGCATGTCCTCCCCGCGGTCGAGTGGCGTTCGAAAGACATGCGTGAATAGGCGTGCCTTCATTGAAGGTTGGGTGTTGAGCTGGCACCTTGGCACTGTAAAAATCTACTACCAATCATTAGTGGACTGGAGTTCCGCTGTGACGACCCCTAACCAGGAAAAGCCAAAAGAAGAACAAACAACGACACACAAAAGATTTATTTATACAGAAAAGAAAAAAATGATTTCTACTTCAAAAGTTTTGCTTAAAGAAATGATTACTCCATGACATTCAGGTTTATTTTTCAAATAAAGGTAATAATAGTAAGGGACTGAAGCAGATTTCATAACTGAATTTTCACATAGTACTTTGCCCATATGGATTAACTGCAGCAACTTTATTCTTTTGCCACAAGTGGGCATTTTTTTTAAAAATGCCTAAGCATTTACTTATTTAGCATGAATAACCTGTGATAATATATTTGTATGTAGCTGTAGCAGCACCTTTTGTGAATAATGGCTGCACAAGTGCTAACCTGGGGATTATGAATACCACTCTGCATGTATGAAATGGCTTTGCTGTAGAAATTTAATTTCTGAAAAAACTGAATTTCTTCAATGAACTGAGAAAAACTCTGCTAGTGATATTCTTAATAAGAAATTTGCTCTTGATATAAAATTCTTAATGAAAAACTGGCATGAAGTGTTTGTTTACTCTTCATTTCATACTCAACTGGGACTAGAAATAATTACAGTTTTGCAGAACTTTCTGCAGGGTTCAATACCATTGTAAATAAAAGTACTTATTCTGTGAAAACACGATAGTTATGGAACTATCAATAACCATTCGAATGTTGACAATCCTCCATTCTTTTAAACACCAAGTAGATGTATAGGCAGGAATTATAGCATATAATCCTAGTGGTAATGGATATAAGCTCCTGACAGTGTGACCTAATGGGTACATTTATCTAATGGTAGATGTGAAGACTGTTAGAATCAGATCTTTCCTCTGATGTAGCAGGCAGCACAAGTTAGAATGTGGTTCAAAAGCTTGCTGATATAATGCCCAGTTTAGAAGATAGCAATCTCAGAGCAATCTAAACATTAGAATATTGTGTTGTAAAAAAAAATGCATACTCTGGAATTATATATAATTCTAACAAATGATTCTGCAGGCAGTGGGACTGCAAACAGATTATTCCAATTATTAAGTTAAGTGTGTGTGTGTGTGTGTGTGTGTGTGTGTGTGTGTGTGTGTGTGTGTGTGTGTGTGTGTGTGTGTGTGTGTGTGTGTGTGTGTGTGTGTGTGCGCGTGTGTGTGTATGTACTGTATAAGTGACAGACAGACACAACCAGCCAAACATATATTTGTCATCCTTAACTTTTAGGTATTAATTCATTCATTTGATCACACTTAAACATGTTGTGTCCACCTTCAACAACGTGGCAATATCCATTATGTATGTGTGTAAGTGTGTAGGGATAGGGGTGGGTGCAGGCACAGTCTATGCAATAGGCAGCAACCATTTGAAATATACTGCAGTGACTACCTTTATGTATTCATTAATTTGATCCTAATCAGAAATCAGAGGTGTATATAATCAACTAATTATATCTATGCATATGTGCGTGTGTTTGTGTCTGTGCATCTGTACAGGGAATTATAATAATTTACACTGCACAAGCCTGACAATAATGAGCAAAAATATCTGACTATGGATAGTATTTATGTATGTATTCATTTGATCATGATATGGTAGCTGAAGTATACACAGTGAAAAATTCATGTAACTGTTGAATTGTAGGAAGTATATAAGTGTGTGTGTGTGTGTGTGTGTGTGTGTGTGTGTGTGTGTGTGTGTGTGTGTGTGCGTATATATACATGCCTTTATAACTTTCTGTGTATACATGTTTATGTCTTTTTCTCTGTGCTTCCACATCTATATGCGTGTGTGTGTGTGTGTGTGTGTGTGTGTGTGTGTGTGTGTGTGTGTGTGTGTGTGTGTGTGTGTGTGTGTGTGTGTGTGTGTGTGTGTGTGTGTGTGTGTGTGTGTGTGTGTGTGTGTGTGTGTGTGTGTGTGTGTGTGTGTGTGTGTGTGTGTGTGTGTGTGTGTGTGTGTGTGTGTGTGTGTGTGTGTGTGTGTGAGTGTGTGTGTGTGTGTGTGTGTGTGTGTCTGTGTCCATCTGTCCTTTCTCTCTTCCTTAGTCTCTGTACACATGAGAGGGTGTAGGCCTATGCCTCTGGATTTGCTTTGGTGTTATTAAGGGCCTACTACTATTTCCGTTATAAGGCTTCTGAATACCCATGATTTTTTTACTTTTTACTAAGTCTTACTGTGTTCATTCAGGCCAATAAAGCTAAACTCCACTAGCTGTAGACATGCATATTTCTGGTGTTTTTTCCTTGTTAGTACAATATAAGTGGATTGATTGGCTATACTTTAGAAAAACAGAGCTTAAAACTGAGCCTGATATCCATAATCATTAGTGTGATGAGTTTGGCTTTATTATTTTAACATATTTTAATGTACTATTATTAGTTTGGCTTTGAAGCATTAAAAAGTGTGCAATGAAGAGTAATTTCAGGCTGCCTTGATTCACATGACAGTTTATTCAAGACCTAGTTAATAACAGATGTGCCATTGGTCATTGTCATGGTAGAAACTGGGGAAAACACCTATCATATTTTAAATCTAAAAGTGGTTATAATGACCTAGATAGTACTCAAGACACTCACAGGCTCTTCACTATGTAGCAATTGCAAATATTGTGAAGTAGTTTATAGAGCCAAACATTTCAACTGTTAGCACTATTAGACCACCAAAATTAAATCAGCTTACTCATTACATGAAGCAGTGACTGAATTACTTACACTCATTATATGTAGCAATGACTGAATTATTTACAAGGCAATCTGCACTTGTGGATCTCTTATGTGGGCAGACATCCCTTTCATGGAAATTCAGAATAGCAGTACATTTAAGTGACATAAGGTGCTACAGGTGATGCTCTAAGACTCTCACCAATGACTCAGTTGACTTTTATAATTATCGACAGGGTTTATGGACCAGTTGCAGCAAGAGAAAAATATAGCTAGAGATTCATTATTTATGCCTCATGCTAAAAAGGTCTTTTCCCCATGGTGTACCCATTTTTTTTTCCAAAAAAAAACTTTTATTTGATTTCACATATCACTAACCAATCAAACTAGTTACAAATACAACAAAATGAGCTATATACATTGTCCATAACATATACAAATACAAATAGTTAATACTTCTCTAATAAGTTACACAATTTCTGCCAAGCAATTAACTGATTTTATAACTCATACTCATTTTTATAGTAGAATTTTTTTTTATTACAAACAGATTTAGCTAAATGAATAAATTCACTGTTTAAATGAGATAATATACTTAGTTTCCCAATTTGTCATAATGACACTCCTTACTATCATTAAAATTGAATATAAAAGAAGTATTTGGTATGTTGGCATGACTTCTGGGATTGGTACATTGAATAGTATAAGAGAATCTGTAATAATACAGTTATCAGTCCACAATGTTTTACAAAAATGCTTAAAATTTGTCTAAAAAACTGTTACCATTTTACAGTTGATTATCATATGCACACAATCAGCATCCAGTATTGATTCACATCTCCAACATTTTATATTATCTTTTTTTATAAATTATGACAACTTTATGTAGTGTTAAAAAGCATCTAAGTTAAAATGTCTACATGTGAATTATTCAATGCGGAGAAAATGTTGCCTTCCCTGCTGATTTCAAACAAAGTGTTTTTATTATCTTTTGTAAATTCCTCTTTGTTTATTTTAGTTGAGGATATCCAGAAGGATAAGTCTAGAGAGCTAAAATCAATTGTAATGGTTTTATATATTTTGGTATGAATGAGGTGTTCATAATGGAACCATTACTATTAATAGAGATGAATTCTAAGATTTTAGATATGGTTTTATTGTGTGTGTCTAAATGTAATATATATGAATTCTAAGGTTTTAGATATGGTTTTATTGTGTGTGTCTAAATGTAACATAATTGTATTCTGAATTAATTCTTTGCAAGTTTGAATATCAAGCCAACTACTATTCTTCAAACTGTATCTAGCCATCAAGTAATCTGCTGAGTAAATTTTATTTCTAGACATAAATTGATGTCAATACAACAAATTACTTTTAGTTAACTCTGACATTTTATTTGCATCAAAAGAATTCAAACATTCACTAGTAAAGCTATCAGGAATACTGTTATTAATAAGTTTTTAGTTATATGATTTGAAGTACATAAGTCTTTTAAAAATTGATGATAACTGATTTATGTGAGGAAAGAATGTAAATTTCTGTTTATTTATCATATAGGCTTTTTAAGGTCCACAAAGACATTTCTTTCTGTTTTAATAAGAGGGTCAAATAATTTATTTACTAGTAACGTTCTCATGAATTGGTTTCTAGAAGGATGAATATGATGGGTTAAGCCACAAGAGTACTGTATTAATAACAACTGATTTTAAGTAAAGATCAATATTAGGAAAACAAAAACCTCCCTCCTCCCAACTAGTTGTATGCCAGTACATTTTGGATACCATAAAAATTTGAATAAAATAAGTGGGTAAATATTTAACGATTGACTTATGAATGGAATTGTTGGTAGTATGATCATTTTAATTAGAGATAGTCTGTTTTCAAAAGTAAAACCTAATCTGTTCCATTATTCTCTTAGATTCATGATTGTATTAATTAGATGCTGATAATTAACTGATATTGATTGTTTATAAGTTGATTCAATGTTAATTAATATGTGTATTGTGCCAATTAAAGTTTTTACAAGAGTATGACTTTGTGGATACTTGCTTATTTATAAGAATTGTTTTAGTTTTGTTATGACTGAAATTTAGACCTGACATGTTCTCAAATAATTCCATAGCATTAACTAAGTATTCCAATGATGTCTCACTATCACCATATGTTATTAATAAATCATCTGCAAAAAGATGAATTTTGGGCGAGAGTTATTATTTAAATTATAACCATTTAGGTTTTTCTTATTTCTTATATGATTAGCAAATGGTTCTATGGCGAATGCAAAAAATAAGAGGGGCAAGGAGCATCCTTGTTTTGTAACTTTTAACACTTTAAATTGGCTATAAATGAAAGAACCAATCTTTACAGAAGACATAGAGTTTTCATAAAGCTTTTTGATTAATACTATAAAGTCTGAGGAAAAATTATAGTCATGGAGTACTTTGAACAGGTAGGACCAATTTAGGGAATCAAAAGCTTTATCCATATCAAGACTTATTATTAAAGATAATTAATTCTTCTTTTTATTAGCTATATCTATCAGGGAAAAGAGCCTTATTATTTTATCTTGCACTTTCCTATTAATTATGAATTCTGTTTGACCTTCATGTATTAACTCAGAGATTATAGTATTTAGTCATTTTGCCAATATAGACATAAAAATCTTATAGTCTAGAGTCAAGAGAGATATTGGTCTGTAAGATGAACGTAAAGTGGGATCTTTATTAGGTTTTAAGATTGGAGCAACTAGAGAATATTTCCATGAAGGTGAAATATCGGATGCCATTTTAACTTCCTGAAATGTATTTAGAAGAATGTTTTTGTATATTGTCATGGAAAAGTTTATATAACTCAGGGATTATTCCATCTAGTCCTGGAGCTTTATTGGACTTTAACTTTTGGTTAGTTCTTTATAAGTGAAGGATTTGTCTATTTTACTAATTTGTACTTTTGACAATTTTTTTAGGAAGCTCTCAGTAATCATGGTGCTACTTATATTCGGCTTTGTACTGTTAATACAATCATCGAACTTATTAAAACATTTAGTATGCTTTTAAGTCTGAGACTTTAATTGTTTTGTTCTTATCTTTATGTATAATTTCTTTGATTTGATTTTTTCCTTCAAATATTTCAATTTAATTGTTATTTTGTGTAAGATTTTAGGCTTTAATGAATATGAATGTATTTTGATTTGTTTCTAGACTGATAGAAATTTTATGTTGAAGGATATTTTGGCATTCTTTACTTATTTTTTTTTTAATATTAGAAAGAGCTGTTTTGTCACTAAGTATAAGATTTAGTTTTAACTTGACAATTTCATCCTGTGTATCTGTTAACTTCTTGACCAATTATTTTTTCTTAGATAAGTACCAGTTTTTTACTTTAACGTAAATAACTTTAATGTATCCCATAAAATCATATCTGAGACCTCATCATTATTATTCAGTTCTATAAATTAGTTAATACCCTTTAAGACCCATTCTTGAAAGCATTTTACTTTAGTTGTGTATGCTGGGATTCTTTGATAAAAGTTTAGATTGTCGGGGCTAAAAGTTATTTTAAAAACAATTGCATTATGATCAAATAAGAGGCACAAAACAATCAATACTTCATCTATTTTAGAAAGTAAGGAGCTAGTTATCAAAACTGTATCTGTATTAGTTTGAGTTCCAAATCTATATGAGTAGTAGGTACATTTTAAGGAAGATGGTGATTTTATTTCAAATATGTCTTTCAAACTCCTTGTATTTATATAATTGTTTAAATATTCCACTGTTGAAGAAATTTTAAAGGATTTAGTGTTTGTGGCATCATTATGAGATAAAATACAGTTTAAATCACCAGATAACAATCGTTGACCCCTGGAGTGTAGAGACCTTATATCTAAATACCTCTTTACTGATTTTGTACCACTGTCAGGTATCTAATATGTATTTATAAGGGTATAAAACTTTTTCACAGTTTTATTACTACCATCCCTAGCATACTATGTTTATATGCATAGGAATCTAAAATCTTATGTATTCCTAAAGTTTATTTCTTTTTTTTTTTTTTTTTTTTTTTTTTTTTTTTAGTTTTATAAAATAAGGATACCTCTTCTTTTATATTAAACTGTCTGTGAACTAATCAATACTGAATAGCCTTTTAACAGGTTCAGGCACCTAGGCAGCCAGACATTTCCTCATGGTAAATTTTGTTGGGGACACATGGCCGAAGTGACATTCACCTGCAGAGAAATATGGCTTTTTGTGAATTTCCTGTGGGCAAAGAGAAACACACACTGCCATGACCACAACTTTAATAACCAAGTGTATGGAGGAAGGAGAAGTAATGAGTACTCTGTTCAGTGTACAGTACATGCTTATATGATTACAACATGTAGAAGTGTACTATAACATGGAGGAAGGCTTGTACAGTACTGTAGTCACATTTCTGCTCCAGTATGTCTTTTCGGTAATGTTCCCTAGACACTGTGAAAGGAAAGTGGTCCACACACACCAATTAAAAAAGCACTGCCCAATATCTACTGCATTTTTATTACTACTAACATGCCCAGTGGTCTGCCTGCTGCTGATGCCTGCCATACTTCCTACTGTCTTATGTTGCACTGGGGGCTGTAGACATTATTTTTCCCTTATGTATTTGGTTACTGAAGTTGTGGGCATGGCAACACATTCTTCTCCTTACTCACAGGAAATCTGCAGCAGCCATATTTCTCTGCAGCTGAATGTCACTTCAGCAATGTGTCCCCAACCAAATGTACCACAGGGAAATGTCATGCTGCCTAGGTGCCTGAACCCTTTTTAACAATATCCTATTTAAGTCTTCTGAAAATAAGTGTGTTTCTTGAAGAAATATAATATCAGCCTTCAGCAAGGATAAATATTTATGTATGCTACTTCTTTTCATAGAAAATCATAATGGCTTTTGTTATGGACAAGAGAGTACTAGTTAACTTTAAAAAAATGAACTGAAATATATCAAAAACTTTCAGAATGGAATATATTATTCCAGGCTTGTTATATTTCCCATATAAGCCACTAACTAGCCAAACCATGACATCTACTGGCTACTTCCTGCAACTGCTATTAAAAAAAAAAACAGGAAATGTAGTGGACAGATTAAACATGAATGAAAAGGAAGATGTTTATAAATCAGGTCCAAATATAAGCTATAATAGCTAAGCAACTATAATATCATGCTAACAACTGTTATTGTTTCGATTCCTGGTATAAGTACTAAATAACACATATTATAACATATCGATTAAATGATATGCATGCTGTTCAGCCTTAAAATGTGTTCAAGTATAACACTCAGATCTTTCTATCTTTACTGTTGAAAGTAAGCACAAATATCTAGCAATTCAAAAAAAATAAATGCACGTATTAAATCATTACTTTAAGATAAAATGCTTACTTGTATTTCAGTTTCAAATAAAAAGTAAATTATTTTTAGAAAAAAAAGCATTCAAGCATTTAATTTCAGTTGTTCTCCTGTGTTGAACATGAAGTTTAGAGTTCAAAGGTTACAGTTTACTTCCTGGATTCAATTGCGAATGTTTCTTCATGAAGATGGAGACTCTCAGAACACTTAGAAGCTCGAGCTGATTTCAAAAACCTCAGAAAAGCTTCAAAAGTAACTTGTGGAAATTTAAACTGTAAAAGGAAAGCTTTTGAACTTGGACAGCTCGCAGACGCATTATACAAGTTGTGGGTGAAGTAAAAAGCCATTTTTCAGCATTTTCCTTCCCTTTGATGTTTAAAAATAATTTAAAACATAATTTATATTGCTTTATACTTTAAAGCTGTAACCTTTAACTGGGAAAACAAAACAATAACACCACTAATTAATAAAACTAACAACATATAAAAGAAGGAAGCATAACCATTTACACATATAAGACCACTGCATTTAAGAATCATCTTCTCTCTTTTTTGAACATCAAACAATGTTTTTACCATATATTACTATACTATTATAGTAATGTGGAGGGGGTAAAGAGAGTTTGTGTGAATATAGACAACTGTACTTTGTAATTATCTTGATTTTTTTGTATTCGAAATGCAGTATTTTACTGTAATATTTTATATGGTTACTTAGCATCTCTTTTAAATTGTATATTCTGTTGTGACTGAGAAAGTGAAAGTAATATAAATATTTAACTAAAAGGAGAATAAAAGGTATTACCGTAGTTAAATCATCTCAGAAGTACAGTAAGTTATTTCATTGATGTTAAAAATATGGATATTCACAAATTATTTATTTGTCTCTCAGTTTCGTTTTTTTCTTTGACTGACCAGTAATTTTTTTTATGCTTGTCTCTTTAATTAATGCTGGAGTCCATTTCTTCAACTGGATTTAATAAGTTATTTTTCTGAACAAAAGTAGTGGCTTCCTACAATGTATCAAATGTCTTTTCCCTTCTGGTAAAAAGTCTTAACTTAGCATGGAAGATCAAGTGAGTTTTGATGACAGCTTTTTTCAAAGATTTTAGAAGGGGAACACAGGATTTCTTTTTGATATCACAATAGAAGGATAATCCTTGTCACATCTGATTTGTGGGTCTCCTAATTTCAAAGGTGCAAGAGACCAGACAGTTTTCAGGACAAGATCTTTATCTCAACTGGAAAAAAAAACTCACAGTAATGGATCTTGCATGTATACATTTTCTGTTTGAAGGGATTGTAGCTAAATATCTGAGTTCTTTCTATACTGAAAGATATGGCTTCTAGTAGATTTAATATTTTAGGAATCCATAAAGATAAAAAGTTTAACATATTTTCACCTTCCATTTATTTGGAGAACTCATCGATTCTGATGTTATTTCTTTTGGTTTATTTTCCAGACCATCTAGTTTCTCAATAAATTTATTTTGCTGTAGTAGGAATTCAATATTGTGTTCTCCCTCTGATAATCTACAGTCTCTATTAGAAAGACAATCTTCTATCGGCACTATCTGGACTTTCTGTTGTTTGAGGACGTCATTTATTAATGCAATTTGTTTGGTGCAGTCTTCTTTTATTTTGTCTACTTCATAGCCAAATTTGTCTATTTTGATAACCAGGTCTTGAATATTTTAAAAAATTGACTGCAGCTCCTTTTTCATTGCATTGTCTTGTTGAGCAGCCTTGGAATAATACATCTTCCTTCAGCGATATTTTCCTTTTTTCTTTCTTGTTGAAGTTTGACATTAATATAAATATATATATATATATATATATATATATATATATATATATATATAATATACTTTGACTTTTACACCATTATCCTGGAAGTTTGTAGTGGTTATATTCAGAACTTTTAAATAATAATTGGTGAAAATAACAAAGAAATATTGTCAAAAGTAATTGAATGAAGCAGAGCAGAAATTTTATGCTGCTTCCAACTTGCCATCTTTGCCACATGATGCACCCATTTGTGATTCAGAGACATGTTAAGCCACAATGAGTTAAGACCTTATTATCAGATAATTTTCATGTCCCTGAATCTCATTTAATGCCATCATCTACTGATCATGGTAGTAAACTACTGGCTGTGTAGGTAGTGACATTCCCTCACAGGCACTCTCCCACACATAAAAGTAAACACAATATGAATACACACCACATTCCCTGTACCTATCTCTAACCTATCCACCCTCCAATGCCCCCCTCATAATATATCAATAGCCATTGTCATATATCTATTATGTCCTAGTGGTCTAATGTATCCCCCTACCTTTTGATCCCTGTACTGCTATTGGTGCCATTAGGGCACTTTAATTCTTGATTTATCCCTGGAATCGAGTGGTTCTCTCCATACCCAATCCCCACTGTGATGTCAGTGCTATTATGGCACTTCAATATCTGGTAGCCATGTGGTCTAGTGGTTCACCCAACTCCCACCTCTTGATCTCTGTACTACTTTTGGTGCTGGTTTGGCAATTTAAGAGTAATCCCTGGTGGTCTAGTGCATTTCCCCTCCCTGTATAAAAATAGTGATATGCAGTTAAACATGGCCTTTTGGCTGTGTTCAATACCACAGTGTGGTACAGACAGCCATGTTGATCTACATGGTTGAGTGATTTCTTGAGTTGTTCAGATATGTAGATGACTTCCTGGAGGTGGTTCTGGGGAGAAAGTACATGGCTATTAACATATGCCTCTCCCCTTTGAATGCCTCATTATCATTCAGCATGGCCACCCATAAGTGGGGCTGCACATCTTAGGAATAAAGTACCTTGCAACATCTTATTAGAGTAGTTGCTGAATTGGGAAAAGGTACCCTTACATGTTCACAGAGGTATACACTGTAACTTAATGAGCTTTGCTCAAGTTATTGGATTACAAACTAAAAAGCTGGATCATTCTTTTTAGTGCATTATTTAAACCAGGGATGAATGAAGATTTTTATGGTGTTTTTCAATAACTTTCCCTATAAACTGCAAGTATCAGTGTTTGCTTGATAGTTTCTAAGTATATTTATGTGTCAGAAAAATATGCTTATTTTGAGTTTATATTGATTTTCCCTTCCCCTATCCACATCCACCAACAGCAACTCAAACCATCTCCTCCCCTGTTTCTCTTTGGCTACCTATGAGAGATTTATATAAACTATGTCATGGATTTTCTGCTAAATATGCTTATTCTCCTATATTTTGCTTGCTTTTGCATTTAATGTCTTTTTTCAAATTACTTTTTACATTTTTTCTGAAGTTACCTCTTCTTGTTGTATGATTTTATGAAGATGTATAATGGTCTCACTACACTGAGAAGGCTGGATTGCAAAACCCAGGGTCTGCTGTGAGGTAAGAGATATATCATCAGCTGCTGACTTAGTTGAGTAGCTGAGTCCCCTTAGGTCATGTGATACATCAAATCATGTTTCACTGCATCATAAAAAGCAAAAAATTGGAATTTTTTAAATAGGCAATACCCATATTAAAGTCCTTTTATGAGCTATTGGATAAAGGAATAAGGTAGTTTCCCATAGGTCTTCTGACCCTCCTTCATTTAACCTTAAAATTAAAGTGTCAGAAAAGAAAAAAAAGGTGCTGGGATAAGTATAGGTCAAGTCCTTCAGAATCTAATACATTTATGTGTAAAGAAGTGGTTAGTGAACTTAAAATAATGATCAGGAAATCCAAGAATAATTATGAATTGAACTTAGGCCACAATTATTTAAATAACCCTAAACTGCTCTATAAGTATATAACACAAAGCAATAGTGTTGGAACATCTAATATTAACATCTTATGTAATGCTAGACGAGAAATAGATCCAGGAATAATGGTGGAATCATTTGCCTAGTATTTTGATGAAGCTGTTGTTGGTCATATTGCAATAGATATTTTCAGTCTGGAACTTAATGTGTATGGTTATTTTTGCCCTTTAATTATAATAGATATGCCTGAGAAAGCACTGACCAAAATCCATATAGATGCAAAATTGGAGCTAATGGCCTAAATGGTCTTTTTTATCCTAATGAAAGAACAGTGTAAAATATATTCAATTACATCTTTTTCAAATATCTCTAAAGTATGGCTTTGTTTCTTCCTATTGTAAAACAACCTTTATTGATCCAATAAACAAAGTGAAGACAAGATGGCCATTGAGAATTATAGAGCAATAAGTTTAATTAGCATCAATGGGAAATGTTTAGAGAGAGTTTTACTAACAATTATGCAAAACATGCCTGACCATACATATTTTGACTTTCATTAACATTCCTTTACATCACAAAGATAAACTACAACTAATGCAATATGTTTATATATGGACATAGTGGATGTTTTAGATTTGCACTTAGCAGTTGATGTGATCTTTCTGGATCTATCTAAGGCTTTTGACAGAGTATGCAAGTATCATATCATAAAGACCTTAGAAGAATGGAGATTTAACATGTTTGTCATTAAGTGCATTATGAGCTGACTATATAACAATTTGGCCACTGTGATCATTCAGGGGTTTAGGTCATGTTATCTATCTGTATCTAGCAGAGTCCTCTATGGTTTGGAGTTGGGTTCTTTCCTTTTCCACATTTATAGATCTGATATTATAATAGAGTATAGATGTTGGTTTGGAAAATTTGCTGATGATATACAAGTGGTAGCCATAATTATTCTGTAAATGGCCAACTTGTACTCCAACACTATTTTGACTGTCCTTATGAATGGGCACAGTTTATTGGCATGAGGCAAAATGTAAGTTATTGCATATGGAAAATAATAAATCATATGTATCCGTATAGTTTTGATTGTTCAGTCATTAAAACTGATGGTCTTATAATAACCTAAGGATCATACCAGATCATAAACTGAAGTTTGAGGGGCTGGTAAATAAAATATTAAAAAAATACATATTCACTTAATTAGGATCCTATTAAGGATAGTCTCTTCTATGGATGAGACTGTCATGATTCCAAGTTACAAAACAGTTAACAGACCAATTATGGAATATGGATCAGTGTTTGTGTTTACTGTAGAACAGATATTACTGGACTTGACTTGGTGCAGAGCTTGTTTAATTTAAGATAAGATGATTATCAAGCATTCATTATGAGGCTAGACTAAAGAGACTAAACTGTTTTCCATTTTTAGACAGTTTATGTAGCACTTTGAGGTATAATTTTATACACCATATGATGAGGACAAAATATAATCAGTGTCTGGTGGATAACAAGATTATACACACCTTGGGATATAATTATTTTCCAGTCAGAGCAGGGAGGAGATGGAATTCATTACCTTCAGAAATTAGAGTGATATGTTAGAAATCTTTCATCTCTGGAATACACTTCCCATACATGTCAGAGTACCTCACTGACCTTCTTCAAACGCAACCTTGATGAGTGGAGGGGAAATCTCAAATTTGTCCCAGAGGCTACACCTTTTTCCCTCATTGACAGAGGTGACAGGTGCTGACTGAGGGTTCTTTTTTGTGCAAATCAACCAAATCAACACAGAAAGTGAACAAACAATAAAACAGCAAAACAGTGTGCCAAAAGAAAAGAAAAACACCCAAATAATTGTAGTTAAGTGCTTTCATCAGGTTTAATGCCAAACTTCATCAGAACAAGGTTTTAATGACAATCCATACATATTTAAGCAAACCATTAGCCAATCACTTATAAACACATCACAGATCAGGTGACTAATTCAAACACTGTAGTGTTATTATACCTATCTAAAATATTTTTTAAAATCCTTTAAAACTGTTTAATACATAATTTACATTAAACAAAAAATGTACATTATACACAAAAATATATACATCTTAAAAATTATGAACAAAATTGAAACTTCTATAAAACAAAAGTATAGCTTATAATTTTGCATCCCTCAGTTTCAACACATTAGATATACTTATGTTGTCATTCAGTCCAGGTGCTCTGCCTGCATCCAATTTAATTTGCCAGAACAGCTCACAATATTCCAAAAAGAGTCTCCCAATGGCCACCCCCTGAGATTTTGTGCAACTTGTTCTATTACAAGAAAAGTAAATTTACTATTAGGACATTCTTTTGAATGTCTAAAAAGTGCATTTGAATCTTTGCCATACTTCAAATCATAAAGATGCTCATATACTCTCTTCCTGGAGGTCCTTGCTGTTTTCCCAATATAAAAACTCATACAGAAGGTACACTTCACTAAACAAACAACAGGGGGAAAGAGAAGAGATATCTTCAACAAGTATCACAACAACCAGTTTTGAATTATGTTGTGGAAAGTAATGATGTAGATAATATATGTGTTTCAAACCAGGGAATTAAGCACACTTTTTGTGATTTTAATGTGTTCAACTACACCAATGTGTTAGTAGACAAAACATTTTTTGAATTGTTTACTAAAGGTTTTCATTTTGTTCCTAGCAAACCTTTGAGATTTGTGGACACTGGTTGACCTAAAAATGTTTTTACACAGAGTCAATGTTGGTATTTGGCTAAAAAATAACAGCATTAATACAGGTCTATGGGAAGTGAGTTTGACAAGAAGAAATTGGTTGGATGCAGGCAGAGCCCCTGGGCCGAATGACAACATACATATATCTAGTGTGCTGAAACTGAGGGCTGCAAAATTATAAGCTATACTTGTATTTTATAGAAGTTTCAATTTTGTTCATCATTTTTAAGATGTATATATTTTTGTATATGTACTTTTTTTCTTCAATGCAAATTATGTATTAAACAGTTTTAAAAAATTTAAAAAAATCTTTTAGATAGGTATAATAACACTACAGTGTTTGAATTAGTCACCTGGTCTGTGATGTGTTTACAAGTGATTGGTTAATGGTTTGCTTAAATATGTATGGATTGTCATTAAAACCTTGTTCTAATGAAGTTTGGCATTAAGCCCGATGAAAGAACTTAATTACAATTATTTGGGCCATTTTCTTTTCTTTTGGTACAGTGTTTTGCTATTTTACTAGTTCCTTTTTGGTGATAAACTCTTGGCTAGGCTTGTAAGGGCTCCAGGGATATTAGCCTAGTAACCTCCTAAGATCCGATGAGCTTATGATTAGTATGGCAATAAAACTTACTGGACACTACCTAAATAAAATGTATCTATTAAAGCTCTATGTTGAGGCCGATGGTAATTTTTTGTCCTTTGAATATTGAATATTGACAACTGAGATATGTGTGTATCACTGAAATGAGACTGTGCATAGTAAATTGAACAAATAATCACAATATTGAACCCAGGACCCTGGGCACTAGAGTCAGAGCAATGCACCACTAGGTCAAATCAGCTCTAAACAAACAACTCTGCCATGTGTTTCACCCGAACAACACATTACACCTACAGCACACTGCATTAACCCACCATGCCACATATATACATTATATATATATATATATATATATATATATATATATATATAGGTGTGTGTATATGTGTGTATGTGGTCCCAATACTTTGCTTTTCTAGATGTATTTCAGTTATGAAAGCAGAAATCGTCTACTTGTTTTGTTGATTCCAATTTTGCTGTGCAGTAGGGTTGTGTAAGGTCAGGTAACAGCTTAGTTATTGAAGTTTCTCCATTTCTCCCACTGTAATGCAATCCCAAGGTTGGTATATTTACATTACAGAGGATGTGGGGTTAGAAAGGGGCTTATTTTTCTGCACTTCCATTGTTTTTGACTATATATTCCATTGATATAACATGATCAATAGAATGATACATGACTTAGGAAGTTTTCATTGTTTTATATACATGTATACAGCTAGATAATAAAATAATTATGTAGATATTTATTAGAGTTTACAAACTATCTACTAAATGTTTATTACAAAAAAGTAGTTCCAACATGTTAAAACATCAGTCACTTATATAATGCTATTTGTGTATGTCAGTGAAGAATAATGTGCAAAATACTGCATTTTCCAGCACATTCAACAGTATTATTTATTTATATATACTGATTAAAATTCAGAAAATAAAAAACTGATGCTATGCACCAACAAAATCAGTTTTCTGGTTCACAGGCAGCCACTGACTAAACCGTATGATGCATGGTTTGACCACTGGCAGTGTTTGTAGTTACAGAGCACCCTAACTTTTCACCCACTCTGCCCCACTAGTGCTGCACTTGCATGTGTCTTCATCTGATAGCCCATTCTTTTGTTAGTATGCAGCATTTTGCATTATGTTATTCTACTGTCAGTTTGCAAACTCTGCTCACTCCATTACGCTGTATTTCATTTCTGTAATGTCAGTACATTTTGGCTGAGTTCAGGCATTCATCCAGCATGGCTTGGTACATAATGTTCAGGATCTTCTCTATGAATCCTGCCAAGTCTGAATAAAGGAGATTATAAAAATTCTCTGGCCAAGTAGGAAAAAATTAATTAACAGCATTTTTGGCACAGTAAATTTAATTAGAATGATATTCAAAGGTTTACAAAATTAAAAGAGTACTGAATTGCACACAAAGAAATGAGCAATTCGGTACTGAATTGCACATAAAGAAATGAGCTGTACTGACAGTGGTCTGAGACTCGTAATGAATTGTTAAAAAAAATCACAAAATCCATAACAACAGAAAGCTTTTAAGTATGCAAACATTCTGTTCTTTCTAAAATGTATGTATATATGCATGATGATGTTGACAGTTCCAATGCAGAAAACTGAAAGAAAGATACAAATGGTTGTGTTTGTATGCAGTGAATTTGAATTAAGTTTGAGAAAAGGTGCACTTCATTCAAAAGAATGAAGGCTTCTCTGAGATGTGCACCATGTGTGGTGAAGGCAGTAGTGAGCTGTCATTAAAACTATACAAGCACCTGTTATGTATTTGCAAAAAAAAAAAAATAATAAGTAACTCAATGATTAGGAAATGTAAAATATAATGTTTCAGAGTGCTTAGCTAAGTCTATTACTTTATCAGTTAGGAGACAAAATGCATGATGATGCAGTGAGAAAATAATTTAAGAAGGAATTATACTCACACAACTAGAAGGATTAATGGCAACGACATATGAGTCAGAAACATAACTAGATGCATACATTAAATACAGTCAAGTAACCAAACAGTAACTCTGTCTAACTAGAGGAAATTAAATGATAATTGGAGATAAATAAGCTAGCAAAACAGATTAATTAAACTTACATTTTAGGTGCAGCTCTGCCAAACTGTGGAAGATTAAAAAAATTGAAACACACATTATTAAAGATGTGTGTAATATTAAACATGGTGTAGCAGATAACACTGATAAGGAAGTTATGTTCTTGGAAAAAAGTGTGCAATCAAAACCAGAAATAGTATAATATTTGCTACACCTATAGCACTATAACCCACACACCAGAAAGATTTTCAAATTTGTCAAATTATTTTAAAAGTTGAGAAAATCAAGAAGTACTTAATGGTTATATAACAAGAGGAGACGTACTGACAAGTTCTGGGGAAATTAATCTCCTCAGTAACACCTTAGTAGATAAGTACAAATGTCTCACTTCTTTATCATAAAATATGAGATTTCAAGCAATTGCATATACTGCTATTAGCATAGCAGCTAAACCTACCTCTCAGCAGCTTATTGCAAGAAATCTGGACAAAGACATAGATAAGGTGGGGCAAAGGCCACAAATCAAGAGCAAATATTAAATGTTGCTCTTATAAACTAAGAAAGTTGCTAGAATGACATGTTTTGCATAAGCAGACACTTTCTGAAGGATATGAAGTCTAAAAATCAGTTTTTGTCATTATTTAGTTACTTCTGTCCTCATTAATCTGCCAGAAAACCACATATTATATGAGGAATAAACTAAAGATATCAGTTGGAAATCTGGAAAGCTGAGAGGTATGCAACCAACTACTACTGAGTAAAAATGCTTGAAGATGTCATGCGCAATGTCAGCAACTGTTTGGTCTGCATGCCATCAAGTCTAGAAAGAATACCTACACCACTGGTGAAGAGGGATCAAGCCCTGAATAAGGCCCAGGTGACAGAAGTTCAATTTGCAACTCAGGCAGTTGATGGAGCAGGCAAGAAGGATATACATTCCCATTTTATGGTTAGATAGTTTACCCTTGGACATACCTCCGTCACTGATTCATGATAGAATTCATGGGTGCATGAGCAGTACTTTCTACAAGGAGGGAATGGCATTGACTGAAATACATACAGAGTCATGGACAGTATGTCACAGGCTCATTGCAAGCCACCCCCTTGGATGTCTCAAGAATGTACTTGGGTAGGTAGGATTCAGCATATCAGCAAAACCCCCTCTGAAACAGAATGGTGATACACTAGGAACACCAAACTCATCACCATCCATAAACATTGGTCCGAGTATGTCTGATTGTGATACTTAGCTATAAGGATAAAAAAGAAAGCAAAACATGTAGAAAGGATAAGAATGAAAATTATGAAAACTGCAGGAAGGAATGCAAGGGGAATGGGTTATAGCACTCTTTAAATCAGGTTTTATGACAAGGAGTATAGGTAAGTATAGAAATTTCAGGGCTTGAATTAGACAAACTCAAACACAATACTTTGAAATTGTATTTCTTTAAACTACCCAAAGAAGGAAAAATACTTTTCTTTGTGACTAAATTAACTACTTACATTTTATCCAAGCAATTTTAGATGCAGGTGTTGATTATATAGTTAGTGGGGAGGAGGGGTGCTTAAGCCCACATATCCCATTCTTGAGCTTCTTGGTACATATTTCTACAATATTTTCTGGAAGACACATATGAATATGTAATGGTCAATATTAACTAATTTTCAATGAGAGAAAATACTTCCACTAAAGCACATCCTTCTCAGCCAATAGTAAGAATAGCATTGTGGTACTTTCTATTGCAATATGACAGAAGAACTATAATCAGATTGTGGTGCATTCTTTGTGAATAAGATAGCATAGTTAAAGGTCCCGAGTTAATTTAAAAAATATCCTACACTAGAAGCTCTGAGATAGGAAAAGGTATGTTGCTGAATACCTTGATATTATCTGATAGCTTTTTAATGAAACCTCAAAGGTGGATGTACTATAGCCTTTCACAGATGGACCCCCAATACCTTTGCTGTCACACTCTGCCATTTTACATTACACTTGTTTTTCAGTAAGGGTGTTGTGGTGAAGTTCTTCTCAATACTCTACTATCTCACTGAACTGCCATTATTACAAAAGTAAAAATCCAATTTATTTCTCTCGAATACGGAAGTTTCTTGTCCGTGAACTTGTGATCCTACCCCCAATGTTACACTCATGGGCACTAAACTGCATTACAATGAGATGAATCTGTGTATGTATCTTATAGCAGGAACAACCAGTTAAGTATATTTTGTATCTGATATACATGATGTATTATTCTGAAAAGTTTGCTATAATAGTTTTGTATGGTTGTAGAGAAATGGTCCTTTATTACTGGGTCTTACATGTAGGCTGACCCAATTTTAGTGTTCAGTTTGCATATAGATAGATCTGTATATCTTTATCTGTATTTATTTAAATATATATATATATATATATATATATATATATATATATATATATATATGGGTCTACGATTGTTGACTGAAAGCTCATTTTACCAAAACCAAAACGGGCGAGCACACTTTCGATTAAAGTGTGTTTTCGCCGAAAATGCACTTTCGCTACAGTGAGTTAAAAAAAAAGACATGACAGAATGGCTGGTGCTGAGATCGAGGTACAGTGGGGATAAGTGAATATTCCCTTTTCCCCACTGTAGTGCGATCTCAGAGTAAGAATATAAAAGTAGAGGTGTAGGGTGCACAGCCCCCCACATGGGGGTGCAGGGTTGGGCCTGCCTTCCTCCATAAATATGTTTACTGTTTTTCTTTTTTTAAATGTTGTTTTTTTTTGCAGACTTTCACTGATGTGTGCTTGACCGTTTCAATTTTGTTGAAATTTGTCATTGGTAATTAGTCCTAGATCCATATATATATATATATATATATATATATATATATATATATATATATATATATATATATATATATATATATATATATATATATATATATATGTGTATGTGTGTGTGTACATATATATATATATATATATATATATATATATATATATATATATATCTATATATACATACATACAGTTTGCATTTTTTCAAGCTGAGAATCTCTGTATGCATCAGAATAATATTATGTATGTGTTGTTATGAAATGAGAGCAAAAAGTAAGGCTCTTTTCTAAGAAAGTTTAATATTTGGTATCTTTTTATGTTATAGCAAAATAATTCATATTAAAAAAAAAATTCTCAACAGAGTAAACATTAAACTTACATTTTAGGTGCAGCTCTGCCAAACTGTGGAAGATTAAAAAAATTGAAACACACATTATTAAAGATGTGTGTAATATTAAACATGGTGTAGCAGATAACACTGATAAGGAAGTTATGTTCTTGGAAAAAAGTGTGCAATCAAAACCAGAAATAGTATAATATTTGCTACACCTATAGCACTATAACCCACACACCAGAAAGATTTTCAAATTTGTCAAATTATTTTAAAAGTTGAGAAAATCAAGAAGTACTTAATGGTTATATAACAAGAGGAGACGTACTGACAAGTTCTGGGGAAATTAATCTCCTCAGTAACACCTTAGTAGATAAGTACAAATGTCTCACTTCTTTATCATAAAATATGAGATTTCAAGCAATTGCATATACTGCTATTAGCATAGCAGCTAAACCTACCTCTCAGCAGCTTATTGCAAGAAATCTGGACAAAGACATAGATAAGGTGGGGCAAAGGCCACAAATCAAGAGCAAATATTAAATGTTGCTCTTATAAACTAA
Organism: Protopterus annectens; assembly: GCF_019279795.1. Taxonomy (NCBI): domain Eukaryota; kingdom Metazoa; phylum Chordata; order Ceratodontiformes; family Protopteridae; genus Protopterus; species Protopterus annectens. The sequence continues at coordinate 802,474,174 of NC_056727.1, forward strand.
GAAAGTTGCTAGAATGACATGTTTTGCATAAGCAGACACTTTCTGAAGGATATGAAGTCTAAAAATCAGTTTTGTCATTATTTAGTTACTTCTGTCCTCATTAATCTGCCAGAAAACCACATATTATATGAGGAATAAACTAAAGATATCAGTTGGAAATCTGGAAAGCTGAGAGGTATGCAACCAACTACTACTGAGTAAAAATGCTTGAAGATGTCATGCGCAATGTCAGCAACTGTTTGGTCTGCATGCCATCAAGTCTAGAAAGAATACCTACACCACTGGTGAAGAGGGATCAAGCCCTGAATAAGGCCCAGGTGACAGAAGTTCAATTTGCAACTCAGGCAGTTGATGGAGCAGGCAAGAAGGATATACATTCCCATTTTATGGTTAGATAGTTTACCCTTGGACATACCTCCGTCACTGATTCATGATAGAATTCATGGGTGCATGAGCAGTACTTTCTACAAGGAGGGAATGGCATTGACTGAAATACATACAGAGTCATGGACAGTATGTCACAGGCTCATTGCAAGCCACCCCCTTGGATGTCTCAAGAATGTACTTGGGTAGGTAGGATTCAGCATATCAGCAAAACCCCCTCTGAAACAGAATGGTGATACACTAGGAACACCAAACTCATCACCATCCATAAACATTGGTCCGAGTATGTCTGATTGTGATACTTAGCTATAAGGATAAAAAAGAAAGCAAAACATGTAGAAAGGATAAGAATGAAAATTATGAAAACTGCAGGAAGGAATGCAAGGGGAATGGGTTATAGCACTCTTTAAATCAGGTTTTATGACAAGGAGTATAGGTAAGTATAGAAATTTCAGGGCTTGAATTAGACAAACTCAAACACAATACTTTGAAATTGTATTTCTTTAAACTACCCAAAGAAGGAAAAATACTTTTCTTTGTGACTAAATTAACTACTTACATTTTATCCAAGCAATTTTAGATGCAGGTGTTGATTATATAGTTAGTGGGGAGGAGGGGTGCTTAAGCCCACATATCCCATTCTTGAGCTTCTTGGTACATATTTCTACAATATTTTCTGGAAGACACATATGAATATGTAATGGTCAATATTAACTAATTTTCAATGAGAGAAAATACTTCCACTAAAGCACATCCTTCTCAGCCAATAGTAAGAATAGCATTGTGGTACTTTCTATTGCAATATGACAGAAGAACTATAATCAGATTGTGGTGCATTCTTTGTGAATAAGATAGCATAGTTAAAGGTCCCGAGTTAATTTAAAAAATATCCTACACTAGAAGCTCTGAGATAGGAAAAGGTATGTTGCTGAATACCTTGATATTATCTGATAGCTTTTTAATGAAACCTCAAAGGTGGATGTACTATAGTCTTTCACAGATGGACCCCCAATACCTTTGCTGTCACACTCTGCCATTTTACATTACACTTGTTTTTCAGTAAGGGTGTTGTGGTGAAGTTCTTCTCAATACTCTACTATCTCACTGAACTGCCATTATTACAAAAGTAAAAATCCAATTTATTTCTCTCGAATACGGAAGTTTCTTGTCCGTGAACTTGTGATCCTACCCCCAATGTTACACTCATGGGCACTAAACTGCATTACAATGAGATGAATCTGTGTATGTATCTTATAGCAGGAACAACCAGTTAAGTATATTTTGTATCTGATATACATGATGTATTATTCTGAAAAGTTTGCTATAATAGTTTTGTATGGTTGTAGAGAAATGGTCCTTTATTACTGGGTCTTACATGTAGGCTGACCCAATTTTAGTGTTCAGTTTGCATATAGATAGATCTGTATATCTTTATCTGTATTTATTTAAATATATATATATATATATATATATATATATATATATATATATATATGGGTCTACGATTGTTGACTGAAAGCTCATTTTACCAAAACCAAAACGGGCGAGCACACTTTCGATTAAAGTGTGTTTTCGCCGAAAATGCACTTTCGCTACAGTGAGTTAAAAAAAAAGACATGACAGAATGGCTGGTGCTGAGATCGAGGTACAGTGGGGATAAGTGAATATTCCCTTTTCCCCACTGTAGTGCGATCTCAGAGTAAGAATATAAAAGTAGAGGTGTAGGGTGCACAGCCCCCCACATGGGGGGGGGTGCAGGGTTGGGCCTGCCTTCCTCCATAAATATGTTTACTGTTTTTCTTTTTTTAAATGTTGTTTTTTTTTGCAGACTTTCACTGATGTGTGCTTGACCGTTTCAATTTTGTTGAAATTTGTCATTGGTAATTAGTCCTAGATCCATATATATATATATATATATATATATATATATATATATATATATATATATATATATATATATATATATATATATATATATATATGTGTATGTGTGTGTACATATATATATATATATATATATATATATATATATATATATATATATATATATATGTATATATACATACATACAGTTTGCATTTTTTCAAGCTGAGAATCTCTGTATGCATCAGAATAATATTATGTATGTGTTGTTATGAAATGAGAGCAAAAAGTAAGGCTCTTTTCTAAGAAAGTTTAATATTTGGTATCTTTTTATGTTATAGCAAAATAATTCATATTAAAAAAAAAATTCTCAACAGAGTAAACATAATTATTAGAAACCAAAGAATGATTCTAGGTCACATCAAAAAACAAATAAACATAAAACAACTGTTTTGAATTAGGGAAGCACTTTCGTTTTATTATGTAACTTTATGAAACAACTTTAAAATGATTGTTTTTCCATTTATTTGTTTCCTGCCAGCCCGTGAACTAGCAGCATTCCTTTTTTTTAAATAGTGCATATTTTGGGTGCTCTGAGAAATGCCTATGTTTAAGATTTTCTTGTTTACCTTCTCTTAAAGCTACTAAGATGTGCAAAAGAAAAGAAAATTGGGATTATTAAGAGCTCTTATTTTAAAAATGTGGCAGTAAATACAAAAATTAATGCTGAAAACTGTTGTTCATGTAGTACAGGGTTTGATTTCCTCAGCTCTCTTTTTGTGGACTTGTAGTTCATAGGTTAGAACATTAGCTCAGTAAATCAGTGGTCATAAGTTTAAATCTCACCAAGGCCTCTTCTCATGTTTTTTTGAAGTGCCAGTGCCATGGCCTAAAACTGTATGCGAAAAACTGCAAAATAGTATCCTTTAGGAAGATGGTTACCCCTGGAAAATGCATATTGATAGTACACGTCTAGGAATAGACTTAGTGTTCAGGGATTTGGGAATGCATGTAGGCAATAACCTGAACTTTGACCTTTGTGTGCCTATGGTAATAATGAAATAATTCTATGTTGCACAACTTAAGGATAAGGCATGTCAATCCAAGGATGCCATTGTTCCTCTGTACTCAGCCCTCATCAGGCTCGTCGTTGAGTAAAACTTCTCTCTTGGTATGTAACTGACCAGGGATATGCAACAACTTGATTGTCCACAGAAGCTCCTCACAGCATCATCTTCTAAGCAGACTGTGTCAAAGTCTTATCCCTATACTATTTCTGGTACTGACTGGTGAGAGGTGAGCTATACCTGGCCTACAAAGTATCCTCTGATCCTGCTCTGATGGACCTATTGCGCATCTGCAAAACAAAGCATTGCAATTACCTAGTTTAGGGACCCAAACTTCATCTTCAACATTGATAGGATATGTTGGTGGGACACATATATGTTTCAGAAACTACCTCGTCTCTGGAACAGACTTCACGTCTATGAAGCAGAGTTTCTCCCTAACCCAATTCAAGTATAACTTGGACCAGTGGATGCAGAATCAAACATTTACACCTGGTATGGCACATATGCCTCTATTAGATGCAGGCAGCTGGTAAATGCTTGACCATCAATACCCAATCCTACATATACCCCTTAAAATAACCTTAGAGTATCAAAGCTTAGCACATACATTTGGTAAACATGGCTTGGCTTAAAATGACCCCCCTGCCCTGTGGAGTTTTTAGCCTAATAATTACCTGTGAACCTATAAGAATATTCTGAAGCTGTACAGAGATATTGTTATTTGAATTATAATGTAATTCGGGTAAGAATTGCCTTTGAAAGTTGATAGATTATGGTCAGATGTCATAGAACTGCAAGGTAACAAACTGATGCTGCTGACATCTAATTTTCCAGTATGTTTTAAACACTGATATATTCATATGCTTCAGCCAGGTACGCTGCCAGGTTTCTGACATTTGGCTTTTTGACTTTGGTCATTGTGCAGTTGATCTTTTGTCAGTAGGGATTTACCAGTCTTCATCTTCTTCTTCTTCTTCTTTCGGCTTTTCCTGGTTAGGGGTCGCCACAGCAGATCACCTATCCGCTCATGATTGGCAGTGGAGTTTTACAGTGTCAAGTTGCCAGCCTGGTGCCCAACCTTCCACAGAAGGCACACACATGCACCCACTCACACCTAGGGCCAATCTAGAGTGTCCAATCCACCTGCAGCATGTCTTTGGGATGTGGGAGAAAACCGGAGCACTCGGAGGAAACCCACGCGACCACAGGGAGGACATGCAGACTCCGCACAGAAGGCACCCCAGCCAAGGATCGAACCGGAGAACCTCTTGCTGTGAGGTGGCAATGCTTACCACTGCACCACTGTGGCTGCCCCAGTAGGGATTTACCAATGCTGTCTTTAAACAACTATGCGTTGCAAAAATACATTATCTGATCTCTCTCCGGTTATGTTCATTACATGTTATATAAATTAGCTGTACTATGTATAATAGTCAAATATATGAATACAATTCTTGACTGTGGTATAAATATTGCCAGAATGCATGTGCCAGATTGAAATCCTGCACCCTTTTACCTAGTCCCTCTACTCATCACAGCTCTAAATTGTTGGTGTAGTTTATATGTGACATCTGTGCCTGGATAAGCAGCCACATTAATATCTTCTCCTAATGTTATACCACCTTGGAATACCCCTATTTTTTATCCTTCAAGCTTCTTAATATATTTTGCTGGAGTAGCTGGTAGAAAATTAAAAGATGTAAATGTGCAAGTCTTATTACAAATTCATAGATTCATGGATGTTCTAGGGCCACTGAGTCTCATGACCATTCATGTCTAGCTAGTGTCCTCCTTCAGGCATCACCTCATTTCTCCAGGAGGGCTATGCCTGTCAGTCCTGGTATAAACTTGTGGATACCCATCCAGTCATCTACTTTATATTTAAAGGAAGATATTGAGCCATAGTGCTTAGTATGTAGGGGAAGTTTATTTCCAAGGTCTGGCAGGCACTGCGTTATAAACCTAACCATCTATCAAGCTGTATTTCTTTGTTGATGAAAATGTGGGTCCCTAGTTCTAGCACAGGTGGAGATATTGGACTTACAGAGAATCAGGATTTTCAGGACAATTGAATTTTTCCTAGAAAAGCAAGTGAGACAGATTTTCTCTCACATGTCTATAGAACACTGAGTAAAGGGATAGAACTTCGAGCCTCAGTTGGTAGCTCAGGGACTTTTTAAGCCTGTGATCTTTTTGGTTTGGAACCTTCATGACCTTTCTAATTGCTTGACTTGTTTAGTGAAATACACCCAAAAGGGGGACTTTGTACTTGATAACAGGCATAATCTTTGCTGAATATAAGAGAGTGATTACCTATTTAAAACTTTATAATACTGATTTAGCTATTTGCTGGGTTAAATAAAAGGATTTCCTGATAACTGTTTTATATGATGGTCAACATATATATATATATATATCTATATATATATATATATATATATATATATATATAGATATATATATATAGATAGATAGATAGATATATACACACACACATGTATGTATAGAAAGAGAGCGTTGCCAACTCACATACATAGGTCTCTAAGTATATTTTTGTTTTGTAGTGGTATATTATCTAGACAGTATGATGACAGGTTGAGTTGCTAACCGAAAGTGCTGATACTTCAGATTTTACATTTATTTTAAGCCCATTTTAATGCATTGAAGGCTTACCAGGTCAAGTTCATTCTGGATGATTTGGGTGTCATATTAAACATCTCTATGAAAATAAGTGCTGAATACACTGGATAGTGGGGACCATGTCTAAAGGTGACCTGAATATAAAGTAATTGTTTTACTCTGACAATAGAGAGTTACAATATTGTATAAAGACACTAGCCCTCCGGAACTCTTCCTCATGGTGTACTCCTGCAGTGGTTAAGTTGTGAATTTTAACTGCAAAAGGTTGTGTAGTCTAAATAGATAATCTGTTGTCTTATGGCTGGCTGTCATGAGGATGTCAAATAACTGAAACTGGCTTGAGACATAATTTAAATAAAAACTTGAGCTATTAGTGTGCCTTTGTCTGTTGATGATGGAAAAAGAAAACTTTATTATGGATATTATTGTTTATTTTATTGCTTACTATTTGGTAATCAGGTAGGCAGAGTGGTCCGAAAATCTTTTTCAGCAGTGTCATGACAATTCAGAAACAAAAGCAAACAACATTAATTTTCAAGAAGTATACACTCTGGGAAAGGCTGCAATGCTGTAGGTAATATACTGTCAGAATTCATCATTTTGTGGTGAGTGTCTTGCTAGCAGAAGTTTGCTGTTTGATAGCAAATGGTGAAGTTAAGCATTGTGCCTAAAGTACTTACAATATCCTTGTACATGTGTTTGGAGAAGACCTTTTTGAACTCACTGAGAGATTACAGGTCCCTTAATTCAAGTGATATCTGTTCCATAATGCTGGGCTTAGTTAGGAGAAGGCACTTTCTCCAGTAGCTGTTTTATATGCAGGTCTGCTTGCTTACTGTGATAACTTTCTCCTGGGTACTTCTTAAGGAGTAAACCTGGACTTTCATGACTAGTTTCTGTCAGAAAGATATGAAATTGCCACTGTTTAGTATTTTGTGAATATGTGTATCTATTAAATAAGTTGGCCTTTTAGTTATTGGAAGCCATCTTAGACACTATAGTAGTTTATAATTGTGATTTCTGATGTCGGTAAGGAGTTGCAAATATGCATTTTTTTTCTTTGATCTGAAGTCTTTCTGAAATTTGTGCTGAATAAAAGGAAGTCAGTGAAAGATCTTATTCCAGTTTATTCCAGGGGAAATAACACTTTTTGGCTAAGAAGAAGTGGGCTAACGGGGAAAATAAATGAAAGATTCTATAGTACAGTTTAAGCTGAGATACTACTGATTTAGTTATTGTGTCTACATAATTTGAAAAGTTGGAAAAGGATCAAGTTTAAGTTTTAGGTATTTGTATTCAAAACTAAAGGAAATGATGTTGTGGTTATTAGTGATGTTAACAAGAGGTAGATGTGGGAGTGTTTGAGGTGTTGTAAATAGCATAATGTTAGTTTTCTTGTGGATAATTGCAAGGTGATTTTAATCAACCCAGTTCCATAGCTTGAAGAAATACTATTGTAGTTTGTTCTGCAGAACAAAAGGGCAATTACTGGCTTATAATAGAAGGATGTCACTTGCATGCAGTATGGCATCAAGGGATGGAACGTTATCTGTAAATATTTAATAAATAGTGAAAACAAAATGGTACCCAAAATTGAATCTTGTGGCACTCCAGTGTTTAGGATGCTAAGCAATGATAAGAATTTGTTAGTGTGGACTTGATATGTTCTATTCTCCAGGTAACTTTGGAACGAGTCTATATTAGAACATCGAAGTTTCAAAACTTCGAATGTTCTAATACTGAACCCTATTCAACAAAAGCTGAAAATATCGAAGGAACAGGAAACCAATTTTTTCCTAGGGAAAGAATTTGGTTGTCTGTTTCTGTTGCTTTGGTATTTTCAGCGCTGTGGTGGAAAGTTATTGGTCAGGTTCAGGTAAGTATGCGATTGAGTGCGGGTAAGGTTAGTTAGGATTAGGGTGCGGGTTAGGTATGTGTGCAATTTTGTGGACGTGAGGGTTTGGGCAGGTTAGGTGAGTTAGAGTTAGGGCCCAGGTTAGGTATGTGTGTGACTGTGTGGACGTGAGGGTTAGGGCGGGTTCGGTGAGTTAGGGTTAGGGCACGGGTCAGGTAAGTGTGCGAGTGTGTGGACGAGAGGGTTAGGGTGGGGTAGGTGAGTTAGGGTTAGGCATGAGTGAGGTGAGTGTGCGATAGTGACATACCTTAGGGTTAGGGTTTCGGTTAAGGTAAGTGGATAGTTAGTGGTGTTTGTATAGTTTAGTGTAGGGTTAGGTGTAAGATTTTAGGTGTATGTGTGTGGATTGCTGTTTGTTTGGTGTGCTTGTGTTGTGTGTATGTGTTTTGGAACAGCAAGTTTTTTCCCTAGGAAAATATTCACTGTTCTGTATGTTCGTTGTTTTCAGCTTTTGCTGAATAGGGTTCAATATTAGAACATCTGAAGTTTTGAAACTTCAATGTTCTAATATAGACAAGGGATAATTGGCTAGGCTTCAAATGGCTCGCAAGGGCAGTTAGCTTAGTACTAAAAACTATGAACTAAACTATAAACTATGAACCTTTGGAACTACTTGATAGTGTTGGGGCAAAACATAAGTTTGTTCAGTTTCAAAAGAAGTATATTATAGTTAGCAATTTCAAATGCCCTGGTCATTTCTACAGATTTCCTAGAAGTGATCAGACTATCATTAATGTCATAAAAATTGAGTTAGTTGCAATGAGTAAAGTGATGGTGTTACTAAAGGGACTTCTAAAACCATGTTGTCTGATAGCAAGGCTCAGCTATTAATGTTTCATTATTTGTTTGGGCAGAATTTTTTTCAGATATTTTTGCATGTGGGCAGATAGTGGAGATTGGTCTATAAAGTCTTTGATGGTTTTGTGAGGTTTTTTTTAGGCAGAGGAATTACAGTATATATAGATTAAGGGTATGGCAATTTTATCTGCAGCTGTCTTTAGGAAGATGAGATGTAACTGGGAAACTTTGGAGGATAGTGTTTTTGAGATTCTTCATGAGTGTGATGTTATCTTTTATGGAAATCTCCGAAAATGGAATGCCAATGTATATTCAGCTAATGGGAATAGTGGCTGAGGGAAGTTTAGAGGGCTAAGTTGAGACAGGTAGAAGGCTGAAAAGAATTAAGTGATTTCTTATATACTGGCAAGGATGAAGTTTTTCTACTGTTCTGGTAAGAGAGGTTTGTTATATTTTAAAGTTCTGGGAGAGTATTTAGGTATCACTGCCTTGATTATGAGGGAGCAGGAGCGTTTTAGAAAATAAAGATAAAGTCTATTTGTATATGTAGGTCTAGAGGGTCTGGATCAAGAAAATTCAAGGGTAAGGTTTTGCAAGACATATTGGACAGTCTTGTAAGATAGAATGTATGACTCATTATACCTGCAATCACTGGATATGTATATTTTATAGCAGCCAAGAGTCATGACATATTATTCTTACAAAATTAGTGTAATAATTCACGTGGTCACAGGACTGCATTGTTGTGAAGAAAGGTCCACTGAGCTAGTGCAAAAGTGTACGGTATGTATGTATGTATGTATATTTAACATGCATTCTGTATCCTTCTTTTAGTCTTCACTTACCCTGTCAGCTTGCTGCTGTGCTCATATTTTACCCCTGCAAGAAAAGGAACCTGGAGCTACTTTTAAGACATCCTTTCAAGATATACTGAGAGAAAGCATGTAAGTAAGAAAGCTCATTTCACTTTGGAGGGACAGAGGCTAGTAATATGTCAGTTAATAATGCAGTCATTCTGACAGGACTATATTTGAATTTTGAGTTTGCTCAGTGATAATATCTCTGATTTCAGGATTAACTATGACAAACTGAGTCAGCACTTCAATACACAAATGAAACAGCTAACATGGCAGAAGGCTCCTTTGCATGGTGCTATATAATGAAGGGATACAGCCAGAGAGAATTCCCTGCTAAACTCTAATATACATGTCACTCACCATATGCAAAATTGTCATTATATCCTTTAAAAAATCTATGACAAAACAAATGTCTTTAAAACACCTCATAAAAAAGTCCCTCAAAAAATCTAAAGACTGTCATAAGAAGCAGGCTAAGAAAAATCCCCTCATCTTTGCAAATGTTCTGTAAGTGAACTACAATATTGCTTTTTGTACTTACTTGCAGTAAATCTACCATTAATCAAATTTACCTGTTCTGCATGTTCTGCACCAGGAAGAACCTTTACCAAAAGCAATGCAATAATCATCTTTTTTGTCAAAAATCTTAATTGAATTTTACAATTAAAACATATATAACAGCAAAAATAAAGACATATGTCATTGATTGCACTGTTCTGACTAGTTTGCTACATGTGTATCTCTGCTACCTTTAAACTAAAACAAAAAAAAAAAAAAAAAAAAAACAAATCTTGCTTTTTTCCCACTTTCTGAAATTTAAAAAAGTTCAGTTACAGATTTGCTGTTCTGAACTGTTTGGAAGTTTCTTGGAGGCCAGTGCTTGCTTGGGCTAAATGGAAGTCTGTGTTCATCAGTGGCAGTGATTAACACTGAACAGCCTGCCTGCACCTGTAGGAGTGGTTACTGAATAGAAACTGTAGTTTTATTGGCCATTTTGGGACAATTCCAAACTCCTTGATCTCTCTCTCTTAAAACCCTGCTGCCTCGTGGTTTTGGCATCTTTCCAGGCTTGATAGTTGTTGCTGAAGCACCTACCAAGGGAAGAAAACACTGAGAGAAGAAAGGAGCCACTTTTGAGATTTTAAGTATTTTCTTCTGAATTTTTGTTTATAATTTCAGCTTTGACGCCTACTTTTTGGCATTTTCCGGCTTGCTAAAGTTGATATCTGTATTAGAAACTGTATTTAGAACACATCTAGAGCCTGTTTACTGCATTTCCTGTGTTGCACTTAATTTAAAATCGTTTTTTTTCTTAAAATTGCATTTTACCTGACTCTGGCCTAGCACTCAAGTGTGGGGTCATTTATTGCACTGTTCTGACTAGTTTGCTACTTGTGTATCTCTGCTATCTTTAAACTAAAACAAAAAAAAAAACAAAAAAATCTTGCTTTTTTCCCACTTTCTGAAATTTAAAAAAGTTCAGTTATAGATTTGCTGTTCTGAACTGTTTGCAAGTTTCTTGGAGGCCAGTGTTTGCTTGGGCTAAAGGGAAGTCTCTGTGTTCATCAGTGGCAGTGATTAACACTGAACAGCCTGCCTGCCCCTGTAGGAGTGGTTACTGCCTAGAAACTGTAGTTTTATTGGCCATTTTGGGTCAATTCTAAACTCCTTGATCTCTCTCTCTTAAAACCCTGCTGCCTCGTGGTTTTGGCATCTTTCCATGCTTGATAGTTGTTGCTGAAGCACCTATCAAGGGGAGAAAGTACTGAGAAAAAGGCTCATCCAGACTCTGCTACACTTTGCTGTGAAGGAAAGGTTAGTTTGCTTTTATTTTTTGTATTACTGTATTGCCTTTCTATATTTTGAATACTGTAGTTTGTTTTCTTTACCTTGTGTTTTGCTTGCATTCTGTTTTAACAGCATATTAAAACTTCAAAAGAGACCACAGCTCTCTCTGTTCTGAGTCAGGCAGAATTTTTTCCTGTCCTCCCACCCATTTAAGTTGTCTTGTTAAATACCACTGTCTTTCTAGTTGCCCGCCTCTTATGTTAATCTGACCATATATCTCATTTCTCTCTACTTTCACTGGCTTATGTGAGTAATCACAAAATCATCATTTTTGAAATCCCACCCCTTCAATTATTTAAATTTATTGGCCATCCTACAGTATTTCATAGTACCAAAATACAGAAGTGACCACCCCTTTCAATCCATCTTGCTGTTTTAAAAATAGTAACTCTCCACTAAACCTTAACTTTTTAAACAGGTAAAACTCAAGTTACCTACTTTCACATCTAACTTCTCTAGTGCACACTGCAGAGTGCATTCTTTTCAATCTTACCTTTAAGCATCCCTGTGACTAGCACTTTCTCTAATACCTGCTGGAAAGCACTAGGAAGCCTTATACTCATACAAACACTGAACTCTCCTTGTTAACAAGGAGAAATTAATAGTAGGCACTAAACAGCCTATAATTGCAAAGTACCTTGATAAGGAAACAGCTCCTATACTTTACAAAGAAAAAAAAAAGCCCCAAACCAGGCATGTCCAAGGGTCAGCTTCCGGTGATTTTTCCTGTCCACCTGGTGAATCTGGGCATACTGGGGCAATGCAGCAATTGCCTCATGTACACAGACAACCCTCTCCTCCTCCCACCCAACACTACAACCTGTGAGAGATGCACTTACATAGCCAAAATGGAAGCAAAGCTCTCTCCACCCAAGATTGTGCTAAACAGTCAAGAGGAGAAGGTTAACACCCACCCTACACCTCAAGCAACACATAGCCCTTCTAAACCCGCACCACCAACACCCACATATAGCAACACTAAATCCACATATGCAGAGGCCCTTAACTGTAACCTGCCCAAGCAACAAAGACCTCTGAAGCTGAAACGCAAACTAACACCAATCACAACCAATGTGTCACATAGTTCACAACACCAGTATGCCACCCAGCAACAGCCACTAAGGCAAGACAATGTACCTAACACTTTAGTCATAGGTGACTCTATAGTCCGGCACACTGATGTCCCTCTCACCAGGTTGAATAAGGAGAAAATTACAGTCAGCTGCCTGTCAGGTGCCAGGATCCATCACATAACGCATGCACTCAAGTCACTCCACAACAAGTACAAATATGACTCTGTCATTGTCCATGTTGGAGTGAATGACTTGAGACATACCTCCCTGGACTACATGAAAAGAGACATGGAAGAGCTCTTGGATCATGTGGCCCAGGCAGGTATGACCCTAGCCCTGAGTAGCATCCTGCCTTCGCCCAGAATGATACCACAATATAAGGATAAAATGATTGACTTCAACAATTGGCTAAGCTTATGGTGTCATTCAAAGGGGATCCAGTATCTGTCTGCCTGGGATGACATGATTGACAGACCACGATGCTTTGCCAGAGATGGTCTGCACCTGTCGCCCCTGGGATTCAGGTTACTGGCTAAGGCTCTTGCCACCCCTATAGTGCCTTTTTTAGGCAAACTTCAAAGGACAAAACCACCACCGTAACAGGTACAAGCATGTAAAATCTGAAGGTAATGTTACTCAATGCTAGAAGTCTAAACCTCAAAATGCACTCTCTCGAGGCACTCAAAAATGGAGAACATCGATATCTGTGCAGTAACTGAGACCTGGTTCAAGGCTCCAGAGAGCACCCCTGCAATACCAGACTACAACTCTTACCATACTTTTCGGCCACCACACCAGGACCGAAACACTAAAGGTGGAGGAGTGTCAATATTCACCAAGGATATTCACACCACCAGGCTAGTTGGCCAACACAATGTGTCTGAAATTCTTCAAATGCAACTAACACTAGGTAAGACTGCAATCCAAATTGTAGCTTGCTACAGATCCTCCACCATACCCCAAGATTCTCACTATACCTTTCTAAACATACTGGAAAATATTAAGATGGAACCAAACACCCTAATACTGGGTGATTTTAACTACCCTGCCATTAACTGGGAAAACTACTCATGTCCCAACACCTTTGCGCAACGGTTCTTGAAATTCATAAATTCCAACGCCATGGATTAACTAATCCATAGTCCCACCAGGGGCTCCTATATCCTAGACCTGGTCATTACCAACATGGGAAATCAATGCTCCATACCTATGGTCAACCCCTCGTTAGTCAGGTCTGACCATAAGCTAATCACCCTTAACATCCACATCCCACCCCCACCCCCCAGTAAAGAAACCACCATAAAAAAACTTCTCCAAAGCCAACTTCATGCTACTCAAGTCAGAAGTGACAAACTTCATGACACCCATGCAGACGGGAACTGAAAGTTCAACTGCTGAATCCTACACTAAGGCACTGTACGAGCACATCCACTCATGCATGAATCGTGCCATCCCAAATAGAACCAAAATGCTCTCATCCAAAAAAAGGAAGCCAATCTGGTGGTCCCCTGCCATAAACAAACTTTACAACAAAAGGAAGAAACTTTTGCAGAAAAGAGGAAAATCCCAGGATGCAAAACTCCTTACTAGCCTCAGTAAGAAACTGAGATGCCTCATAAAATCCTCCAAAGCTAGTTATGAAAATAAAATTGCCAAAGATTCCAAAGACAACCACAAAGCATTCTATAACTATGTCAAGAATCTAAATGGCAATGCTCAGATCTGCTCTGAGCTAAAACAGAATGGCATTAAATATACTGATCTGAAGGATATTGCCAATATCCTGGCAGATCGATTCAGTGCCAACTTCACCCCCCTCTCAACCCCTAAATGGCCCATCTCAATACTGGAAGATTGCCAAATTCCAGTAATAACGGCCACACAGGTACAAAACGCACTCTCTAAAGCCAAGAATACAGCATCCATGGGACCAGATGACATCCCGGGCTGTGTACTACATGAACTACAATATGAACTGGCACCCCACCTAAGTGTCATGTTTAATCATAGCCTCACCTCAGGTTTCATGTCCACTGAGTGGCGCAGAGCTACAGTTATCCCAATCCACAAGGGGGGATCCACCTTGGATCCCGGAAACTACCGTCCCATCAGTCTGACAAGCCTTATCTGCAAGGCCATGGAGCGTATTATCATGGAACTTATAAACAAAGACATTGGCAGCCTTCAAACACTGGACCCCACCCAGTTTGGGTTTGTGAAGGGCTGATCTTGTCTCCTGAACCTGATTGACTTCTTTGAATCAGTCTCCAGAGCCATGGACAAGGGTAAGGCGGCACAGCCTATCTAGACCTTGCCAAGGCCTTTGACACCATCCCCCACTCTGGAATCATAGATAAACTTACTAAGTTGAGCATTAATCCCTATGTCACCCAATGGGTTGCTAAATGGCTTACTGATAGAACCCACACTGTAAAAGTAGCTGACTCCAAATCCAGCTCCAGACAAGTGACAAGTGGAGTACCTCAGTGTTCAGTCCTGGGGCCGCTCTTGTTTGGCATCTACTCATCTGAAGTACATGTCAACACTAAGGGACTCTGGCTAACAAAGTTTGCAGATGACTGCAAACTGGGAGCCATTACTGAATGCCCAAATGATGTGGATACTCTACAAAAGGGCGTTACAGAAACAGATGCTTAGTGCCAGAGCCATGGGCTCAAGCTCAATGCCAAGAAATGTATTGTTATCCCCTTTGGGAAAAAACATGTATCCATGAATTACCATATAGGTGGCAGTACACTAAACACAGAAAGTGTGATAAGAGACTTAGGGACACAGGTGGACTTTGGTCTCACCTTCGATAACCACATCGCCACAACAGTCAGGAAACCCTTCTATGTGGCACACCTCATCACGAAGGGCTTTTCATCCAGAAAAAAGGAGGTCATCGTCCCACTGTACTCATCCCTCATTAGACCCATTATAGAATACAACGCCCCATTTGATATGTACCTCTCAAGACATCTGCAACAACTGGAAAGGCCTCAGAAATACCTCACTAAAAGAATCACAGGCCTAAAGCAGATGCCCTATTCTGACCGCCTTAAAAAACTCCAGCTATACTCTGTCGCATATTGTCTACTCAGAGGCGATCTCTGCTTAACATACAAGGCCATGTCAAACCCAGAGCTGTTGGACATGCTACACTTAAAGAAATCCCAATCCCTCAGAGCTACATGCTCCAGGGATCTAAACCTTGTCATCACAATAAACAAAACATGCTGGAGGGATAGGTTCCTGACCCAGAGACTCCCCAGACTCTGGAATAGATTGCCCATGCATGTCAAGCAGAGTGCCTCTTTAGACCTCTTCAAGAGGAACCTTGACATTTGGATGGGAGAAAGGAAATTCACCACAGGGATCACGTCAGTCGCCCTGCTAGACAGGGGTCCAGGAAAGTAAATAATGTGGGAAGAAATAGCCAGGGAATTGTTATGGCTAGGCTTGTATAGGCCCTAGGGCTGATAGCCTAGTACCAACCTATGAACCTATAAACCTATGACACTTTTGAGATTTTAAGTATTTTCTTCTGATTTTTGTTTATAATTTCTGCACTGCCGCCTACTTTTTGACGTTTTCCAGCTTGCTAAAGTTTATATCTGTAGTTGAAACAGTATTTAGAACACATCTAGAGCCTGTTTACTGTATTTCCTGTATTGCACTTAATTTAAAATTGTTTTTTTCTTAAAATTGCATTTTACCTGACTCTGGCCTAGCACTCAAGTGTGGGGTCATTTATTGCACTGTTCTGACTAGTTTGCTACTTGTGTATCTCTGCTACCTTTAAACTAAAACAAAAAAAAAACAAACAAATCTTGCTTTTTTCCCCACTTTCTGAAATTTAAAAAAGTTCAAGTTACAGATTTGCTGTTCTGAACTGTTTGTAAGTTTCTTGGAGGCCAGTGCTTGCTTGGGCTAAAGGGAAGTCTCTGTTCATCAGTGGCAGTGATTAACACTGAACAGCCTGCCTGACCCTGTAGGAGTGGTTACTGCCTAGAAACGTTTTGGGCTAATTCCCAGCTTTTTCAAGTTCCCTGCCTTAAAACACCCTTTTTGTGCAATTTTTTGCATAGAGCAGCATCGGGCAGCACCGCTGAAATGGGTTTAAACTATTCCTGGCTCCACAAAGTCTGCTCTTCACTTTTTCCCTTAGAACTGTTCTAAATCTCAACGTAAGCACTCTATTTTCATTCTAAAGCCATGCACTTGATCTTATAAGTAATCTTATAAGTAAACACTAACTAAAGCACTACACCCTCTTATACTCCTTATAATTACTTTGCTCCCTATTGGTCCTTTCTGATCAGTCAAAAAACTGTTCCTTATACTGTTCTGGCATGTCCAATAGTCAGTTTTGGGTTTAAGTACTTATGGGCTGTTATGTATTTGTTTGCCAATTGTATGAGTCCTTTCCACAAGAGTTGAGACCTGTACTTCCAGTTCAACATAATATAAAGTTTAATTAAGGAAAAAAGAGTAACAAGTATATGTATTTGTAACTCCATCAAGCCTGGAGGAGGGATATGCAATATAGTAAATCTCCAGGAAAGGGTGGTTTTTAATATCTCATTTTTTTGTAGTTTAATTTTTAGTAAACAGCAATGTTTAAAGAAAAATTTGCAGCTCCAAAAATGTCAAAGATCTGTCTTTTGAAAATCACAATAAAGACAGAATGGGGAGGTTTTGGGATCAAACTCATTTAAGACAGTTGGGGTAAGATAAGAGTTATTCAAAATCATTAGTTGCATATAATTGACTTTTTTAAAGGGAATTGAACATGAAGTTATCTGGATGGATTTAATTTTTTGGTTGTGTTATCGATGAGTCTGATTTGGTCCAATTATTGGACAGGAGAACTTCACATAAGTTTATATGTATCTGAAATAATTTTCTTCTCCATTGAGAAGAGGTTCCAAAGAAATTTACATGTGTTTATGTCATTTTCATTGATAATAGGGTTTTCTAGAATCTTGATAGTCAATTCTCTGATTTGTTTCAGAATAATGGAGTAATTTTTATGAAAGCTAAGTGCTAGTCCTGTTTCTGTTAATTAATGTTTTTTGAGGTGTAAAGATCTAACAGACATTTCTGTGTTAGCAGAGGGAAGATGTTAAGATTAAGTAATTGATTACTGAGCTTGAGGTTTGGGTTATGGCATATAGGTTGTAAAATGTAAAAAGCATTAGATTAGTTTAAGGTATCAATGAGGTTTTGAAGAATAGTTATATTATTCTTTAAGAATATATGTAACTTCAAAATTTTCTGGCTGTCCTTGTTAAGAAAAGAAGAGCCTTGGGACTGAATCTGAGACTTTTAACATAATTATAATAAAGTTCTATCTAACCCAGTGTCCAAGTCTTCATATTTGGGTTGTAATCAGAAATAGCCATAAGTCTCATTGAATTAATAATATCATGATATAATTTGACATCTGTGAGGTTCAACCCTCCTTGGTTCTTAGGATATACTAGTTTTTATAGGCAATTCTGACTGCTTTAGGAGACCATACAAAAATTTGGACAGAGAAGAATGAAGTATTTTGAAAAATGTGTTGTGTATTATTATATTTGAAGCATTACATATATATAAAAGTCTTGTATGTTCATCTTAGCAATAGCCACTGTTGACAGAAATGGAATTTGAGTTTTATTCTATCTAAGAAGGTCCTGTTGCATTGCAAGCCAAAGTTTAGTAATGTTACTTTGGTAAGATAGTCTTGATTCTTGTTAAAAGGATATTCCTAAACATTTCATAGAATGACTTAATTCCCATTGGAAGGTGATATGCAAAAAGTTGGAAGGATGAATTTATTGGGAAGATTCAGGATTTCTCTTGTTTTAATTTATAATTAGAGAGTTTAGAAAAGATATCTGTGGAGTTAAAAAAATGTTGACGAGTCAGAATTAGGAAGTGTAAAGTATAAATTTAAGTCATCACCAAATGCTGAGAATGCTATCTTAGAATTGTGTAAGACTGATATGTGGCAAAAAGTTTTCTGTGTAATGAATGAAACAAAGGTTCAACATAAGGTTAAATAGGTAAGAGGGTAATGGACATCCTTGTCTTGTTCCATTCTTAATGGGGATCTGGGGAGAGGTGATCTTATTGATATAGAATGTCATAAAAGCATTGGAGTGCAATATAGTAACAGACTGGATGAAGGTAGGAGGTATACCAAAGTGAGGTAAAACCAAAAGGATAAATCTTGAGTTTAGTCTGTCAAAAGCCTTGGAGGCATCAATTACAAGGGAGAACAATGAGGTTTGTCTTTGGTTAGAAAGATTGATCAGTGTATCAAGTGTGAGCATATTATCTCAGGTCTGCCTGTATTTTATAAAACCTGATTGATTGGGGGCTATAATACTAGAGATAATAGGTTTTAGTCTGTTAGCCATTATTAATGCAAAACATTAATATCCAGGTTAATCAGGGAAATAGGTCTATAGTTCCAGGGGCTTTTTGGGTCAGTGTGTTTTTTGTGGATAAACAAGGTTTGGAACAGACCATTTTGTCCTGGGACATCTTCAAGTGGGGCTAGATATGTAGATTAGCAGGAATTAAGAGAATAAGTAAAGGATAGGGTTAACTGGGATGACAGGATGTTTAGGAAGATATGAGGTAATGGTAGGGTGGGGCTTAGAGGGTTTTGTCAAGTGTAACTGAGGTAGGAGTCATATTTATGGTATGAACTTACTAAGGCAGGGTACGGGCATGATGACCTGTAGGTATAAGGGGAGAAAAGGTAGGCCTCTGGGTATTGGTTGGTGGCAGGCGGTCTCTGGTATGCATAATTTATTATTTTTTCTTTCTTTGGGGTATTGTGAATTCTCAGGTCAGGGGGGTTAGAGATCCATAGATTTCATGCAGAGGGTTTGGGCATGTAGTCACCAAGCTTGAGAGGATAGGTGGTCGGGGTAGTCACTTTGTTTGCAGCTGCTCTTAAATAAAAAAAAAAAAAAAAAAAAAGAAAAGAAATCATGAGCTATAGGTTTTAAATGATTCAAGTGTTTGGGGTCAGTCTTTCTGTAAACTTGTGGCAGCATCTGTGCAAGTTGCAGTCTGCAGTGGATTAGGTTCTGGTAGCTTTGTGGTTAGGCTCCGTATCTGTTAGCCGAGCCAGGTGGATTCTTAGCTAGTCAGTGTCTCTATTTTAAATATTTCAGCTAGGTAATGAATTATTTCCCTTGTGATTTGTACAAGTCTGTTTCCCTGTGCATGTTTCTTTTATCAGAGGTCGGGAGGTTGACATTGGCATTCATTGGTGGTGAGGGTGTTGTACGGAATTTCAGCAGTCATGAAGGCTTGAGAGAACCGAAAATGTCTTTTTGTGGACTTTAGGCTTAGAGTGTGAGGCTTGCCTTAGGTAATGCTGTAGTCTGCGCATGCATGGCCTGGGCGGTGCAAACGTGGGTTGCCTGAAATATGGCACTGCTGGTGTCGCTTGTGTTTCTCTATCTTTGCAGTCTTTTGGATCCCTTGAGTCTTCTAATTTATACTGGTATGTTTAATTCTTCTCGGCTTTGTGAACCTCCAATTGGTTCATAAGTTAAGATGTTGGAAGTACATTTGTGTTGACCAGGATGATGAGGTATTTTTAAAATGTTGAGGCTGCTGTGAGAATCATATCATAGCCAGAGATGCACAGTTAATACTTTCTGGTTTTGAATCATAGACATCTTATTGGCAAAGCAGTTGAACCAGAGGTCAATGGAATCAAATGCTGCCTTTTACATTTTTACATTTTGCTGTGATTTTGGCTTTCGCTGATTAAGAGAAAAGTAGTTTTTTTTTAGATTACTTTGCTGAGCACCATATCTACTTTTGGCACCTGCTATGTGTTTCACACATGTGGCTACTGTTTAAGTGGTTATAAATATGGAAGAATGTTTTGTTCTTGGCTTCTGTGGTTAATCTGTGCATACATACACTGTATAACTGACTGCTACTGTGTCATTCTGATGCCTCTCATATATATCATATTTAATGACTAATAATAATTTTAGCCCTTTAATCCTAATTGCTTAGGCTTTTAAAAGTGGCATTGACTGGCATTAGCAGTAGTCTGGATTGGCGTTACAGATGGCTCATAAAAGCTTCCGCGACTGAGAGTAAAAGTCTGTACAGATAAAGGGCATAAGTGAGTGTGTTTGTCTAAATATGTATATACATATATGCTTGTTTGGGACTTGTGCATATGTATGTGTATGGATAAATGTGTGCATGCATACAGACTCTCATACACACTTACACACATATATATATATATATATATATATATATATATATATATATATATATACATATATATATATATATATATTGTATATGTGTGTGTATATATATATATATATATATATATATATATATATATATATATATATATATATATCAACCCAAAAAAGGGGAAAGGAGAAAAAACAAAACTGTCCTGTAAAGAATGCATTTTGCCCCCAAAAGAAGTGAATCATTTATGGAACACAGCTAGAAATCATAGCAGCAGTTATTTCCTAACAAAAAAAAAAAAAATACAGAGATTAAGGTTGATGTATTCCTCTGCCTATTTTTCTTCTGGTTGCTGATGCTTGATGCGTTTTACCTCTGTTATTTGTACAAGAGCTGTATTTAACCTATTCACTTCTCCAAGTAATTTAATGCAGCATTGTTTGAACATGGCGGCAGAGTTTTAACCAAAGTCTTATCATGAGATTTAATTCATTGCATTTCAGGCAGTTAATGGACTTGTTCCAAAAGGATGCAAGCCATTTTTCCCCCAGAATCCTATTCTTCCCAGGGGTGCATGGTTGGTATGTCTAGCGTGCTTTGTTTAACAGCTGGCTGCTGTGGCACTGTCTGTTAGGAAAGTGTGGCCATGCTTTCCGGCAAGCATTGAAATGAAGTTGTTTTGCCAGCAGCATATTCTGCATTAGTACTAATTCTTATTCCCATTAATGCAGAATTACTCAGATGACTTTTACTTCTGCAAAGACTGTGCATATTGAATTAGCGTATGTTATCCAGTGTTAATGTTTCTTGTGCTCTCTTAAATATTTTCCTATTTAAACTGTGTTACAACTGGATGGATTTTAGGGTAGGACACTAGTGATCTTTATATTTATTGTGCTTCATCCAAATCTGGCAATGAAGTACGTGCAACTTGGGTATGGGGGGAGGTTTTAGGTAGGCAACAGTACCTTTAAACTTTTAAATGGTTAAGTTTAACAGTGTAGTAATTTCTGCAGGAGTTTGGGTCTGTGGTGTATTAAGTAGGAATACTTTTGCTAATGCTGTGTGTCATCATTTTAAATGATCTCACTTCGGTCATTATTTTGCTAATTGTATCACGATCAGATGGGGTATATACCAAGTTCCTTTAGTAGCAGCAATAGTTACATATAGATATTAGTGGTTGTGACACCTATGTCCTGGCCCAGCAATCAAGGAGCCTCAATCCTTACCACTAATACCAGTGAGAGGCATCTCATATAGGAGGAAAGGATAACAAATACACACAGTAATGTGCAATTTCCCTTAAGAGCACACAAAGATCACAGTCAGTCTGGGGCTGGTTTCTCCCTTTCTCTCCAGGTCCCCAATAAGACTCTCCACTGGCACAGCTATAGGGTCCAGTTCTCAGCCAGCTGGGCAAGCTAAAACCTCCAGCACCTTCTCTGTCCAACCAGTGCTTTATGTCCCTGCTCAAGTATCTGACACACACACACTTTAAGATAAGAGTTTATACAACTACACAGACATTCCTGGGGAAGGCTGGCACAGGTTCCCCAGCTGTGCCCCTTTTACCCAGACTATACGATTGAAATCACTGCCACCACCCAGCTAATATTTATCAGCTAATTGAAGGCCCTTAAAGGGTCTTCAATTATTACTGTGCAATATTATTATCCAACTGGTAAGTGTGACTAAACAGTCAAGGCTTATTAGAGTGACTTGGTACAGGATCACTATATACATGCAATGTACTCTAGAGCTTAAATTATCTCTACACAAAACAGCCACAGTTAAAAGGGTTTAAAAATATTTAATAATAAATAATTAAAAACACAAGACAATACTTTTTACTATACAGTGCTAGTCAAGAGTTCAGATATCACAGAGAAATACTTAAAATAATTCAGTAGTACAGTTCAGACATCACAGAAAAAACACTTAGTCTAATCTTTCTGGTTTCTACCTATTTCTAAGAGAAAACACAAATTTAAGATAAACTTACATATAGAACACAGGCAGAGTGCTGATGAGTTGGATGGTCAAGACAAAAATACTTAATGCTCTCTGATTCTCTCTGTTTTTAACATCACATTCCTGGTTCACATTGCATCATTCTTCACACTTCCCTGGGTTCCCAAGCTAACAGAAACTACATTTACAGTCTTAACATCTCATTTTGTTATCTTGCAGCTGGTCAGGAAGCAGAGCAATAAAAATACATTTGCATGTTTAAATCTAGCAATTTAACTCTTGGTTAAAACAATAGAAAGAATGTCTTCATTTAGACATTTTGACACCATGTTTAGATCAAAGGGTCACAACATACTTTACTTGGTCAGCTTTCTGCCAGCAGAGTGCACTGTTGTTACATTTTTTTTGCAGTTCCGAATCTAACAGCAGTCTTTCACATTTAAGAGACAAACCTGTGGCTTATATTAATATTTACAGATGACAGAATTATTTCCATAATTCTATCTGGCTAGGCTGGCAGCCTTCATCTATCTTCACCCATTCTTCCCATATCTCCCCTTCCTCCCGGAGAACTCCAACTAGTTTTTCAAGTGACCCTTGAGAAGCGCTGCTTGAGGACGTTAGGTCTATGGACTATACCTTACCCCATTCCCTGTCTTGAGAGCCCATCTGCAGTGCCATTGCTAATCCCACTGCAGTGCTGCACAGACATATCATATGCTTGCAACCCCAGGCTCCATCTTAGCAACTTGGCATTTTGCTGGTTGGCTCTGTTTAACCATGTTAGGGGGTTGTGATCTGTCATAACAGTAAATTTCCTTCCACACTGATAAGGCTGAATTTCTGCAGTGCCCACACTATGGCTAGACATTCCTTTTCTACAGCTGTATAGCATTCCTCCCGGGGTCGGAGCCTATGACTGAGATAAACTACTGGGTGCTCTTCCCCCTCTGAAGAAATCTGGATTAGTACAGCCCCCACCCCATGGTTCAAAACATCCATTGCACAACAAATTATTTGCTGTAATATAGACGGGCTAACATAGGGGGTCCTCCCAAAGCTTCTTTAAGCTTCTGGAATGCCTGCTCACATGCTGGGGTAACTACCTTATCTGGACTGTTCTTCCTTGTCATGTCTGTGAGGGGACAAGCTATGGTACTATAACTGGAGATGAACTTTCTGTAGTACCCTGCTGTCCCTAAAATGCCCTCACCTGCTTTTTAGTAACAGGTGCAGGCCATGCCTGAATGGCTTCCACTTTAGCAGGTTCTGGCCTTATCTTACCACTCCTTACTCTATGTCTTAGGTAGGAGACCTCTGCTATACCCACCTCACATTTGCCCAGCTTAATGGTCAACCCTGCCATCTGTGGACTGCCCAGCACCTCCCAGACATGCTGAAGGTGGTCTGGCCAGAAATGGCTGTAGATGGCAATATCATATAGGGAAGCAAAGGCAAACTCTCCTGCTCCTGTTAGGATATGATCTACCAGCCTTTGGAAAGTTGCTGGAACATTCTTCATTGCAATGGGCATCTTTGTGAACTCATACAAGCCAAAAGAAGTCACAAAGGCTGACGTTTCTCTCACACTGGGAGTCAAGGGCACCTACCAGTAACCCTTGGTAAGATCAATGGTTGTAAGAAACTTAGCCTCACCCATCTGCTCTAGGGCCTCATCTGTTCTAGGCATGGGGTAAGCTTCTGACTCTGACTAATTTCCTGTAATCCACACACAACCTGATGCTGCTATCCTTCTTTGGCACCAGCACCAATGGGGAGGCCCAGGGACTATTGGACTCTTGAATCACCCTTACTTCCAATATCTCCTGTACCTCCTCCCTCAGAGTCTGTTTGACTCTCTCAGGCACTCTATAAGGGGCCTGACTAATAGACCTTTGGGGTCCTGTACTCACCTTGTGCTCAACGCAAGGGCCTCCCTATCATGGTAAGGTTTCATCATGTTAACATAGTACAAGTTGTGCCCCTGCCTTCTGCCCAGCAGTTCCACCATGTAATTAACATCACTTACGTTTCTTATCACCTTGTAGGGTCTTGTGCCTGAAAGGAATGAGAACCATTACCTGCTGCCCCACAGCATACTCTCTAGCTCGAGCATTCCTGTCATACCACCCCTTTTTCTGTTGCTGGGCTTCTGCCAGGTTCTCCTGGGCAAGCCCATGAGTTCCCTGAGCCTTGTCCTGAGGTTTCAGATGTATGCCACAACAGACTCCTTGTGAGACTCATACTCACTTTCCCACTCATCTCAAATTAAATCTAGAGGTCCCCTCACCCTATGCCCTTACAGTAACTCAAAGGGTGAACAACCTGTGGATTCCTCGGGAACCTCTCTGTAAGCAAACAACAGATGGGGCAAATATTTGTCCCACTCCCTCTTAAATTGATCTGAAAATGCCTGTAGCATGGACTTGATTGTAGAGTTTAACCTCTCAACAAGACCATTAGTTTGGGGATGGTAGGGGTTGGTCTTCATGTGCTTCACCCCACAAAACTTCCACAGACTACCAGCAGGTCTGACATGAAATTGGCATCTCTGTCAGTCAGTATTTCTTTTGGGAAACCTACCCTGCTGAAAATCTATAACAAAGCATTTGCCACCTTTTCTGCCTCAATTAAGGACAAAGCCACTGCCTCAGGGTATTGTGTAGCATAATCCACTACCACTAGGATATACTCTTTCCCTGTGGAACTTGGGGTACTTAGAGGACCCACAATATCCATAGCAACCCTCTGAAATGGCTCCTCAATCACAGGAAAAGGCATCAAAGGAGCTCTCACCTTCTCTCCTGCCTTGCCTACCTTTTGGCAATGCTCACAGGTCCTGCAGTACCCTGTTACATATCTGGAAATTCCAGGCCAATAGAAGTTCTACATAATATGCCTCTTTGTATGTTTTATGCCCATATGATCTGCAAAGGGACTATCATGGGCACTAGCTGAAAGTGCCAGATGGTAGGCTCTAGGCACTACCAACTACTGTACTCTCTCATATTCTAGACCTCCCTCAGGGGTCCACTCTCTGTATAGTACACCTTTGTCTCAGTATACAGATTCCCCCTTTCCTTGAGAATCAGATGCCTTCCTAGCTACCTGCCTCCGGCCTTGCAATGTAGGGTCTGAGTGTTGAGCCTGTCTCAACTCTCACCTTGTAACCCTTCCCAGCTCCCCATCCACAGGAAGTCTGGCATCCTCTGATAGTGATTTCTCACTGTCAGCCTGGGTACTATTACTCACCTCTACCTTTGCAGTTACTCTGCCCAAGGGAACATTAGCACCCACAAGCAGCTGTGGCTCACCTTCAGTCTCACTGCTACAGAGTAGCTCCCTCCCTGAAGTAACCACCTCACCAGTCCTGGCTGCAAGTATGCAGTCTGTCTGGGTGTCCCCCAGGCTACCAGACCCACATGCTTGTTTCCTAGCCTGACTGTGTGTAACTGCATAAGCACATGGTACTGCCTCATCCAAATCCTTCCCTATCAGGACATCTGCAGGATGGTAGTCTGGAATGCCTGTTGTCTCAAGACAACCTACTATTGGCATTTTGTCTCTCCCACTTACTGTGTCCCTCAACTTTTGTTCTCCACCTTGCCTTCATGGACATTGATATGCCACATGACCACACTGGTTGCATTCAAAACATTTAACTTTAGCTCCTGGATGTGTACCTGGACTAGTGGCTTCCCCTGCTACCGACTGATTTTGTTGAGGCAGTCTGTGCTGCCCACCATGGGTTCCTTTAGACCCATAAGCAGTACTGAGGGTCCCCTTCCTGTGCAGGGCTGTCCTGCTTGCCTGGTATAGGTCTCCCTTTTTCCCCAACTCATCTGAAGTAGCACATTGTCTAACAGCTAACCAGATCCTCATGTCCTCAGGCAAAGTGCTAAGGGCTTGTTCCCTCACCAAAAGGTCTGCCAGCCCTTCTAAAGTGGTGACCTGACATCCACTCACCCACCTATGCAAATAAGTGCTCAGGTCAGCAACATATTCACACACACTTTCATCTGTCTTGTGTCTATACTCACAAAATGTTTTCCTATATGTTTTAGTTGTTAGCTTAAACAATTCTAACAAATTATTTTTAACAGCAGTATAATCAAAACATGCAACCTCAGGAATTTTTGACAAAACAGTTACAGCTTTACCGTGGAGTATGGGGGTCAGGAAACATACTCAGAGCCTTAGGTCAACACTATACTGTTTGCATACCCTCTCAAACATATGAATGAAACTACCAAAATTATCCCCATCTTTAAACTGTGGAAGTAATTTACTGACCTTTTATGCTTCTGGAGTCCAGTTACTCCCTTCGCCATTTACCTCCATGACTCTGGCAAAGAGTCAGCATTTCCCTCTCATGCTTCCTCTACTGCTCATTTTCCTTAGCTTCTATTTCCAAATGCCTGGCCTCCAACTCAAGTCTCTTTAGCTTCAGATGGATTTTTAAGTCCTCTGCAGAAAGGTTGAGCTGTCCAGTCTCTGAGGGTATCATATCTCCACTACCAGTCTGATTGTCCTTCTGGTTACTGTTTTCTGATGCAGCTGTAACCAAGGCTGCAATCAGGTCTGCCTTAGTCAGGTTTCCATGCACCAGTCCCCTAGCCTGGCACATCTCCACCAGCTGGCTCCTTGTCAGCTTTCCATACTCCTCTGCTGACATGCTGCCTACTCACCCAGACTAACTAAGCTAACAAAAGAAATAAAATAATTGTGATCTGAACTCTGAGTAATCACTGTGTGGCTGATTTAGAGTACAAAACACCTTTAAAGCTCACTGTACACAAGCTATAGGAATTCACTCTACCACACCACTACACACCATTTAGTATTTGGTAACCAATTAATATGTGGTGTGGATATCCCACCACTGTCAAACAATTAATATGCGATGCCCATGCTCTGGCCCAGCAATCAAGGAGCCTCATTCCTCACCACTAACACCTGTTAGGGGTGTCTCATATAAGAGGTAAGGATAACAAATACACATAGTAAAGTGCAATTTCCCTTAAGAGCACACAGAGATCACAGTCAGTCTGTGGCTGGTTTCTCCCTTTTTCTCCAGGTCCCCAATAAGTCTCCCCACTGGCACAGCTATAGGGTCCAGATCTCAGCCAGCTGGACAAGCTAACACCTCCAGCACCCTCTATGTCCAACCAGTGCTTCATGTCCCTGTCCAAGTAACTGACACACACACACACATACTTTGAGATAAGAGTTTATACAACCAATCAGACACTCCTGGGGAAGGCTGGCACATGTTCTCAAGCTGTGCCCCTTTTACCCAGACTATACTGTAGAAATCACTGCCACCACCCAACTAATATTTATCAGCTACTCAAAGGCCCTTAAAAGGGTGTCCAATTATTACTGCACAATATTATTATCCAACTGGTAAGTGTGACTAAACAGGCAAGGCTTATTAGAGTGACGTGGTACAGGATCACTATATACATGCAATGTACTCTAGAGCTTAAATTATCTCTACACAAAACAACCACAGTTAAAAGGGTTTAAATATTTAATAATAAATAATTAAAAACACAAGACAATACTTTTTACTACACAGTGCTAGTCAAGAGTTCAGAGATCACAGAGAAATACTTAAAATAATTCAGTAGCACAGTTCTGACATCACAGAAAAACAGTTAGTCTAATCCTTTTAGTTTCTACCTATTTCTAAAAGAAAACACAAGTCTAAGATAAACTTACATACAGAACACAGGCAGAGTGTTGATGAGTTGGATGGTCAAAACAAAAATGCTTAATGCTTTCTGATTCTTTCTGTTTTTAACATCACATTCCTGGTTTACATTACATCATTCTTCACACTTCCCTGGGTTCCCAAGCTAACAGAAACCACATTTACTTTCTTAACATATCCTTTTGTTATCTTGCAGTTGGTCAGGAAGCAAAGCAATAAAAATACATTTGCATGTTTAAATCTAGCAATTTAACTCTTGGTTAAAACAATAGAAAGAATGTCTTCATTTAGACATTCCGGCACCATGTTTAGATCAAAGGGTCACAACATGCTTTACTCTGTCAGCTTTCTGCCAGCAGAGTGCACTGTTGTTACATGTTTTTGTAGTTCCACATCTAACAGCAGCCTTTTCACATTTAAGAGACAAACCTGTGGCTTATATTAATATTTACAGATGATATAATTATTTCCAAAATTCTATCTGGCTAGGCTGGCAGCCTTCATCTATCTTCACCCAGTCTTCACAGTGGTTTATCATGCTAGCAGTTTGAGTGATGTTGTATGGTTGAAAGTTGGCTATAGAGTCCCAGGATAGGTCAGCAAGCTTAATGCAGGTGGCAAGGGGTTGGCATACTGATCAGTTTGCTGCATACACAGGGTAGGGTTTTGTTTCGCCTCTTTCATTGGTATTATATCTAGGTGTAACTTTAGAATGTGGGGATTTGAAAGCACTTTTATTTGCAGCTTGAATGACTGAATGTTCGTGGAGATGTGAATCATTTTGTTACCATGGGGGTTTGAGCATTTGACTGGTAGCTCTATAATTGGGGGGATTTAGAATGATACATATCAACTTTGCAATTTTAATGGCAGCAAGGTGCTGAATTTGTTTTTTTTTTTTTTTTTTGCAGATGATGGAGGTACATAATTTCTGCTAGAGATGGCGAAGGACTCAGTTTGTATCATCTGATGGGCCTGAAGGAAGTGGGTTGGACAGGAGGGTTTGCTATTGGAGATTCTGGACAGTTGGCACGGAAGGCTGTGAAGTTGCAGGTATGTGATAGCTACTATTCTGCACAACAAATCCTTTTGTGGAGGTATGGAACTAGAGTTGGCACTGGTTGGAGACCTGAATAAAGGGCTCTCAAAAGAGGATATAGGCTGCTGCAATGGTTGTTCCAGTCCATTAGGTGGTGTACAATGAAGTTGTAGGAGAGGGACCACTGAGTGAGCAACTGTCAATGCCCTGATGGAGGTGCATTTGAAAGGTAATGGATTCTGCTTGGGTGGATGTTTTGGTTGCTGAAGTGGTGTACAATGAGGTCACAAGTAATATTTATTCCGCAGTTTGAAGTAGTGTGGGGGCAAGGTGAGGCAGATGTCTGCTTGGGGTAGGGTAGTACAGGGTTGGGAATTGTTATAAGGTCTGGCTTTCCACAGGTGAGGTGATGTCAACAATCATAGGATCCTCGGAATCTGCTTATATTTGGGGGGATGGTTGGCGCCTTGGTCATCAGAAGAGGTGTAAGATGGCAATGGAGTGGTTATGCTGTCTGTTTGCAGAAGGAGTATCATGTCACATTAGGGTTAATGGCTTGCTGCAGGATTTTGGGGCACCTCTTTATAAGCAGTTAGGCATGTCAGAATTGGGTGGAACTCTTGTGATGCATTTACAGTTATGCTTCCAGCTTAATGTGTTGGTAGAGGGCCCATGCTGTACTCTGGTGATAGAAAGCATGAAATTGGTTATAGGGTCTGGTACATATTGGTAATGTTATATACTAGGTTAGGGTTAGAAGGGAGTACCACAAGAACTAGTACATTTATGCTTGAGTGAATTTTGTAGTTAGGGTTTTAGGAGCATTGTACACATGAGAGTGTGTTTGGGATATTTTATAAACAGGGTGTTTTGTTTATGTGGAAACTAGTGGGTTTAAACAAAGCATGCTTTTGGAGTTTTCCAGCAGTTGGCCATGTTGTACTTTACTAGTGCCATATGTACTATGGGGGTTAAGGTTAGTTTTGAATGTTGTAGATTGGCATTAGGAGTAGTGAATTTTGGGGGGGTTTAAGGTTATGCAGGTTTAGGTTGTGCAAAGGTCATCACCTTAATCAGAAGCATAGTGTAGTACGATTGTTACCCTTTAGGTGTGATATGTTGCAAGAGATCTTTGTTGCTGTGCATCATAAGGAGTTTTCAGGAACTAGCTCATGGGGGACTCGGGGAAAGGAGTATTTCTACTGTGCAGTTTTCCAGGATGTCTGAATTTTGGCTTATAATGTGGTTGCCGTATAATGGATAGTGAGTTTGATGGCAGAATTATTAGGCAATTGATCATTTAAAGAAAGGAAGTAGCATTGTGGTCATGAGTATAGCCATTATAAAAAAAAATAGAGAGGAGAGGCTGCACTTAGGCATGATGTCAAGTTGTTGACCTTGTTTTGTTTTGGGTGTATCCAATATACAGAGGTTATGCTAGGTTATGAGGTTATGGTTTGCTACTTAATCATTGTAGAGGTACTGTGATTTAATTTTAACTGTTTAAGCAATTTGCTACTTTGGTTCTTTATGAAGGTAGGGTTTTGGGTGGTGATGACAGGAATCCAGTGTGTTGAGTGAGGTGGCTGTAAACTGAATGACTGTTTATGGGTAGGTATGAGGTTAATGGTTTTAAGGGCCTTGTAGGCTACCTAAGTTTAATGTCTTATTCCCACATATGGCTGTTGTCCTTTAAGGGACATGGATGGAATTCTGGGGAGAAGTCTGTCATCCATTCAGTGGATGGTGGGTATGATGGGGATTTTTAGACAATTTTTCATTAGGGAAAGAAATGGCAGTTTGGTACTATATCAAGTGGGTGATCAGCAGGTGGCTTTTAGGCATGATGGCATGTCAGTGACCTTGTCTGACCTGGTGTCATGGGGCATTGCAGGTGTTTGTGGTACATTGTGCTTGGGTAGTTTGCTTGGCTTGAGTTTACTGTTTGTGATGCATTTCTGGTCATACTGTTAAAAGGCCATGATGGTGGTTTAAATGCAGTCCTGCTCATAATGAGTAGTTGGTGTGATGACAAGATTACTATTAAATGAATATCGAAAGAGATTTCATGTGGTTATTATATTTACTGGGCAGTAAGATGGAGCTGCAATTTTATGTGAGGGTATGCAATTGTTTCTGCATGGTTTCAGGTTGGAGTGTTTGGTTGTCTGGTTGGCTGGTGATGCCAGAGGATCACTGTGTAGCTTTTATAGGTATGGTAGTGGGGTGAATCATAGATAGTGGGTATGCATGTTTATGAGGTTAGGGTTGGTTCCCTTAGTAGTGGATAGGGAACAGCGGTTTACTTTCAGCTTTTAGGCAACTGGCTAATTTTGTTATTTATGGGATACAAATTACAGAGGTGTTGGGATGGACACAGTTTGGTTAAGAAAGATGGGGTACACTGAATGATGTTTGGCCTAATGCTTTAATGGTGGTTACATGTCTGGAAATTTGGTAGGAGAGAGGGGGAACAACCTTGTCAGGCTGGTGGGCAGAGAAGAGGGATAAGCTTGCCTTCTTCTGTTCCCCCTCTGGTGTTGGATGTCCAATTCAATAAGTTGAGAAGAAAAGTGAGTGGTTGCTCTGTTGGATAATTTAATAAGCAAGCTGAGCTTCTTATTTGGATGGTGGTGTAATTCAGTAAATTGAAGGTGAGCGGGGTAATGCTGCCTTGTTAGTGCAAGGATAAGTGAGCAAGTGGGGGACGCTGCTTGTCAAGGGTGAGTGGTTACGCTGCCCTTATGGTTATTTTATGTTTTCTTTCATGGATGTTATCATCACCTGAGTCAGGTTTTGGTTGAAATTTATAACTATTGGTTAACAATCATGTTTATGGAAGTTTAATAAAGGTTGTCAAATGTCATTCGGTGTTGTGTGTTTATTGAAGTGGACCAGGACAAATGGGGTTTGGAATAGACCATTTTGTCCTGGGACATCTTCAAGTGGGGCTAGATATGTAGATTAGCAGGAATTAAGAGAATAATGGGAGGATAGGGTTAAATGGGATGGAGGGATGTTTGGGAGGATATGAGGTAAGGGTAGGGTGGGGCTTAGATGGTTTTGTCAAGTGTAACTGAGGTAGGAGTCACATTTTTGGCCTGAAATTGCTACCCTCCCACCCTCTCCCTTTTTTATTAGTGGGGGTTGTGGTTAGGCGGAGAAGAAGGGCAGGCTTGCCCTCTTCTGCTCCCCCTGTGGTTTTGGATGTGCAATGCAATAAGTTTTGAAGGAAAGTGAGCAGTTGCTCTGTTGGATAAGTTAATAAGCAAGCAGAGCTGCTTATTTGGATAGTGGTGTAATTCAATAAATTGAAGGTGAGCAAGGTAACACTGCCTTGTTACTGCAAGGATAAATGAGCAAGTGGGGGATGCTGCTTATCATGGATGAGTAGTTACTCTGCCCTCGTGGTTATTTTATGTTTTCTTTCATGGATATTATTATCACCTGGGTCATGTTTTGGTTGAAATTTATAACTATTTGTTAACTATCTTGTTTATGGAAGTTTAATAAAGGTCATCAAATATTATTTGGTGTTGTGTGTTTATTGAAGTGGACCATGACAAAAGAATAGTTTTGGAAGTCTTAAAGTGCCTATCTTTAATATTATTCCCCAGGATTCATGAATCCTCCATGTAAGAGTAGTGTAGTCCTACACGGAAACGCCAGTGTAAGAGTAAGTCGGCAGCGCACCATGCATATTAATGAGTGCGTGCTGCCATAACTCTAAGGCTAACATGGAACATGCAGGAGTGCAGGGGGTGTGTCGGACTGCCGAGCAGTCCAAAAATCCACACCCCTGCAAGTCTCCCAATCAGGAAATGTCAACCTACATGAGCAAGTCCGCTCAAATGTGTACATAGCCAACACTACACTCCCCCACATTCTAAACCCCAGTACAATTATAAAATGTAAAACTTTTATTTTTTTTTTTGATTCCCGATATAGCTGCCTGTATTTGCGCGTGTTTACGAGGGTTTGCTCATTGCTTAGCTACAGTTAGCAGTCAAGGCATCGAAGAGGATAATAAGAAACCTATATGCAAATTAAGAAAAACAGCAATAGCGTAGTGGTAGAACCTTCGCACAAAGAGGAGGCATTCCCAGTTCGAGTCCCACCACTCCCCTTTTTATTTTCTGTTGGGAAATCTGAATATGAAAAGAATCCCTGAGCTTTATCATTGAAATGATAGTAAAAAGCATTGAAATGGCCTATGTAGTAGTGAACAAATTTTAAATATATATAAGAAAGTGAAATGGTTCTGCATACTGATGCATGCATAAGTAATGTATCTCAAGCAATGTAAAGCACTGCTAAGCAAAGTTTACCAGTATTAAGCACATGTCAGTACAATTGCTCATAGCTTAGCACTGCTTTATCTAGCACAATAGCTTTGCGCGGAGCTGTGCACCGCACCAACCAGCGCAATGTAGAGCAACATAGAGCAACATCGGGCAAGGTAGAGCAACGTCGAGCAACATTGGGCAACGTACAGCAACGTCGGGCAACATAGAGCAACGTAGAGCAATTATCATTGAAATTATAGTATAAAGCAGTGAAATGGCCTATGTAGTAGTGAACAAATTTTAAATATATATATAAGAAAGTGAAATGGTTCTGCATACTGATGAATGCATAAGTAATGTATCAAGCAATGTGAAGCACTGCTAAGCAAAGTTTACCAGTATTAAGAATATTACAGTATAATTGCCCATAGCCTAGCACTGCTTTAACTAGCACAATAGCTTTGTGCGGAGCTGCGCACCACGCCAACCAGTGCAACGTAGAGCAATGTAGAGCAACATAGAGCAACATCAGGCAATGTAGAGCAAAGTCGGTAAAACATAGCCACACCTCCTTGCCAGTAGGCCAGTAGTGAAGTAAAAAGCAATGACAGGCCTCGAACCCGGGATACTGTGCACCATAATCACAGGACTGAACCACTAAGCCATGACAGCTTTCATAAGCATGCACTTTCAACACACACATACATATCAATGGAAGTTTACCCATTGCTAAGCAGGTGTACTCTCAGCTGCATTTTTTCAAAACTGGCCAATCACAAATAAGTGCGGGAAATGATGCATATTTAAGCTCCATAGGTGGGAATACTTGCCATAACTGGTAGTAGCTCCCATCTGCAGGCAGCAATGGTCAGTGCTGGAGAGGGCTCTCATTTTTGAGTGCAACGTTGGGGCATTGAGGAGTCAAAAGTAATGGTTTGCTCCTTGTCCGCCATCATGAGGATAGACTCCTGCGGGGCCAGTACCAGGGCACCCAGTACAAAGTGGAAGCCTGGGACGGTCTAGCTCATGAACTCTCCAGTGCCACAGGCATCCCTCGGACTGGTGAGCAGGTCAGACACCACCACGCAGACCTGAGAAGATGCAAGGCAGATCAACTGGACCAGTGGATTCAGGAGGCCGAATGCCCCACTACTGAGTAAGTAGCCATGGAATTAAGTATGTAAGAATTGCTATTCTAGTGTATACTATGGATAGGTATGTCTCAATATCACTTCAATTACTTCACAGCTGCAGATGTCCGTGCTGTGAATCAGCAAGCCTATGCAGATAGGCTGCTAAGGCTGTGCCACCAGGCAGGTTAGTAAGTATTCTGCATGTACTGTTATGTAAAATAAATGAGAGAACCTGAAAAATGTGTTTAAACACAATAAATAAAGGAATAATAATTCACTAATAATTATTATGCATGTACTGTCATATAAAATAAATGAGAGAGCCTCTAGAAAAGTGTTTCAAGTCTTTAATAAAGGTATGATTCCTGGAGTGTGTCTGTGTCATTTTCTTTGAAATGTTGTTGTACTCTTGCATTATAGAAATAGTACTGTTGTATTAAGCGCTGTTAACACACAGTTGGGTAGGCCCATATAAAGTGGATGAAGGGTGTGCCAGTAGCTTTTAAGCATATACACAGTCCCCAACTGTTGGTTCATACCCAGCATGTACAGTTTAATCTGGCACATGAGTAGCTTGATATTGTGTTCCCCAGAAATGCCATTGTGCTGGCAGAAATGTAGGGAGCTGTTAACATATAACTGATAATTTCACCTACACATATCTAGATAAGTATATGAAAGTAGAGCTGTCAGTGTACCATCTCAGCAGTAGTGTGTCTGAGCAACTCACAAAATATGTAGCAGTAACATCTGCATCCCGGACAGTTTGTATGTCAGATACAGCCCATGTATATAAAGATCTAGCAAAACCCATTTCACGATCTAAGGACAATTGTGTAGTGTAATAATACATGTAGGGGACATATAACTGCAGTCAATAGGAATGTAGTGTAAACTAGAAGGATATATAAGTTGTTAATGGAGCTATCACTTTTCCACCCTACTGTATGTGCATAAAAAATGCAATTCCACACCTCAATGGGTATGTCTAATATCAAAACATTTGTTGGGACATATGTCCAATTGGTTTATAAATATCTGCATGTATTTTGAAGCATGTGCCCTGTTTAAATACCACAATATTGGTGGCCTGTTGCCATCAATTAAACCTGCATGCAGTTGTAATGTCCACTGTCACCCCATATATGCCTGTGTCATGCTTGCTGTTCAACTGTTGGAACTCTGGTGTGTTGGGTTAATGGGAATACTTCTGCATGCTGTTATAACTAATTGGGAATGCTGTTGATTGTTACTAACCCATATTGTCATTAAATCCTCCTAAACATAGAACACATGGGAAGGCCGGTCCCAGCGGACCCACCTGTCCCACCTCAGCTGGCAATGGCACCTGGCACCAGCAGGTCCGGTGCCCAGCCTGGGACCTCCTCCTCCTCCATTGGCCCTGTGCCACCTTTGCATGGAAGCACTGCAGGGGATGGGGCTCATCCCCCCTGTGCAAGCAAGGGTGGAGGAGGGCCACCTATCACCCTCCGAATGGTCCGGGCTGTGGTGCATAGGGAGCTCGAGCATTCTGCCGCTGATCCTCTATGACAGCTTGAGGCACGAGTGGCGTGACTCATGGGTGAGCATGCCCCTCCTATGCAGCCCCCAGCACAGCCACCCTCTGGGCTGTGAAGGTGCAGTAGTGAATGCCCATGGGTGGGGATCTCAGTTCCACTGTTGCCATCTGTGGGCTCATGGGCTTGCAATTTCCAAACATCCTTCCCCATCAATGGTGTTCACCCCACCACATGTGTCATATTCTGCCCCTTTATGCATCTTGTTTGTCTTGTCTGTTTACCTCCCCAACCTACCTCCCCAAATATACCTACTTCCCCTACCCCACATTCCACTCTCACCTGCAAAAAAAGAAAAAAGGGCAATCTTCTCACAAATAAAATACGCCCCATACATAGCTGCCCATTTTGCACACATGTCTGCTGGACACATAAACTGATATTTAATTTGCAGTGCAACATACTTTGTTGTCCTCACCCCTCTCACAGGGGTTGAAGGTTTCAAATTCCCCTCCAAATTGATTGCATATGCACAGCTGTTGCTGTTAAAGAAACGGGCAGCTATGGGCCTTCCCTACACCCATCTTGCACATCCCGAGCTGTTTTCCCTACTGTCTTTCCATCTTTGTGCCCCTTTTCACCACTTTCCTATCTCCCCATTTTCTTTTCTTTCAAAGAAATGAGCGCGGGGGTTAGCGGGAGTAAGCACTTTTAAGCAGTAGTTAGCAAGTTTGCGCGAGTGTGCACCTGTGTGCACTTGTGTGCGCATAGCTAAGCTTAGTAAGTATCACGCAAACCCACACAAACCCGCTTACAACTGCTTAAAAGTGCCTTAGTCACTCTGTATGTCAGGGCCCTTGTTCTGCTCAGCAGCAAAATAAAATACCTCTGTCAATCTCGAACCCCAGACTTTGTACACATTAGACTGCATGCAGTACCACTAAGCCATGGTAAACATACAACAAATTGGTGCTGAAATCAATATATCATGCATCAGAATGAGTGAATGTAAAGGACAAATAGGAATGCCATAACACAAATCCTGTTCTGTGGATCTTTACCAGCAGTTCTTGTGAAATTGCATTACATGACTGTGAAAAGAGAAGCAGCCATTCTTGCAGGAAATAATGTTACAGCAGCACTTTACAACCCCCACAAAGTATCATAGCAGGACAAACACTAGCATATCTGATTAGGGCAGAGGCCATACTTCCCAACTGTGACTAATTTTCAGGCATGTCCCTGATTTTGAGACAGGTTTTAGCTGTGTCCCTCTGAATCCCTCTGAAAGGTGCTGACATTAGGCAGAAAGGTGGGGAATTACACTTAATGAATAATGACAATAAGTAAGAGTTAGACACCGCTTGTACTTCAGGAAATGTGTATTAATCCATATGCTCTGGTTCTCTCAAAGTCTCAACTTAATGTCACTAATATTTTAAAGGTGTACCTCACTTCTACCTACTTTTCCCTGAGTCTGTTCAAATATGTACCTGAGTGTTTGAGAGGCCTGGCAGAGGCAGAAACACACAGGCATATCAGCTATTCTGCTGTTACACACTGTGCAAATAGCTTTGGAAGGAGTTCCAGAAGCATACCCTTATGTAGGAGTACAACACTGAAATACCAATGGATGTAGCCATGTACTGGTAGCAACCAACTGTGACAATGCCATTGTTCCAGTGCTGAAAAGACCGGTGTGGTGCACAGACAAAGAATAACAGTCTACCCTCTGGCTACCATCTGGATAGGTCCAAAGTTGGGAGCTACGCAGACAGACTACTTGCCTTGGTAAACTAACAGGTACACAGCAACCCTTTAAGTCCAGCAAGATAAAGTTCACACATTAATACATAATGCTCTCTCTGTCCTTCTGCACCCCTACCCAAATGTACAATAAACCTGCGTGTTCAGGGTCTACCAAGGATGTAGGTAGGCATACTCAGTACTGAAATTTGTCCAGTTTTCTTGAGCAGCCTGTGCTAATGTCAACACTAAAAAAGCACAAACTGTTCAAAAATGAGTAAATTAATATTCACAGTATAGCAGTTAGTTCATGTGCCAAATGAATACATCTCGATAACTATATTTGTATGGCAGTTAATTGTATAAGTAGACAAGAAACTACATACTCCCATGTATCTTGTGTTAGCATTTGTAGGGGTGAGTACAATTCTACACTGACAACTGTGTAGTGGAAGTGGCAACATTCAGGTCTAAGTACAACATCTAAATCACTGGCTACACCCCTAGCTTCAGATATAAGAACTATACCAACCTTCTGACTTACACAACTGTGTCCACAGCAAACAAGCATGGGCCCCACTTTGGAAAGCTGAAAGGGCTACGCCTACCTGACATAGCAATTTATAGCACTGGGTTGCTAG
Source organism: Protopterus annectens (assembly GCF_019279795.1). NCBI lineage: Eukaryota > Metazoa > Chordata > Ceratodontiformes > Protopteridae > Protopterus > Protopterus annectens. The sequence continues at coordinate 802,512,915 of NC_056727.1, forward strand.
GACAGTGAGTACTGCAATTACCACACAGCAGGCTGCATGCAATTACCAAATGGTGTCCACCAATTGGTGCAGAGGCCATCACATGCACATGTGTAGATACCTATAAAAGCAGGCTGTACTTGCTGGCCACACATGCAATCATCCCATTGCAGACGCTGAAAGAGAGAGAGAGACACACACACACACCCCCACCCACACCAGTGGGGAAAAAATAAATAAATAAATAAATAAAATATAAAAAAATAAATAAAAAGAAATAAATAAAATAAAACCAAAGACACAGCAAACTGAAAACTATGAACACATACAAAAGAAAGGTATGTAACAGATATGTATTTACTGTCATGTAGTAGATGTATTTGAAGACTACTCTACATACTTTGAAACATTCTATATGTGGCAGCAGTACGTATCTATGCACAGATGCCCTGCATAACTACTGCCATGGACAAATCAGTGTGTAGCTATGTGCAGTGGGACATAACTGTGATATATGTAGCTCAGCATTAAATGTCAAACATCTGAACCATGTTATCTGTGCTCTGTACAGTAGTGTGGACAATGGCTGTTTTGGGGAGTAGTGCATACAGCTATATAACCATGGATGTGACAGAGTAACACATGCATGGTAGTTATATCAACATGTAGCTTAGCATTGACAACTGCTGTACCAGGCTAGTATGCTAATCTAGCATTTGCAGCTATGTATACACCCTCTAATATTACTGTGTGCTCACATGTGACACCTGTTCATGTTGCAGCAAGACCCAACAGGTCAGCAGTGAGGTCCAGGGACTTACAACAGTGTGGACCTTGTGTGTGTATGGCACACACATACGGAGAGATATATCTGTGTCAGATATATTAGCATCTGTACATGTGCATAGAGCAAGGGACATACTGCAACTGTTTCCAAAGGGAGGTCATATATATGTTGGTAAAGGCTGTTATGTGCATATTTGTATGTAGGTAGTAGTGTGTGGCAAACAAGACAGCATACAGTGCTGGTATATTACACGTGGTGTTTAAATGCTGTGGGTGTGATTTGTTAGGTTTACATTGTTGCAGCCAGTGTGGCCTGCTAAAGCCACATGGGCTGAGAACACCTTCAATGCATTTCGCATGAGACTGTGCAATATCATTACATAACTGTATACCTCACATACTTCGCATAATTGATATTCCCACCATGAAAGGTGTACTTTTTATTTGCCTATATGTATATCTATATGTACACCAATGGATGTTTATATGTATGTGCATATATATATATATATATATATATATATATATATATATATGTATGTGCATATATATATATATATATATATATATATATATATATATATATATATATATATGCACACACACACACACACACACACACACACACACACACATATATATATATACATATATATATATAGAGAGAGAGAGAGAGAGAGAGAGACAGAGTCATATTTACTGTGACAGATGCCTGGTGACAAAGCCATGGCCTCAAGCTCAATGTCGGAAATTCATTGGCATCCCTTTTGCTAAAAACTCTGTACCCATGAACTACCACATAGGTGTTAGTCGGCTTAACACCGAAACTGTGATAAGAGACCATGGGACACAGGTGGACAGTAGTCTCCCCCTTGATAATCACAGTGCCACACTAGTCATGTAATCTGTCTACATGGCACACCTCATCACAAAAGCTGTGTCATCCAGGGAAAAAGAGGTCAGTGTTCCCCTCTACTCATCATTCATAAAACCCATTATAGAGTACAATGCCCCTTCTGGTATGTACCTCACAAGACATCTACAGCAACTGGAAAGGCCACAGACATACCTCACAAAGAGTAATACTGTCCTCAAACAGATGCCCTATGTAGACCATCTCATAAAACCACAGCTAGACTGTGTCACATACCCACAACCCAGAGGTGACCTCTGCCTAACATACAAAGCTATGTCAAACCCAGAGCTTTTGGACATGCTCCACATAAACAGATCACAAGCCCTACAAGCTACATGCTCTAGTAGGACGCTCTATTGTCACCTCAATAAACAGAACATGCTGGAGGGATAGATTCCTATCTCAGAGATATCCCATACTCTGGAACAAACTACCTATCAATAGCAAACAAAGCTCCTCAGTAGCACTCGTCATGAATAGTCTTGATGATTGGATGGGGGATAGGAAATACACCCCGGGAATCACCTCTGTGGCTCTGCTCGACAGGGACACATGAAATTAAATTACTTGGGTGTCAAAGGCCAGGGTACCATCTGGCTAGGCTTCTATAGGCCCTAGGGCCAATAGACTATTACCTACCTATGAACCAATACACACCCACATGTACCTGTTGCAATAATTGCTATGTGAGTTTGACTTGAGTGTGATGGTGAATGTGTTGGTGAATGTGTCACAGTTGTGTATATGTGGGATAGCTTAGTGGGAAACTGTTTCTGTCATGGTATTATGTGTCCTAGCTCTGATCCCAGCAAAATATGTGTATGCTATTGCTAGCCAGAAAAAGCAGTATGGCATACGGTCTGACGTAGTCCCTTTGTGTTAACTGGGGTGTGCCATTGGAGGATAAAGCAGTACATGTATGCTCATTGATTGGTACTGCTGGTGAATCAAACCCCTGTATGAACTGTAGTACTACCTGAAGCTGTAAGCCTAAACAGCACAGTATGGTGTATGTCCACATTGCTTGGAAACACTGTTTTGTGTGTTCCCTGTAGTCCTCACAGATTACATACCTCAGGCATAAAGGTTTGTAAGTACTGATACACAGTACTGTATGGTACACACGTAAAGCTCATCTGGCTTGCCATATCTCTGTGTCCTGTGTGTATGTCTGATGTGTGTGTGGGTATGCCTGTAACATGCCCTCGGTCATATGTGTGTTACAGGATGTAAGTGCATATCTAGCAACATGTATAGTCTAGTACAGCAGTATGACACCTATATTCATGAATGTGCACATATTGTAGGCAGGGGTTTTCCATCAACAACTAGTGTGGTATACTGGTAATACTGTAACTTGACTTTGCAATCATTGCAATGGATTACATATGTCATTATGCATTAGCTTGATATATACCTCCTGTGGCTAGGTGATGCATTGTGTCGCATACAGTGTGCCATGTACTGTTGCATAGTCTTACATAGTGGTTTCTCTTTGTTGCTGTGCAGAAAATGTTTTCATATATAGAGCGTGTCAGGCACTGTCAGGCAGTTGTGGGTTGAGCACTGATATGTGGTATTGAAAGTGTGTATCCTCTGACAGACAATAGTTTGCTATATATGGCAGTTCAGTGATATCTGTACTGTAGAATGTTAAGTGTGCCACATGACTTGCTCACACATATTGTTTCATTGTTTCCCAGGGTCATGGCCCACCATCGCAATCCTGCCTATAGTCGTGCAGAGGATGAGATATTAACCACCTGTCTCATCCAACACCACACCCTGCTATTTTCAAGAACCAGCCAGGACCAGAATGAGTGGACTGCGCTGTGGCAAGATATTGTCCATAGGATAAATGACATAGGCATGCATAACCGGACATATGAGCAGGTACGACATCACTGCAGTGATTTACTTAGACATGTCTGGCAGCATGCATCTGATATCCGTAGGCAACAGCTTGCTACAGGTGGTGGGGTTGCCACCCATCCCCCCATCATCATGGAGGCCGGAGCCCCCCAGAAAGTTCACATGGAGCATGCAGGTAAGATGGTATAACTGTAGATTACTGTTACCTCTATTGCTAGATCGTGCATATGTGAGATGTGTACTGTGTAGTCAGAAGATGTGGAGCCTGGTGTTGTTCAATACTGATAATTTGGAACATGATGTGTAGGCCTGTGACTGTCAACCATTGTGCTACTGTAAGATTGCAAACCCACAGTAGCCATGCCACAGTTGTCGCCACTGACAAACTGTTTCATATACTTGTAGGTCCCTCTGCTGTGACAGCAAGGCAGCAGACCCATGCTGGTGAGTGTGTTCTACATTTAATATTGCAAATAAAATGTGTATGTCATAGGTGAGGTGTAGGCCATGTACACATGTAACACACCTACGCATAATGCATGCTGTGCATGTTTGCTGTGAGACTATGCACATCTCAGTAACGTGAGTGGTGCCCTCAAACACACACAATACACAGAGCATCCCAAACAATTGTGGCTACACTATAGTGGACATTGGATAGGCAGTCGATACACATGCACACGACGTGCACAACTCCGTCATACGCAGTACATGTTAATATGCTACACATGGCATATTCAGACACACGCTGTAAGGTCACACTCCAGTATCCCAAATGTCATCCACACAGCACACATAATATACCTGAGGGGTAGAGGCCTGTCATGGGGCAGTGCGACACTCTTCAACACACAACACATTCATGTTAGGCAATGCTCCCTATTGGGCACCTTACAAATCCATGTAACAACTGGCTGTGAAATGGTGAATGTAGCCATGGTACTGCTGTTCAGGTACAGCATGATAGGTGCTGGTCTGGCACACATAAGTAGCTTTGAGTGACCACATGATGCTGCATGATGGCTCATGGTACAACACGCCATCCAGTTACAGTAACCACAGTACTACACATAGCATTCATTGCTATACACCTCAATGTTGTGTGTGTGCAAACATATGCACCTATGCACAATACGCATAGCAACTACCATTTGTACAAAGTGATACATATATGTCTTGTAATGCTATTGAGTGTATAGGTCACATGACATACATTGGGTATGTGTGATGTTTAATGTTGCAGTTGTGTTGTAGCATGCCATGTCATGGCTGGCACTGGCATATCCACAATATGTTCTACACTCACCATAACTACTGTACAATGGCTATGTTGAGCAATGGTATTCCATCAGGTATACATGCACCACTCATTCTGTGTGTATACATAGCATGCATGAGCTAAATCTGTGTCCACAATTATGACACAGATGCTCTAATCAGTAATGGATATCTATGTGACACACAGATAAACATCCAGCCATGGTATGTATACCTGTGAGTGATGGTGCACAGCACATTGAAGAGCTTGTAATACTTGCACATCAATGTTGCGTCCATGTACACATTGCATTCCAGGGTGAGTCCAATCACTGAACAACAACACACATGCATCAAAGCCATGTATACTGTTATTAACAAGGAATGTCTACACTCGCACTGCATGCTGTTGAGCAACACACATCCTGCATGCTGACACGTGTGATATGACTGTTTGTCTTATGATACTGTACCCCGCCATCAACCGCTATTGGGTATGTTCTGGATTGCTGCTGGTGTGTGTGTGTGTGTGTGTGTGTGTGTGTGTGTGTGTGTGTGTGTGTCTCTGCTTTAGTGAGGAGTGTATTTGTGTGCATGTGTGCATGTGAGCATGTGTGCATGTATGCATTTGTTCATGTGTTCTGACATCATGTACAGGTCATAAAGTGTGTTTCCTGTCTTCCTCTCACAGGTGCTGAGATTGGGCTGGTTCACTGCAGTACGGAACCTGATGTCACTGACTCAAATAGTGATAATGATGATAGGTGTGTTGAAGCACAGGCATGTTTGCCAGGGTCTGTCGTTGGGCCACCAATTGACAGTAGACAGCTGTCCACCCCATCCATGCACACAGTCATACTGTCAATACATCCCTCATCACCAATGCCCTTAGCTGAGAGACAGTCTACAGTCGGCAATGGCCAGGACAGTGTGGTACCTATGGCACATGCATCTGGACACTGCAGCCATACCCAGAGGTCTGGAATGGTACCACATAGGCAGATGTCCAGGGGTTCTCGTCAGAGCACTGCTGGTCATCATGCCCCTGGCAGACGTGCCACAGGTTTTACAACCTCACGCATGTTCCAGGCTGTCATGGAGGCACAGGCACGTATGGAATGGTGCACCAGACAGGGACTAAGGGCACAGAGGGCACATAACACCGCTTTAAATGACAGTATCCATGACCTAGCAGGTGCCATCTGTAATTACACTGAGGTCATGGATAAACGTTGGGGTGAGACATTAGATGTCCTCCGCAATGTCATGTCCATGTGTCAGGACAGTGCAGGACGGGTGAGACGTCATTGTGGGCATATGCCAGCAACATCAGCAGATGGCAGTCACCGCAGACATCCCTCAAGTCACAGCCGCTCCCGTAGTGCCAGTACCAGCCCCAGAAATGTTGGGGGTGGGTGTCCATAGACCGTCCTAGGAGACCACGTGCACGTGGCTCCTGACAGTCCCAGCAGGGATCTGGGTCCAGTGTACATATGTCTACCTCTGAGGATAGTACTCAGTCTGGCTCAGTACCTGATACTGTCAGTAGCACCCCTGCCAGGCACAGGTACCGTATCCATGGCCAGAGACAGTGATCTGTAAAGCCTGGCAGGTACAGTCTGTGGCTGTCCCACAAATCCCCACATATGGCAGCCATATGGTGGAACTGTGTGCATGCAGACACACATACACAGAAACCAGACACCTAGGGCTAATACATACCCGCACACATTACATCAACATTTGCCCATACCAGTACTCTTGGCCGTCACACACACACACACACACACACACACACACACACACACACACACACACACACACACACACACACACACACACACACACATGTTGATTTTATGGCTCAGTGTAGGCCTCTGGAAAACCAACAACACACCCTGTGCATATGATGAACCTGTGCCACCTCCTGTCATCTGTAACATTGATGCAGGAACAGGCTAAAATGATGCTGATGCACAAGGTGACTTTATGGCAGTATAGCAATGTTGGCATGTTGTCAGCAGTAAAGTGTAATGTTATCCTTGAAGGTGTAGCTGAGCAGGCATGATGCATTAAAGCTATGATTGTCAATATAGTATTGTTTACACCAGTGTTAATCCCAATAGTGTATTGTCCGCCCACGTGCCACTTGGCTGATGTGTGTAGTATTGGCAGCATGCGTTAGATAGTGAACAGTACGTGTGGGATGTGTGCAGCACAGCTTTGCAGGTGTACATTTGTGAACATGGTGGAGGTGCACTGTCTGCATGTACATGCATAGTGGACACATGGGCAGGGTGACATGCCCTGTATTACAGAGTGTTAACACTCTGTAGTTTCTATTGGTGGCCAGTATGCATTGTACTACACACATTTTTGAACTTGGGTACACATGTGTGTATGACATGGTTTGACACTGTGCTGTGGGTGATACTGTTGCTATCTGTCATTTTTTTGCATTCTGGTAGTATACATAACCTCTACAGCCTGACCATAAATAATCGTTAGATGATGTCTTGACAACTGACACACAGATGTAGGACACATAGTACCATTTGTACCCTTCAGGAACTATACTATGCCAGTAACCAGTGGTGTTCACCCACACCCATTCCTGGGACCACTCCTGATTGCCATTTAGCCCACTTAGGTACAAGCAAACACAGTAGTGATATGTCCGTCCACGTCTGGGAATGCATACTGTGGCCTATAATGCATTCTCTAGATGACACACACATCCTCCACAAGGGTATCATATGGACAGATACCTGTTGTCAAACCCATGCTGTAAAACAATAAGCCAACTAAAGCATGGTCATCCACCTTTACAAAACATAGTATCCCCACAGTACCACATAGGTAGTAGCCCACAACATGTTGACAGGTTCCGATGTGTACATACAGCCAAGTGTTACATCATCTCTCCTTTGGTAATCACATTTCCAAAGGTATTTTGAAATCCCTCGGAGAATCACATAAGCAATAAGGGGTCTGCATGCATATCCACAAAGGTTGTTGTACACCTATAATGAATAGCCATCATTGACAGACTTTGCTGCATTTTAACTGGTCTGAAATATACCTCAGGCATAAACCCTCACTCACACTATTCAATAGAAACTGTAATGAGTGTGCGTGACACGGATGACCTAGGCCAGGGATCACTGCAGTGGCTGGGATTGTCACAAGCATACAGATGTGATCTGAGGTCTGGAAAGCGGCAGCACACTCTGGCAAAGATAACAGATGTGTTCATGGAGAAAGCAGTGTTCCCACCTCTGAAATAATTGAGGTCACATGTATGTATATGTATTTGCCACACAGCTGCCTGATGTGCAATGCACATACTGTTGTCATTGTGATATGTCATACAGTAGTAAAAGTAAAACCCAAAACACAGTGACTAACTGTGTCACACACATAGAGCACACACACACACACACTCACCAACTGCAGGATTCAAACCCCTACCTAATTACATTATGATACTAGAGCAGTACGCATTTACATGATGCACTATACACGTTATTGGGAGTTCTTCTTTCCACAGGTATATTTGTAGGATGGTGACATCATCAGACTTGACAAAGATAAGTATACCACTTTTAAGGTGTTGTAGTTGTCTCCAAAATGGTTGCTCCTCTACAAAGAGATATACACACACACAGTTGTCAAGTGCAGGATTCAAACCCCTACTTAACCACCTCATGATACTAGAGCAGGATGCATTTACATGATGCGCTATACATATTACTGGGAGTTTTCTTTTCCACAGGTATATTTATAGGATGGTGAAATCATCAGACTTGACAAAGATAAGTATACCACTTTTAAGGTGTTGTAATTGTCTCCAGAAATGCTGCTCCTCTACAAGGAGATACACACACACACAATCATACAGTTGCCAAGTGCAGAATTCAAACCCCGATCTATGTGCCTCTTGATACTAGAGCAGTATGCATTTACACAACATGCTATACACATTACTGGGAGTTCTCCTTTCCACAGGTATATTTATAGGATGGTGAAATCATCAGACTTGACAAAGATAAGTATACCACTTTTAAGGTGTTGTAGTTGTCTCCAAAAAGATTGTTCCTCTACAAGGCAATACACACACACAGTTGTTACGTGCAGGATTCAAACCCCTACCTAACTACCTCATGATACTAGAGCAGTATGCATTTAGATGATGTGCTATACACATTACTGGGTGTCCTTCTTTCCACAGGTATATGTGTAGGATGGTACTGCTCAGACAAGCTCCACGTGGGTTTACAGAGTGGTCCTAGCAGCAGGGAACTCAGAAAAGTGACTACCTTCTGGATTTAAGTATCTTTGCTTTTTTTTTCACTTGAAATAGCTTTTGTAGCTTACCTTAAACTAGCCTGAACTGTTTTTAACTGATTGCTGCATTATTTTAAAATCTGCACTTAAAGTTACATTTTAGTCGAATTTGATCGAACGTTTGCTTGTTTGTTTGTTTAATTTAACTGTGGAGGCTGGCCACTAAAGTGTGCTAGCCTGTGTAACTAATTTATCACTGTTTCTGCATTTTCTGTGTGTTTCTACTAAAAATACAAAAAAACAAAAAAATAATCCTTGTTGTCCCGCCTTTCTCGACTAGTTTAGACCAGTTTAAAGGCATTGCTGTATTCTGGGCTGTGGTGTAGTTCCTGTGTTGTCCATTACCTTACTTGGATAGAAGGAAGTTTCTTTGCTCACCAGTGGGAGTGGGGAGCCTTGAGCAGCCTACCTGTCCTTGGGGGAAGTGACCTCAGCACAAGAAGCTGTAGTAATTGGTTGTTTGGGACCATTTCCAGCTCTTTTGTAGTTCACTGTTTAAAATCCGCCTCTGGGCATTTTTTCTGGCTATACTGCTCAGACAAGCTCCACATGGGTTTACAGAGTGGTCCTAGCAGCAGGGAACTCAGAAAAGCGACTACCTTCTGGATTTAAGTATCTTTGCTTTTTTTTCACTTGAAATAGCTTCTGTAGCTTACCTTGAACTAGCCTGAACTGTTTTTTAACTGATTGCTGCATTATTTTAAAATCTGCACTTAAAGGTACATTTTAGTTGAATTTGATCGAAAGTTTGCTTGTTTGTTTGTTTAATTTAACTGTGGAGGCTGCCCACTAAAGTGGGCTAGCCTGTGTAACTAATTTATCACTGTTTCTGCATTTTCTGTGTGTTTCTACCAAAAAAACAAAAAAATAATCCTTGTTTTCCCGCCTTCCTCGACTAATTTAGACCAGTTTACAGGCATTGCTGTATTCTGGGCTGTGGTGTAGTTCCTGTGTTGTCCATTACCTTACTTGGATAGAAGGAAGTTTCTTTGCTCACCAGTGGGAGTGGGGAGCCTTGAGCAGCCTACCTGTCATTGGGTGAAGTGACCTCAGCACAAGAAGCTGCAGTAATTGGTTGTTTGGGACCATTTCCAGCTCTTTTGTAGTTCACTGTTTAAAATACATGTTTGCATGGCTTTGCACAGTCGTACGCATAGCGCAACACCGGTTAAACAAGGTTAAACTTTTTCTGGCTCTGCCAAGTCTGTTCTTCATATTTTCCCTTAAGGAAGCTCTACTCTTAGTATAACCAGACTACTCACTGTATTATAAGCCTAGCACTTGTTCTCAATACTTTTCTACTAAGTAAGCACTCTCGTACTAAGTAAAGCACTACATCTACTTACCACCCCTGTGAATACCCACTTCCATTAAAGGTATACCACTCCCTTATACTGTTCTAGCATGTCGAGTGGTAGATTACTGGTGTGGTCTCCAGTTCAGCTGGTCAATCTGGGCATCTTGAGACAATGCTACAATTGTCTCATGTACACAGACAACCCTCTCCTCCTCCCAACAAACACAAATACATGTGAGAGATGTAACTGTATAGCCAATCTGGAGGCTGAACTCTCTCAACTCAGGGCTGGCATGACCAGACAGTAAGAGATGGCAACCACACACACAACAATCCCAGTCCCACATAGACCTACCACAACTGCAAACCAAACACATAAAAACACAAAGACATACTCGGAGGCTCTAATAAAAAACTTACCAAAACAACAGAGGCTCCCAAAGCAGACATCCAAAAATCCACCACCTCAAAACAAAACACATGCAACACATACTTCGATAAATCAGTGTGTCGACCAATCGCAGCCCTTAAGGCCAAACACATTGCCTGATACACTAGTAATAGGTGTCTCCATAGTCAGACCCACTGATGTCCCACTGACCAGGCTGAACAAGGAGAAGGTGACTGTGAGCTGTCTATCGGGAGCTAGGATCTGCCACATAACACACGCACTCAGGTCACACCAAAGCAAGTACAAATATGACTCTGTCATTGTCCATGCTGGTGTGAATGACCTGAGACGTACCTCCCTGGACTACATGAAAAGAGACATAGAGGAGATCTCCGATTATGTAGCCCAGGCTGGCATGACCCTGACCCTGAGCAGCATCTTGCCCTCACCAACAATGATACCACAATACAAAGACAAGATGATCAGCTTTAACAATTGGCTCAAGTACTGGTGTCATTCTAAGGGGATCCAATGTCTGTCTGCCTGGGATGATAAGTTGGACAAGCCACGCTGCTTCGCAAGGGATGGCTTATACCTGTCACCACTGGGCTTCCGGATATTGGCTAAGGCTCTTGCCACCCCCACAGTGCCTTTTTTAGGCAAGGCTCAAAAGACAAACCCACCTCCTTAGAAAACAAAAATGGAAAAAAACTAAGGGTAATGCTGCTCAATGCCAGAAGTCTAAATCTCAAGATGCAGGCACTTGATGCACTCCTCAGCATGGAGAACATCGACGTCTGTGCAGTAACTAAATCCTGGTTCAAGGCTCCTGAGAGCACCCCAGTGCTACCAGGCTATACCTCGTATCATGCTTTTCGGCCCCAAAACCCGGGCCAAACCACAAAGGGAGGGGGAGTGTCCATATTCATAAAGTACACCCACACCTCCAGGTTAGTAGCAACACATGAAGCATCAGAGACCATACAGGTGCAACTAACCATAGGCAAAACTGCTATACAACTGGTAGCATGTTAAAGACCACCCTCCCAATCTCAAGAACCCCACTCAGCCTTCCCGAAGACATTGGAGGATATGAATGTATCACAAAATACCATCATACTGGGAGACTTCAACTACCCAAACATAGATTGGGTACATTATTCTAGCCCTAATACCCTAGCCCAAAGGTTCCTGGAATTCATAAATTCAAATGCACTGGAACAACTAGTCACCTCTCCCACTAGGGGAGATAATATACTAGACCTGATCATCACAAACATGGGGACAAAATGCTCCACACCTGATGTATACCCATCACTAGTGAGATCTGACCACAAACTAATCACCCTGGATATACATATCCCACCTCCACTCCCAGCACAAAAGACCACAGTGAAAAACTTCTCAAAAGCAGACTTCACTCTTCTTAAGACTGAGATGGTATCCTTTAAGCCCACTGTGCCAGTGGATACCACATCCCACAATGCCGAATCCTTCACAAATGCTTACTATGGACATCTCCAAGAATGCATGGATCATGCAATCCCAAACAAATCCAAGTGCCACTCCACCAAATGTAAGCATCCTGTCTGGTGGACCTCAGCCATAAACAAATTGTATAACAAAAGAAGGAAGCTACTGCACGTCAGAGCGAAATCCCATGAAGGGAAGACATCTCTGATCAACATTAGCAGAAAACTACGTTCTCTCATAAAAACATCCAAGGCAAACTTTGAGAGAAAAATCGCTAAGGACACTAAAGATAACCACAAAGCCTTCTTCAGCTATGTTAGAAACCTGGGCGGAAACCCTCATATATGCTCAGAGTTGGTTCACAACAACAAAAAATACACTGAACCCACAGATATTGCTAACATTCTGGCTGACAGGTGCAGTGCAAATTTCTCGCCTCCTTCAGCCCCAAAGAAGAAATACTTATCCCAGCTGAATGTAATCTCCCTGTCATCTCAGATGTCCAAGTGAGAACTGCCCTAAACAAAGCAAAAAACACAGCATCAATGGGACCTGACGGTATCCCGGGGTGCGTGTTACGTGAACTCCAAGAGGAGCTAAACCCACACATAAAAATGCTATTTAACCTTAGCCTTACTTTGGGATATGTACCTGAACACTGGCGTGCAGCAACAGTGGTCCCACTCCACAAGGGGGGTGCCTCTACAGACCCTGGAAACTACCGCCCCATAAGCTTGACTAGCCTGGTCTGCAAAGCTATGGAAAGAATCATTATGGAACTCATAAACGGAGACATAGGGGACCTACAGACGCTTGACCCCACCCAGTTCGGCTTTGTAAACGGCAGATCCTGCCTTTTAAACCTGGTTGACTTTTTCAAAACAGTCACTAGAGCCATTAATGAGGGCAAAGCAGTCCATACAGCATACCTGGACTTGGCTAAGGCCTTCGACACAATACCCCACTCAGGCATCATAGATAATCTAAACAGCTTAAACGTAAACCCTTATGTCACTAGATGGGTTGCAAACTGGCTAAAGCACAGAACCCATAAAGTTAAAATCACTGGAGCAATGTCAGACTCAAAGCCAGTCACAAGTGGTGTCCCACAGGGATCTGTCCTGGGACCCCTCTTGTTCGGCATTTATTTCTCAGATGTTAAAGCAAACATGGGAGGGCTGTGGCTGACAAAGTTCGCAGATGACTGCAAACTAGGCACCATAGTCGATACACCAGCAGATACACACATCCTACAAAAAGGCCTCACTGATGCGGACAACTGGTGCCGTAGTCACGGCCTTAAACTAAATGCCAAAAAATGTATAGTCATCCCTTTTGGAAAAAACAAAGTACCCACAAATTATCACATAGACAGCAACCCACTGAGTACGGAAAAAGTAATCAGAGACCTAGGGACCCAAGTAGACAGCGACCTCTCATTTGACACCCACATTGCCAAAGTGGTTAGAAAAACATTCTACCTTGCACATCTCATCATGAAGGGTTTCACATCCAGATCCAAAGATGTCATTGTACCCCTATATTCCTCCCTCATCAGACCCATTATTGAGTACAATGCCCCATTTGGTATGTACCTCACCCGGCCCTTGCAACAGCTGGAGAGACCACAAAAGTACCTCACCAAAAGGATCAAGGGTCTCCAACATATGTCTTATTCTGCCAGACTAAAGAAACTTCAGCTCTATTCAGTAGCATACCGCCTGCTCAGAGGTGATCTCTGCCTGACGTACAAGGCCATGTCCAATCAGGATCTGATGGACATACTCCACCTCAAGAAATCCAAATCCATCAGGACCACGAGAGCTAAAGACTTAAACCTCGGCACAAGTATGAATAGGACATGATGGAGGGATAGATTCATAACCCAGAGACTTCCAATGCTTTGGAACAGGATCCCAGTTCATATTAGGCAGAGCCCCTCACTGACTCTCTTCAAGAGAAATCTTGATGAGTGGATGGGAGATCGTAAGTTTACCCCAGGGGTCACATCTGTGTCACTGCTAGACAGGGGCACAATAAACTAATTCTCTTATGTAAGGGGACCTTCACTGTGTCACTATTAGACAGAGGCACAATATTCTAGATTTATTCTGTACATTTTTGTACCATTTCATGGGGTGGCAAAAGCCACATCACTATGGCTAGGCTTACAAATGCCCCAGGGCAGATAGCCTAGTACTATACTATGAAACTATGAAACTAAACATCATCAGACTTGACAAAGATAAGTATACCACTTTTAAGGTGTTGTAGTTGTCTCCAAAACAGTTGCTCCTCTACAAGGAGATACACACACACACTCATACAGTTGTCAAGTGCAGGATTCATACCCCTACCTAACTACTTAATGATACTACAGCAGTACACATTTACATGACGTGCTATACACATTACTGGGAATTCTCTTTTCCACAGGTATATTTGTAGGATGGTGCCATCATCAGACTAGACAAAGTGGGTTACATTAGGTGACATTAGGTGGGCTACACAGAAGGAATTTGTAAACACTTTGGCAATGTGATCATCAAAGGAGAGTTTACTGTCTACCTGGGTCCCCAGGGCCATAATTACAATCTCCGTACATACTGGATTCCCACCTATGTGGTAATTTGTGTGCACTTTGTTTTATCCAAAGGGGATGACTATGCATTCTTTGGCATTCTGCTTGAGGGCATTGTTTTGACACCAGGTATCTGTCTCTGTAAAACCCTTCTATAGGGTGACTGTGTCAGCCGTGGAGTCTATTATGGACCACAGTTATCCGTCATCTGCAAACTTGTTAAGCCATACTCCTCCCATGCTTGCCTGTACCTCTGAGCAGTATCTACTGAACAGGTGGGTCCCGGGACCAATACCTGTGGGATGCCATTTGTGACTGGTTTAGAGTTGGACATTGCACCCACAACTCTGAACATGTGTGTTTGATCTGTGAGCCTGTTGGACACCCATCCTGTGACATTGCTGTTAACATTCAAGCTGGTAAGCTTGTCCATGATGCCAGAGTGGGGAATGGTGTTGAAAAGCCTTAGTGAGGTCCAGGTGGTCTGTGTGGACTACATTCACCTCCATCTATGTCCTTGGTAACTGTTTCAAATAAGTCAACTAGGTTTAGGAGACAGGATATACCTTTAACAAAGCCAAGTTGGGTAGAGTCCAGTGTCTGGAGGTCCCCATAGTCTCTGTTTATGGGTTCCATGATAATTTGTTCCATAGCTTTGCAGACCAGGCTGAGTAGGCCTATAGGGCAATGGATTCCTGGTTCTGTTGTGGCACCCCCTTTGTGGAGCTGGATGATTGTTGCTGTATGCCATTCCTTGGGTACATAGCCTGTGGTAAGGTTGAGTATGGACAGTGAATGCAGGTGAGGGTGTAGTTCCTTTTGGGGCTGGTGTAAATCGCAGCCTGGGACACCATCCGATCCCATTGATGCTGTGTTCTTAGGTTTGGAGAGGGCTCTTTTTACCTGCATGTCCATGAAGTCTGGTGCTCTGCATTCTTCTGGGATGGACACAGGCCCTTTTGGGGGTGATGTGGGGGGGGGGGAGTTTGCACTGAACTTTTCCCCCAGGATGTGGGTAATGTAAGTTGGTTCAGTGTATCTTTTTTTTCCATTTTGCAGTAGCTGACAGTATTTTTGAGAGTTGCCACCTAAATGGTTGGTATAGCTAATGAAGGCTTTGTGGCTGTTATTCTTACATTCCTTGGCAATTTGTCTTTAGAAACTGTCCTTGGATTATTTTATGAGCGATCATTGTTCCTTCCTAATAATGATCAGTGATGCCTTTCCTTATGTGAAGTTTGCTCTATCATGTGTTCCTTCCCACCTTCTGTTGTATAGCTTATTTATGTGCGACAACCACCAGATTGGTTTCCTATTTTTGGAGGAGTGCATCATGGTTTTATTTGACATGTCTCAAACCATGCATCCCTGTAGATGCTCATAGAATGCACTTGTAAATGATTCTGCAGATTGTATAGCATTATCTGATAGCAAGGACGCTTTTGAACTTTCCACTTTGGTCTTGAGAAGTGTGCTGTTTGCTTTAGAAACTTTCTTTACAGAGGTTTCCTTGACTGTGGGAGGGCGTGATGTGGATGTACAGTGTGATTACTTTATGATCTGATATTACCAGCGAGGGGATTATCTCTGTTGTGGAACATTGGTACCCCATGTTGGTGATGATCAGGTCCAGTACGTTGTCACCTCTAGCAGGCGTGGTAACCAGCTGTTCCAGAGCTTTTGAGTTTTTAAACTCTGGGAATCATTGGGAAAAGGACATTGTACATGAGTAATTCTCCCAGTAAGTGTTTTAGTAGTTCTACTCTCCTCATATAATGCTGTTTTGTAGGACCTTTATATTTTCCACTGTTCTCAGGAATACTGGGTGAGGTTCCTGAGACAAGGTAGGTGGTCTGTAGCAGGCTACAATCTGATAAGGAGCTTTGCCCAATGTTAGTTGCACTTACATGGTCTCCAGGGCCTCATGCTGTGCCACTAACCTGAAGGTGTGGGTATCCATAAGGTAAATGGATACACCACTTCCTTTTGTATTTCACTCTGGGTTTTGGGGCTGAAGATCCAAGGGATTGTGAGTGTTTTACATGGAGCATGTCCAACAGCTCTGTGTTTGACATAGCTTTGTATGTTAGGCAGAGATCATCTCTGAGTAGGTGATATGCAAGAGAGTACAGCTGGAGCATTTTGAGACAGTCTGTGTATGGCATGTATTTTAGGCCGCTAATGCTATTTGTGAGGTATTTCTGCAGCCATTCCAGTTGTTGTTGATGTCTTGTGAGGTACATAGCAAAAGGGGCATTGTACTATATTATGGATCTAGTGAGGGATGAGTAGCGGGGAACAATGTCCTCTTCTATCCTGCATGAGACACCTTTTGTGATAAGGTGTGCCACGTAGAAGGATTTCCGGACTACAGCAGGGATGTGATTATCACAGGTGTGTTCACTGTCCACCTGTGACCCAAGGTCTCTTATTACACTTTCAGTGTTAAGTATACTACCGCCTTTGTTGTAGTTCATGACCACAGAGTTCTTACCAAAGGGGATGACAATGCACTTTTTGGCATTGAGCTTGAGACCATGGCTTTGACACCAGGCATCTGTCTCAGTGAGGCCCTTTTGTAGGATGTCCACATCTTCAGTAGTTTTGATTATGGCTCCTAGTTTGCAGTCATCTGGAAACTTCACTAGCCTCAGACCTTCCATGTTAAAGTTTACTTCAGGGAAGTAGATTCCAGACAGGACAGGACCCAGGACTGAACCCTGTGGTACTGCACTTGTGTCTGCTCTAATGTCGCACGTGGAGTCTGCTACTTTCACAGTGTGTGTTCTGTCAGTTAGCCAGTTGGCATCCCATCTTGTGACATAGTGAGTTATACCTAGTTTAGTGAGTTTATCTATAATCCCAGAGTGGGGGATGATGTTGAAAGCCATGGCAAGATCTACATAGGCTGTGTGAACCACCTTACCCTTGTCTACGGTTCTGGTGACTGCTTCAATGACGTCTATCAGGTTTAGCAGACATAACCTGCCTTTTACAAACCCAACATGGTTGTGGTCCTGTGTTTGGAGATTACCAATGTCTTTTTTTATAAGTTATATGATGATAGACTCCATGGTCTTGCAGAGCAGGCTCATCAGGCTAATGGGCTGCTAGATCCCGGGGTCCATGGTGGCTCCCCCCTTGTATAGTGGGATAACCATCACTGTGCGCCATTCAGCAGGCACAAAGCCTGAAGTGAGGCTATGACTGAACATGGTACGTAGGTGTGGTGCCTGTTCGTTCTGTAGTTTTTGTAGACCACAGCCTGAGATGTTATCTGGTCCCATGGATGCTGTGTTCCTGGCTTTGGAGAGTGTTTTTTACCTGTGCAGCCGTGATGACAGCAACTTTGCAGTCTTCCATTATAGAGATGTGCTCTTTCATGGGTGGGGGGGGGGGGTAAAGTTAGCACTGATCCTATCTACCAGGATGTTGGCAATATCAGTTGCGTCTGTATATTTAGTGCCATTGTGCTGTAACTCAGAGCAGATCTTAGTGTTGCCATTGAGATTCTTGAAATAGCTATAGAATGCTTTGTGGTTGTCTTTAGAATCAGTGTCGATTTTGTTTTCATCACTAGCTTTGGAGGATTTTATCATGGATCACAGCTTCTTACTGATGTGAACCACGGAGCTCCTCCCCTCATGGGATTTTACCCTGTGGAGCTCCTCCCCTCATGGGATTTTACCCTGTTTTGCAACAGTATTTTTATTCTGTTGTGCAGTTTGTTAATGGCAGGGGAACACCAGATTGGCTTCCTTTTCTTGGAGGTTAGTGTCTTGGTTCTGTTCATGTAAGTGCTTATGAAGTGCAATTGTGAAGGATTCAGTAGCCGTAACTGTATTGTCCATCTGCATGTGTGTCCTGCAGTTCAGCACTTCTGTCTTAAGAAGCATGACGTTGGCTTTGGAGAATTTTTTTAACATGGTTTCCTTAATGGGGGTGTGGGTCCAGAATGTGGATATGTAGGGTGATTAGCTTATGGTCAGATGGGACCAATGAGGCGCTGACGTCAGGTGTGGAACACCAGTCACGCAGGACAAACCAAACCCCATAACCAACACAAATAACCACAAAGTGAGCTAAATGCTACTCATTGCCAGAAGTCTCAACCTCCAGATGCACACACTCGAGGCACTTCTCATTATGGAGAATATTGATATCTGTGCAGTATCAGTAACCTAGTTCAAGGCTCCAGACAGCACACCAGCACTACCAGGATACTACTCATTCCATACCTTCCAGCATCAGAACCTGAATCATAGCACATAGAGTGAGGATGTATCCATATTCATCAAGGATACCTACACCTCTCTCTACATGCTCTATACAGGATATGTACCCATAGAATGTTGCACAGCAATGTTCTTCACACTCCACAGGGGTGGGGCCATGAAAACCCCTTGGCATTCAAGCTCTATGAGCCTGACAAGTGTGTTCTGCAAGGCAATGGAGCCAATCATAATGGAAGTCAATAATACAGAGATTGGGAACCTTCACACAGTCGAGCACACACAGTTTGGCTTGGTCAAATGCAGACCACACCTCCTGAAGTGGATGGATTTCTTTGACAGTTACTCAGGCTACAGATGATTGAAATGAGATCCACACAGCCTACCTATGCCTCATTAAGGCCTTTGACACCATTCCCCAGTCAGGTATCATAGGTGAACTCAACAACCTGACCATGAATCCATACATCACAAGATGGATTGCAAACTGGCTCACAGATAGATCCCAGAGTTGCTGGCTACATGTCAGACTCTACACCTGTAATGACTTTTGTCCCCCAGGGTTCAGTCCTGGGGTCCCTCCTGTTTGGTATAGACTTCTCAAATGTACATGCTGACACAGGAGAGTTCTGGTTGACTAAGTTTGCCTGGGAACTGTAAAGTGTTTGCCATAATAAATTCCCCGGAAGACAGACGGATACTCCAGAAGGGACTCTATGAGACAGATGTGTGGTGTCAGAATCATGGCCTCAAGCTCACTGTGGAGAAATGCATAGTGATCCTCTTTGTTGAAAACAAAATACCCACAAACTACCGCATGGGTGTTACCCCCTTAAAAATGACAAGGTGATAAGGGATCTGGGGACACAAGTAGATAGTCATCTTTCCTATGACAACCATGTTGCCAAAGTGATTGGGAGATCCTATGTGGCCCACCTAATCAACAAAGGGTTTGCATCAGGATCCGAAGAGGTAGTGTTGGCAATCTACTCTTACATCATCAGACCCATCATTTAGTACAGTGCACCATTTTGGATGTACTCTACTTAGCATATCCAGCAGCTGTACAGACCACATAGGTACCTCACCAAGAGGATTACTGGCCTCAAACAGTTGTGTTATGCAACACAACTGGTAAAACTAAATCTGTTCTTCGTTGCATACCACCTACTCAGAGGCACACTCTGCCTAACATACAGAGCCATGTCCAACACATAACTGTTGAACATGCTCCATCTACATATAACAACATTGAGTCACCCTACACATTCCAGGGATATGAACCTCATCACAACAATGAATACAACATGCTGGTGGGATAGAGTACCATCCCAGACACTTGCCTTACTGTGGAACAGAGTCCCATTGTACATCAGACAAAACCCCTCGCTGACACTCTTCAATTGAACCTTGATGAGTGGGTGGGAAACAAGACAGTTCATGCCAGGAATCACATCAGCAGCCCCACTAGAAAGGGGCTTAGGGTACTAACTATTAGAACTAGGCCTTGGGAGACTACTCAATGGTGTGGTGAAAGCTGCACAACTTGCGTAGGGTGATATATGCCTTCGTGGAGATAGTCTACTACATACCTATGGACCTATGTGACAGGTACATGTCTACAGATAGTAGATGTGTACTTCATTGTACAGTCATGTTGTACAGCAGGCACATGGACCACATACACTGTAATGCTTACAGATACTGGTGGCTGTTATGTACAGTGGGAGAGATGTGCACCTTATGTCTTTCATGCCATTGGGATGTGTGCTGGGTTGGACAGTCCTGGATGACTCCCTGTCATGGTCACCCTCTTACACACATCTCTGCCCATCCATCTTTGGCTTATTATACTTTGTTCCCCCTACATATATATATATATATATATATATATATATATATAGGTACATAGGTAGATGATAGGCTATCTGCCTGAAGGCATGCATTAGTATGGCCAGAGTGTGCAGCTATCACAACCCATGGAGTTAGTTCCCTAGGCCTCTGTGTAGTAGAGCTGATGAAGTGATCCGTGGTGTGAAAGTTCAGTTTCACATACACTCATCAAGAAACCTCTGAATGAGTGTCAGTGAGGGTCTCGGCGTAATGTCGGTTGGGAGCCTGTTCCAAAGCAAGGGAAGTCTGTGAGTTAGTCATGTATCCCTCCAACATGTGCTATTTAATGTTGTGATGATGATATCCCTAGAGCATGTGGTACAGTGAGCTTGGGTTTACTTCAGATAGCGCATGTACATCAGTTCTGCATTGGACATGGACCTGGCTGTTGGGCAGAGTTCTCCTGAGTAGACAGTATGCAACAGAGTACAGAATGAGTTAAATTCAGTCTGGTTGCATGGAGCAACTGTTTGTGGCCAGTAATCCTCTTGTTGAGGTACTTCAGTGGTCTTTCTAGCTGCTGAAGGTGCCTTATCAGATTCATCGCAAGTGTGTTGTGGTACTCTCTGATGGGTCTGATGACTGATGAGTAGAGGGAACCTCCTTTGACCTACATGCAAAGTCCTTGGCAGTTTGTGGGGACACATAGCATGATTTTCTAACCACTTTGTGAATATGTTTCTGGAAGTAGAGATGACTATCCACATGTGTCCATAGATCCCTTATTATCACCTCCATATTTAGGGTGTTGGCATCTATGTGGTATTTGTATGACTGTAGCTCGAGGGCATAATCTTTACACCACATATGTCTGACTGAGACCCTTTTTAAGGATGTCTCTGTTGTCCCACACATCGATTATGACAACTTTTTTGCAGTCATCCACAAACTTTGCTAAACATATCCCTCATGTGTTTGAATGTATTTCTGGAAAGTATACACCGGACAGGAGGGGTCCCAGGACTGAGCCATGGGGGACAGCGGTTGTTACCAGCTAGAACAGGAGACCACAGTTCTTACCTTGCGTGATCTATCTGTGCCCCAGTTGGCAATCCATCAGATGACATACATATTTATGCACTGGTTGTTGATTTTGTGGATACGACATGTGTCTGGGATGTTGGAAGAGGGCTTTCCAAGGTCTATGTGGGAAGTGTGTAGCTCATTTCATTGATGCATGTCCTGGGTGACTGCCTTGAAAACAGTCTAGCAGGTTTGGGAACCATGATCTGCCCCTGACCAAACCGAAATTGGTGGGGTTGGGTGTTTGAAGGCTCACAATAGCTCTGTTCATGAGTTCCATCATGATGGACTCCATGGCCTTGCAGATCAGGCTTAATAGGCTTATAAGACAATAGTTCATATGGTCTGTTGTGCACCAACACATGAGGAGTGTACCAAAT
This sequence comes from Protopterus annectens, assembly GCF_019279795.1. Lineage (NCBI taxonomy): Eukaryota > Metazoa > Chordata > Ceratodontiformes > Protopteridae > Protopterus > Protopterus annectens. The sequence continues at coordinate 802,535,342 of NC_056727.1, forward strand.
GTTGCTGTAATACATTCAACTATTTCATACCCTGTACAGAGGGTGAGTCTCAACAGACTGTTTAGGTGCAGGGTCTGTTTGTTTTGGAGTTCACATATGACACAGCTAGGGAAGCCATGTCATCTCATAGACGCCATATTTTTATGTTTGGAAAGTGCTGTTTAACCATTGTATATGTGATTTCTGGGTTTTCACAGTCTCCAGGTATGATAATGGGCACTTTTGTCAGTGAGAGGGGGATAAATATTTATGAACCTGTCTGACAAGATGCTGGTGGTGTCAGTCATGTACATGTATTCATTTACAGTTTGCACTGACTCAGAACATATATGTGTTTACATTGATATTTATGACATTTCAAAAGAAAGCTTCATGGTTCTCTATGGACTCTTTGACAATATTTTTGCCAGAACATGGATTGGATGATGTTAGGAGTGCTCATTGTTTATTGATGATACTGATCGGAGATTTATTGGTGGTCTTTGAATTGTCACTTTCTCTGAACATGTTCAGTACTTGTAGTACATAGTTTGATTATGACAGGAGTCCAATATATTATATGGGTCTGTTTTCATATCACTGTGTGAGTAAGGCAGGATTGGTGAATAGTGATATGTTTCTGGGGTGAGAACTGCAACTGCCAGATATGTGTGTCCCACTGCTGTACTCAGACATGGCCTAAGTGTGTGAGCATGCCCAGTATGACCTTTCAGTATGTTGTTGACTGACATTTGCTTCATTTATTGCAGTGTGTGAGCATGCCCAGTATGATCTTTCAGTATGTTGCTGAGTGAGATTTGCTAAATTTATTGAAGTGTGTGAGCATGCCCAGTATGGACATATATACTATATGTGTGTGACAGATCAAGTTGTTTTTTACTTCAGGGCTCACCTTTGTGTTGTACATCAACAGGAAGCAGGCTGTGCCTGCAGGGCTTCCATGAGTCACTTTGCATAGACTTATCAACATTTATACATACAGGGGGGACAGCTATTATTTGTACATTTCTACCCAGGGGGCACACCTGATTGTTACTGTGGGTGTTCATTGGATGAGGGGTTGACCTGACACTTATACACATTTGCTAGGCCTGCACTGCTATGTCAGGTACTCCATTTCAGTCTGTACTGTTGCCTATCGTACTGGCTTGAGGCATACTACTGTACTACAGAACGTAGCTTCCAATTTCATGTATATTAGTTTGTGACTTCATAGCCTACCCAACCCACATCACACTGCCTGGCCTGCTGTTATCTGTCTGCATAGGCCTGGGGGGAAGTTCAGAGGACATGATACTGCATTTGTTTGTGTTTGCATTAGTCTACAATTGCCCTGCTGTATCTGTGCCAGTGAAATGCTGTCATGGCTTAGTGGTTCAGTACTGTGACTATAGTGCACAGTATCATGAGTTCGAGCCCTGTCACTGCTTTTTATTTTCCTGCTGGGCAGATGTGACTGGTTAAGGAACAGTAAAGCAGGTGTGAGCGTGTTTACCCGGCTTTGCTCGACTTTGCCCAACATTGCCCAACGTTCCCCAATGTTGTGTTAGTTTGTGAGGCACACAGCTCCACACAATTATGCTTAAATATGCTAAATAGTGGCAAAATGTGCTTAACACTGCTTTATATTGTTTAATATAGGGCAAACATGCCTCAGGTGGCGCTGCAGGGCTGCCTATGTCGGATGCACATAATACACTCCCTATACATGTTTGAAACAGGTAGTGTCAAGTTAGGCATCCCTTTTATTGTATGTGCGAGTCAGAGAGAGGTGTAATTTCCAGGGTTCCTACTGAGTCAGTGTATGTGCTATGTGTTGCCTCTTTGCCAAGGCCAGGGTATACTGGGCACGCCTCCTTCTGCCTACTGGGGCAGGCTCAGGTTGTTCCTCCTCTGAGTCACTCTGTGCCTGTGCAGGCCTTGGGAATGGTGGGGGGCTGTTTGGCCCTGCCCATGCTGTTCCTGCTGAAGCTGTTTTTGCCAGATCATATTGTGTAGCATGGCACATACCATGACGATTTGGGTACATGTAGTTGGTGAGTACTGCAAGGCTCCACCGGATGTGTCCAGGCATGGGAACCGTGACTTGAGCATCTCAAACACATGCTCAATAATGTTTCTTGTTTGTGCATGTGCCTCATTATGGAGTTCTTGTTCGGGTGTGTGTGCATTTCTGATGGGTGTCATCAGCCATGGCTCCAGTGCGTATCCAGCATCCCCCACTAGGTGACCGTCAGAATATCCCCATTGGCAAATCTCTGGTACAGCTATGTCAGATGCCAGATGTGGGAATTGTGATAGCTCCCAGGGCGGCCTCACACACATTCATTATTATGCCCTGGGCATCACATATGACCTGGCAGTTAATGGAGGGGAAGCCCTTGAGGTTGATGTAGATACTACCCCACTAACCGGGTGGTGCTTTGATGTGTATGTGCATGCAGTCTATTGCACCCACCACCTCAGGGTATTCCGCTATTTGGTGGAAAAGATGCATATTGCTGGCCAATGCCTCACTGGAATTGGGAAAATATACATGCTCACCGACATGTGCTGACATGGCATCCAGGAACTGGTGCAGTACCCTGGATGCTGATGCCTGTGAAACCCCCATCATAGCACCAGTTGGTCTCTGGAAGGTACCTGTTGCTAGTATTCGTAGGCCAACATGTACCTTGGTATCCACTGGGATGGGTTCCCCTCTGTTGGTTCTGTATGTGAGGTGTGGCCGGCACAGCTCAACAATTTGCTGCAGGAGGTCTCTGTCCATTCTATAGTGCTCTACTATCTCCAGCTCATGTAGCCCCTGGTAGGTTACCCTGGGTCTGTACACTCTTCTCCATCTCCTCACTGTGGGTTTCTCAGCAGCATTCACAACATCACCACCCTCAGCACCTTGCACATGTTGGTTTATAATAGCAATGGCAGATCCTAACATTTTGTTAGCCTTAAGCTTTTTGAGTTTTCACTCTTTCTAAACTGCAGTGTTGCAGAGTTCTTGTGAAAAAACAGGTTAGACTGCTGTTTGCAGAGTTTAAATTGCTGGGCTAGTCGACTGCCTGTGTAATTGGCTGATTGTGATATATTTCACCTAGCAGCTCTGCTAGTTCTCCTTGGTTAACTTCCTACTACTTCTTTTCCTTCCTTTTTCCCTTTCTGTTTCCGCAAGGGGCAGTGGCACGCAAACAAACGCACACGCACGCACACAAGTGCACACGTGCGCACACAAGCGCACATGCTGTGTTCCCGTTTGAAAGAGATTTCACATATATCCATGGCATACACCTTTGGTTTCTTGTTTTCTGCTAGTACCACTGTTAACACGCCTCTTGCAATCCTGAGCAACTCAGGGCAAACACAAGCCACTGTGCTCCAATCACCTTACAGTCTTTCAAACATAACCCCTCATGATGTCACCTATCTTCTACTCTCCTACTCCCCTACTCCTACACCTACACTCTTGGGACATGGCTCACATGCCAGGGAAAATTGGGATTCACTATCCTTATCCTCATTTGCATAGGACTGCCTATTAATGGTTAGTTACATCTCTCACACTGAGCTTTCCCCCCTTAGCAACCACTACTCAGTGGCCATGTTGTTTGCAGCCTGCCATTCACCTGCATGGCAGAACAAGCTTTTTAGTGTAAATGCACATTTGTGGCTATTTTTCCCTTTTTTTCATTTTATTTAAAGAGCAGCATGTTTGCGTGACACTGCGCTACGCTTAAACATCAGCGATCGAGGAAAAAAAATAACATTGGATTTTAAAGATGTACAACATTTGCAAATGCCAATGGCCTTATATTTGGCCATTGGCATGCTTCCTTAACTAGATGCAACCTTTATTTGGAGCTGTCATAGCTCCGTTTAGCTATTTGCAGAATGGTACTCCTTTACCAACGGCGTACATTTCTGCAGATAACACTACTCTTACATGGACAGGTTAGTGGTTCCTGGATCACAAATTTACCTCATTTGCATAGCTTTTGGCAGCAAATGAGGTAATTTGCATACCATAACACTGTCCGTGCAAGAGTAGCTTTAAAAGCTCTCATGCACGCCCCTACTGGCTATTGCTGAATCGCTCGGCAGACATATTGCCTGTCTGCCGTCTTACACTGTTCTTACACTCCATGTAAGCCTTCATAAATCCGGCCCATTATCTTTTATTTAGTTAAACAGATCAAGTAAAATTTTTGATATTTTCTGATTGAAAGTTTGATAAAATTCTGCAGTGAACCCAACTGACCCAGAGCCTTGTTTATTGTTGTTATTATTTCTTGTTGGGTAATAGGAAATAAGAGGGATTCTTGTTGAGTTTGATTAATTTTTGGAAAATTAAGTTGATTTAGAAAATCATCTATCTCTTCTACTGATGATGCAGATGTTTGATCACCATAGAAATGGAAATATACATCAGCAAATAACTAGACTATCTGTTGACTAGAATAGTATGTTTTCCCTTGAAATGTGATTTCTGTTATACAAGAGAATGATTTATTTTGATATTCAGTCTCAGTAGGAACTTAGAGGGCATTTAAGACCATTCTGAGTAACAGACTATGGCTTTTATTTCTTGAAATGATAGGAGGTTTGCATTTAGTAAAAATAATTCTTTTCAGAGATGGTCCAGTTGCTTTTCAGATTCCTGATTATAATTCATTTGTAAATCTTTTTCTAGCTTGCTGATTGTTTTTTTTTTTATTTGAGGATTCCTTACAACTATACATTTTTATAGTATGTAGCTTTATTGATAAGGATACCTCTAACTTGGGCTTTAGTGGAGGCCCAAAGGATGTCAAATGGTAGGTGAGAATTCTCCTGTCTGGATAAAAGTACATCTAACAGGTTATTCATTTGTTGTACAATAGCATCCTTTAACAATAAGTTAGGGTTTAGTTATATCCCCTATTCTTAAAATTAGCATTAGTGAAATTTTTAATAATATGTGTGATTTTTGAGTGATCAGAAAAGAATCTAGGTTCTGTGTGAAAATGAATGACCATATTGAGTAACACCTTGGAAATTAAAAATAAATCTAGTCTTGACCACACTTTATGGCAATGAGAGTAAAAGGTGAATTTATCTTTTGGCAAATTTCCGTTTTGAAATTTATATGGATCAAATACATTGAAATCATGTTTCAACTCCAAAATAGCTATAGTAGCCTGCATATTGTATTAACTCCTGGTGGTTGTCCTATCAGATGTGGGGTCTTGAATGAAATTCCAGTCTCCCCTACAATAAAATAATAATTGGGGTACCGGGTTAAAACCTTATATGGGGACATTTAAAAATCTTGTTGTCTGTAACAGGGGGCATGCATATTTAATAATACTGGTTTATCAAGGTGGGAGCTTCTGACTGTTATATAACACCATTTTCCTTCTGTTTCAACATCATAATGCTGAATAACGTCATGAAAAGATTGTTTGATAATGATCGCTACTCCCACCCTATTAATTTTTTATTTACCAATTGCAATAATTGTTTTAATCCACTTTTTTCCCTTTATCATGAGGCCACTGTTCTGGAAGCATGTGTGTCGCTTGAGACATGTTTATATTCAATTTTGATTTAAAAGCTAAATGGAAAAATAACTTTATCTTTTTATCCATTTGGATCCCCTTTACATGTTTATATTCACTTTAGATTAAACGCTAAATGGAAAAATAACTTTATCTTTTTATCCATTTGGATCCCCTTTACATTCCAGGAATCAATAACCCACATGTGTGACTTTACCTGTAGCCATTAAGAAGAATGAGTAGTTTACAAAGAAGGTATCTTGAATAGTTTAAAGAAAGGTAATCTAGCATACGTAAGGACAAATAGCACCTAACTCTCCCTGCATTAACCCTGCACCTAACCACGAACCAACTTGGACTGGAAGTGCAATATAGAACATTAGTGAGGGACAAAAGACAAGAAACTAGATAAAAGTCTAGATAAATCCCTATTACATATTTTTTTTAATAATAGTAATTCTTAGAATAAAAATATGACACAAGCAGAATAAGAATAGCACACCTATCCCAAACACCCCAATAATCTATCAACCAGCTCCTGCAAATATATAAGTAAAGCATAAAGGGTATAGAGCTGAAGAAATAAATGAAGTAGAAGAAGTTATATATATAATCTAAAAAGTGTATTTAAGAAGAATAACTATATCATAATTAGAAGGCCTAACCTGCTTGCTTTAGTCACCTCAAATATAAAATAGTTTGGAGATAAACATCATGTTCATTTCTAAACTTGATATTTTAATACATTAAACCTAACAACAATATGCGGATCAACATATTTAACATATCTACATAGTAATAATGGTAATAAAACATATCCTTACAATTATTAAATTGTGTCACATACTTTTGTAAAGAATGAAGCAACCTGACCAAATAGAATTAATAGTACAATTTTAGTATGAATACCTAAACCAGCATTATGGGTTATAAGGCAGGTAAAAACAATTTCATACTAGTATTATACTTATTTATAAGATTAAATATCAAAACTGACATATGGTGTCAGAATATAATTGAAATTCAGTCTTTAATAAACAAATACATAATTTATCCTACCCTGCTAGAATGTAATAAGTAAAGACATGTGACATATATCAGTCACAATAATATGGATAGATGTGTGTTGTTATGATCATTAACCTGGGCCATCTTTTTATAACAAGTAATTTAGTAAAGATTAGTCACTAGGCTTGTAACCTTGATTCCAGTAATCCAGTGCCTGAACTATATTTAAGTTTAGAGAACTAAAATAATAACATACTGTATTACAACAATATGGCTTTATCACTTACAATACAGATACAAAACCTATGGCAGAATCACCACAAATTTTCTTCAAGTATGTACAAATGATATTTTATCAGGAAAAATATTAATAACTACAAAAAGGACATTTCCAAGTAGTTGTCTAATAAATTCTATAAATGTATAGTTATCCCCTTTGGGAACAAATATGTACCCGTGAATTATCACATAGGTGACAGTACACTAAACAACAAAAGTGTGATAAGAGACTTAGGGACACAGGTGGACAGTGGTCTCACCTTCAATAACCACATCGCCACAACAATCAGGAAATCCTTCTATGTGGCGCACCTCATCACTAAGGGCTTTTCATCCAGAAAAAAGGAGGTCATTATCCCACTGTACTCATCCCTCATTAATCACAGGCTTAAAGCAGATGCCCTATGCTGACCACCTTAAAAAAACTCCAGCTATACTCTGTCAGATATCATCTACTCCGAGGTGATCTCTGCTTAACATACAAGGCCATATAAAACCCAGAGCTGTTGGACATGCTACACTTAAAGAAATCCCAATCCCTCAGAGCCAAACACTCCAGGGATCTAAATCTTTTCATCACAATAAACAAAACATGCTAGAGGGATAGGTTCCTGACCCAGAGACTCCTCAGACTCTGGAATAGACTGCCCATACATGTCAAGCAGAGTGCCTCTTTGGCCCTCTTCAAAAGGAACTTTGATGATTGGATGGGAGAAAGGAAATTCAGCCCGGGGATAACGTTAGTCACCCTGCTAGACAGGGGTCTAGGGAAGTAAATAGTGTGGGAAGAAATAGCCAGGGAATTGTTATGGCTAGGTTTGTATAGCCTAGTGCCAACCTATGAACCTATGAACCTATATAGACCATATCAAAAATGTATAAATAATAAGTCATTATAATACTGTTCAGCACTATCCTCAAGTCTGAAGACCAACTCAGGTTAAACCTTAATGGATATGTATAACACAATGCCAATCATTGCCCTGTAAAGTAAGCATTTCAAATAACAGCTGTAACAAATAGAATAGAATTTTATAATAAAAATTCCATAAAAAAATACAAAAAATAATTCTGAATTACTTCTCAAAGTCTAAAAATACCATTAAATGCTATGCTAATTCCTGATGCTGTACTGGGAAATGACAAATCTTAGTATAGTTTTGGCTGGGTGCTAAATATAGACCCAGACTTAGAAGCAATAACCAAACTCCTCTCTTGGAATCATCACTGTTGTTGCTGCTATGGAAGTTCTGAAAAATAGGTCCATGTAAGTTAATTCCACTTTCGAAAATCATCTCTTCACATTCTTCCTAGGACTAAAAGGACCCAACTGATGTCAAGTTGTCTGAAGCTCATTCCAGTGTCTACAGCATCAAATAAATAGAAATGTACCTGCATAAAGAATAAAGATGATTGTTCCCCTTTAACTGAAAGAAGGTTGTTGAAGCAGGAAGTGAATTCAGCCATAGGATCATTAAAACATGGGTGTAAGCAGTATCACACACATGAATTTATAATCAAAAGAATTTTGACTGGTAAACCGAGCCTAAAAACAACAGTACCCACTTGGAAGGCCCAAAGCATCTGAAATACAAATCGCAATTTGCCCACTAACCTCAGACATGCAGAAAAGAAGAAAGGATCTCAAATCAAGACATCAAAACTCAGGCTCTGACTTCATTCAGCACTTAGAGGACTCATCAGCAAATAATTCTTTGAAAGAGTTGAGAGAGGCATTTCTAGCTATTTTAACCATCAGTACTGTATATTTAATGCCATTATGTTGACAGGAGAGAGTGTTAGGGTATTTCATTTGAAATTTGATTTTTTTTCTGTATTAAATATGTGCAGAAGGGAGAAAGCTTTTGTCTTTCCTCCTTTACTTGCAAGGGTAGATCTTAAGAGAATAAGATTTTATTGCTGTTCCACACAAAGTATTTCTTTTTTTTGGCAGCTGAAAGGAATTTAAGGACATTGTGGTAATTTAATATTTTTGCAGAGATCTGTTTAGGGTTTTGTGTATTTTGTGATGATCAGAGTGCTCAGTGGGCTCTTTCAATTATTATTTGTTCTGTATCAAATGGATTTTCAAGCAGGGAGGTAAATATTTGTTGAATTGTCTCCATGAGATTAGACTGTTGAATTTGTTCAGGGATACCTCTGATGATTGTATTGTTGCATCAGGATCTGACTTCAAGGTCAGTGTTTTTTGTTGCATCTCCTGTATATGTTTAGTGTTAGAGTCTGATTCCTTCTGCAGCTGGTCAAGCTTAATTTCTTTTTCTAGAACTCTTGCATCTGTCTTTTCCATTCTGTTCGTGATTTGACTAATGGTATCCTCAAAAGTATGTAGCTGATTGGAAAACTTTTGTATAGCAGACTGAATTGGTTGCAGAGCTAATTTTAAATCTTTGAGATGTGTAAGTTGTTCTGGTTTAGTTTTATTAGCCACTTTACTTATATCTCGTTGTTTCCTAATTCAAGGTCTTTTCAAAGAAACATCTTTTTCAGGTGATGCCATAGTTGAAAATGTAATGTTAGTGGTTTGAATATCCAAGTTGCCAGCTTCAATTGGCATCTCTGAACTTTTCTTTTTTCCTTTCTTTTTTCTCATCCTTTCCCTCTTGGTTGCTGTTAGGCAAGGATCTCAGGCCAAATCTTGATTAATCCTCCATTTTTAAGTTAAAAGGCTTTATTTTTTTCCAAGTTGTTCATAGTACTAGGCTAATGACCACAAGGGCCTTCTTAAGCCTAGCCGTGCATCCCGAATCTCTGACAAGTTTTGATACCTTTGATATGTGTAAGCAGGGGTTTGGGAGAGGAACCATTTACAGTACATGTTACCTATGTCTATTAGAGACATAGGTGCCAAGCCAAGGATGAATTTCTGGCTTCCCATCCAGTTGTCCAAGTTGCATTTGAATTGGGTTATGGAGGAACTCTGCTTTGCATGGATGGGGAGCCTGTTTCATAGATGTGGTAGTCTTTGGGATATATACCTATCTCTCCAGCAGGACCTATAAATATCACAGGCAAGGTATAAGTCTTTAGAACAGGTAATTCTGGTGCTGTTTGTTTTGTGGATATGCAGGAGGTCTGACAATGCCCTGTATGCCAGGCATAGATCTCCCCTCAAAAGCATGTAGGAGACAGAATACAGGGATAGTGCATTGAGGTGGTCGGCATAGGACATTTTACTTCTGCCCTGTATTCTTTTAGCGATGAACTTCTGTGGATGTTCCAATTGTTGTATATGGCTTTTTGGGTACATACCAAAGGGGGCATTGTACTCAATGATAGATCTGATGAATACCAAATACAGTGGAACAATGACTTCCTAGGACTTAGATGCCATACCTTTGTTTATAAGTTGCGCAATATAGAATGATTTCCTCACCACTGTAGACACATGATGGTCAAAGGCTAGATTACTATCTATGTTCATAGGTTCATAAGTTCATTGGTAGGTACTAGGCTATCAGCACAAGGGCCGAAGATAGACTAGCCAACAAGGTTCCCTGGCTTATGCCACCCAAGAAAGTTAATTTCCCATGCCCCTGATGAGCAGAGCCACAGAAGTGATCCCCAGGGTGTATTTCCTATTTCCCATCCACTCATCAAGATTTTTCTTGAAGAGTGCTAATGAGGAACTTTGATATAGATGGGTATCTTGTTCCAGAGTATAAGAAGTCTCTGGGACAGGAATCTCTCCCTCCAGTATGTCCTGTTTATTGTGGTGACAAAGTTTAGGTCTCTAGAGCGTGTAGCATGGAGGGATTGGGATTTCTTTAGGTGTAGCATGTCCAACAGCTCTGAATTTAACATAGCTTTATGTGTTAGGCAGAGATCTCCTTGGAGTAGGCAATATACTGCAGAGTAAAGCTGGAGTTTTCTGAGATGATCAGTGTAGGGCATCTGTTTGAGACCAGCAATCCTCTTTGTGAGGTACTTCTGTGGCCTTTCCAGCTGCTACAGATGTCTTGTGAGGTACATTCCAAAAGGGGTGCTGTACTGTATAATGGTTCTAATGAGTGCCGAGTAGAGGGGAACAATTACCTCTTTTTTCCTGGATGAGAACCCTTTTCTGATGAGGTGTGCCACATAGAAGGATTTCCTGATGACTGTGGTGATGTGATTATCAAAGGAAAGACTACTGTCCACCTGGGTCCCAAGGTCTCTTATCACACATTCGGCATTAAGTAGACTGCCATGTATGTGGTAGTTCATGGCTACAGAGTTTTTACCAAAGGGGATGACAATGCATGTTTTGGCATTGAGGTTGAGGCCATGCCTCTTACACCAGGCATCTGTCTCGGTGAGGCCCTTCTGTAGGATGTCCACATCATTTGGGGACTCGACTATGGCTCCTAGGCTGCAGTCATTTGTGAACCTCTTTACCAGAGGCCTTCTGTGTTAGCCTGCACTTCAGCGAAGTAGATACCAAACAGGAGAGGTCCCAGGACTGGTACTCCACTTGTCACTGGTTTGAAGTAAGATTTGGAGTCTGCAACTTTTATAGTGTGGGTTCTGTCAGTGAGCCAGTTGGCAACCCATCTTGTGACGTAGGGATTTATACCTAGTTTAGTGAGTTTAGCTATAATTCCAGAATGGGGGATGGTGTCAAAAGCCTTGGCGAGGTCAAAATAGGCTGTGTGAACCACCTTACCCTCATCTATGGCTTTGCTGACTGCTTCAAAGAAGTCAATCAGGTTCAGAAGGCATGGATTGCCTTTCACAAACCTGAACTGGGTGGGGTTCAGAGTTTGGAGGTTTCCAATGTCTTTGTTTGTGAGTTCCATGATGATACATTCCATGGCCTTGCAGACCAGGCTCATCAGGATAATAGGGCGATAGTTCCCAGGATCAGTGGTGGCTCCCCTTTTGTGGAGTGGGATAACTGCTGTTGTGCACCATTCTGTGGGCACAAAGCCTGATGTGAGACTATGATTGAACATGGTGCTTAGGTGGGGAGCCAGTTTGTTCTGAAGTTCTTGTAAAACGCAGCCCAGGATGTTGTCTGTTCCCATGGATGCTGTGTTTTTGGTTTTAGAGATTGCAGCTTTTACCTGCATGGATGTGATTACAGGGACTCAGCATTCTTCCTGTATAGATATGAGCCCTTTAGGGGGTGAGAGGGGGGTAACGTTAGCACTGAACCTATCTGCCAGGATGTTGGCAATATCAGCTGGTTCTGTAATTTTCGTGCCGTTGTGTTGTAACTCAGAGCAGATGTGGGTACTGCCATTGAGATTCTTGAGATAGCTATAGAATGCTTTGTGGTTGTCCTTAAAATCAGTGGTGATTTTGCTTTCATAGCTAGCTTTGGGGGATCTTATAAGGGATCTCGGCTTCTTACTGAGGCTGACCAGGGAGGTCCTCCACTCATGGGATTTTACTCTCTTTTGCAACAGTTTCTTCCTTCTGTTGTAGAGTTTGTTTATGGTAGAGGACCACCAGATTGGCTTTCTTTTTTTGGAAGATAGCATCTTGGTTCTGTTTGAGTGCTTAAAGAGTGCATTTGTGTAGGATTCAGCAGTTGTAACTGCATTGTCCATCTGCACGGGTGTCATGAAGTTCGCTACTTCTGTCGTAAGAAGCATGAAGTTGGCTTTGAAGAAATGTTTTACCATGGTTTCCTTAATAGTGTGTGGGGGCGGGATGCGGATATCTAGGGTGATTTGCTTATGGTCGGATCTGACCAACGAGGAGCTGACTTCAGGTGTGGAACACCGGTCACTCATGTTGGTAACGACTAGATCTAGGATATTGTTGCCCTGGTGAGGGTGTGGCTAAGTTGATCCAGGGTATTGGAATTTATGAATTCCAGAAAGCATTGAGCAAAGTAGATGGTACATGAGTAGTTTTCCCAGTTAATGGTGGGGTAGGTGAAATCATCCATTATTAGGGTGTTTGGTTGAACCCTAATATTTTTTAGTATATCAAGAAAAAAGGAGTGGGAATCCTGGGGCATGGTGAGGGATCTGTAGAAAACTACAATTTGGATTGCAATTTTGCCCAGAGTTAGTTGCACTTGGATAACCTCGGATGCATTATGCTGTGCAACTAGCCTGGAGGTGTGAATATCCTTAATGAATATGGACACACTTCCACCTTTGGTGTTCTGGTCCAGGTTAGATGGCCGAAAAGTGTGGTATGAGTTATAGCCTGGTAATGCAGGGGTGCTCTCTAGAGCCTTAAACCAGGTCTCAGTCACTGCACAGATATCAGTGTTCTCCATTTTATTGAGTGCCTTGAGTGAGTGCATTTTGAGATTTAGACTTCTAGCATTGAGTAGCATTACCCTCAGTTTTTGTTTGTCTGTTCCTGTTACAGTGATGAATTTGTCATTTGAACCTTGCCTAAAAAAGGCACTATATGGGGTGGCAAGACCCTAGCCAGTATCTGGAAACCCAGGGCAACAGGTGCAGGCCATCTCTGGCAAAGCATCATGGTCTATCAACCATGTCATTCCAGGCAGACAGATACTGGATCCCCTTAGAATGATACCAGAAGCTTAGCCAATTGTTGAAGTCAATCATTTTGTCATTGCACTGCGGTATCTTTCTGGGTGATGGCAGGATACTACTCAGGGCTAGAGTCATACTTGCCTGGGCAACAGGATGAGAGAGCTCTTCCATGTCTCTTTTCATGTAGTCCAGGGAGGTACATCTCAGGTCGTTCACACCAACATGGACAATGACAGAGTCATATTTGTACTTGTTGTGGAGTGACCTGAGTTTGTGGGTTATGTGGTGGATCTTGGCACCCAACAGGCAGCTGACAGTAACCTTCTCCTTGTTTAGCCTTGTGAGTGGGACATCAGTTTGCCTGACTATTGAGTCACCTATGACTAGTGTGTTGGGTATGTTGTTTTGCCTTATGGGCTGTGGTTTATTGGCACACTGAGTCTGTAGGCTATATGTCATTTGGGTTGAGTTGTGGGGTGGAGGTTGCTTGTGTTTCTGCTTTGGAGGTCTCTGTTGCTTGAGCAGATTATTCTTGAGAGACTCTGCAAATGTTTTTGAGTTTCTATGTCTGGATTTTGGTAGTGTAGGTTTAGTGGGACTATGTGATGACTGTGATGTGGTGCAAGTGTTTACCTTCTGCTCTTGACTCTCAAGTTCAGTCTTGGTTGAAGAGAGGTTTACCTCCAGTTTGGCTAGATAAGTGCATCTCTCACAGGTTGTGGTGTTTGGTTGTAGGAGGAGAGGGTTGCCTGTGTACATGAGGCAATTGCTACATTGCCCCAAGATGCCCAGATTCATCAGGTAGGCAGGAAAGAACACAGGGAGCTGACCATTGGACATGCCTGAATAAAAAACTACTTTCCTCTAGACAAGTGAGGAAAGTGAGTATAAGAGCTGTTTTTCTCTAAGCAAATGAGAAAAGTAAGTACAAAAACTGTTTTCCTCTAGGTAAAGAGAAAGGTTGAGTGCTGTAGTAATTTGTAGCTTATTTAGTGCTAATAACAAGTTCTGAACAAGTGCTGAGTATGAATAAGCAAATTCAAGTGCTAAAACTAAGAATCTGTACCTGGATCTTGTGGTAGATAGGCTACCTAGTTTTTACCATTCCCACTGATAAGCTAGAATGCTTCCCTCCACCACAGAAAGGCTTGGTGGTCTCAGAAGCTAACAAACAGTCCTGGATACAGCAAATCTGTATCTGAATTAGAGTAGTTACAGGAAAGATGGGAAACAAGTGCAAATGTGGGCGTTTTAACCAGAAGGTTAAAAGAGATGGAAAAACTGCACAAACGGCCAATAAACTACAATTTCTGGGCCAGAAACCACTTTTGTGGTAGATAGGCTACTAGTGCTTACCACTCCCACTGATAAGCTAGAAGGCTTCCGTCCAACACAGAAAGGCTTTGGGGGCTCAGAAGCCTGCAAACAGTCCTGGTTATAGCAAATTTGTATCTGGACTAGACTAGTTACAGGAAAGGCAGGAAACAAGCTTAGAAAATGTTTTATTTTTTTTGGAAAGTGGAAAGTGGAAAGGGAGAAAGGAGAAACAGAAGATAATTCAAAATTAAGGACCTAAGTGGTTTGCCCTTCACATATGTTCTCTTTGTATTAGGTAGAATGAGCTAGTGACACTCTAGCTATCCCAGCTAGATCCGGGATAGAGCTGAACAGATGGGACTGGTCGGAGGGTCTGAAGTCAAAGTATGATCTCACTGTACTCAGTTGAGTGAGCAAATGAGATGACCCAGGAGGAGTGTTCAATCACAAATTTACAGGAGGGGCGGGCAATTCCAAAGCCACCAAGACTAATACCAAAACAAGAACATGGAGGGCGGGCAACTAACTGCAGAGACAGAGAGAGAGAGACCACAGTATTTTATGAAACAATTACATAGAAAAATAAATAACTACAGAGAGACACAGACCACAATAATCAATGAAACAATTTAATAGATAGAAAAATAAAATGCAGTACAATCTTTAACACTGCAAGTTTGTACTTAACTCACCTAGTAATGCAGTTGATTGTAGGTATGTAGCAGAAGCCAAATAACTCAGATATTGAGCAGTAATAAATTCAAAGATATGTGACTAACACTTATAAATACAGAGAATCTCACTAGGCTAAGAGTTTAACACTGACTATCAATGAAGTGAAACACAATATCCCCCACTAACTGCAGAGAGAGAGAGAGAGAGAGAGAGAGAGAGAGACCACAGTATTCTATGAAGCAATTAAATAGAAAAATAAATAACTACAGAGAGACACAACAAAACAATTAGACAGAAAAATAAAATTCAGTACAATCTTTAACACTGCAAGTTTGTATTTAACTCAACTAGTAATGCAGTTGATTGTAGGTATGTATCAGAAGCCAAACAATTCAGATATTGAGCAGTCCTTACGTCCCTGACTACTGGGTCAACTGTAAGGTGTGTGTTGTCATTATGATAGTTGCCAGGAATGAATGACTATTTAAAGGACATTATTACGCATTTCTTGGTTGGTATTTTGAATGTAGATTATAGCAATAAAGTTTTCTTATTTCTTTAAATCGTATGTGCTCTGTACCGAATCAGATAGAATTTTTTGAAATCCCTGCAGGAGCTAAGGGATAACAGTGTCTCTAGGACTGCAGCCATCTTGAATTCTCGCAATGCAATAATAATCATAAATGATTTGCAGACTGCATCTGTAATAGCAATATATTAGTAGTTATTCATTTCTTGATGACCTTTTTATGGTTTTAAATAAAAGTCACTCAACAATTTGGGCAAAAAACTTAATGTGCAGATCAAACAAGTATGTGAAAAAATATACCACTGCTTATTACCTTGTGAGACAGGTATGGTATCAGAGAAGCCCCCTGCCAATTCACGCTCTCCTCTTACTGTTGGGAAAACAGTCAGATGTCATTTGGAGATACGATTCATATATAAACATTAAGTCATGAGAATGTATATTTGCTTTTCTTGCCAATCTATGCTTTAACTGTGTTAGTAACCTCTTTAATGCCCCAAGTCAGTACATTTAATTTCACATAGTCCTGGTACAAGAGCACCATACATCATTTCATGACCTATCCTCCCTTCTGTTGCCTCAGTGATTGTTTCTAGATTTTATGTCCATTGAGTTCCATAAAAGAAATGACATATTTCTCAGTTATTAAACAGTGATATTGCGTTTGAAGTGCATAAACAGAAACACCAAGTGTTAGAACATGCAAGCTACATCCTGCTTCATGGACAGAAGGTAAGAACAGGAGTTAACAAATGATACAACAAGGGAACAATTCCCTGTTAATCTACCATTCAGCATATATATTGTTACTAGTACTTGGATTTAGAAAATTTCTGTGTATGTTCAATATTATGTTCAAGCACACTGTCTCCAAAAGACACAACTGTCTGATTTATGTAGACACTGCTAGGAGTTGAAGCACCAGCATTGAAGAAACTGACAGTATCTGATTTTGTTGTATGAAAATGATACTCAAAGCTATTGAGACAGTCACTGAGAAGTGTGGTGTCTGTGTTGGATTTAACTGATCAGCAAAGATTCAGTCATTAACTTAACACTGACAGCATAAATGACATTAGTGGTATGGTTATGCTATTACTTGGCATACTGAGTACTTTTATAGTATAAATAACTGAATCATTCATATATTGAACAAAGACAGTACAGACAATTATTTCATTAAGAGGCTAATTTTTCTGTCGGTAACATTTACCTGCCACGTACTGTGAAGAGGCAGAAAGTGTACCATTTCAGTATCAAACTATTTAGTCAACCAAAACATGACCTTTTGCCTGCTTATTTCTCTCTGAGCATCCCAGTCCTGTTGGTTCAGTGTGTAAATGTTAAAAAAAACAGGAAAAAGAAAAGTGTTAAGACACATCACAGCATGTGTGGTAATTAAAATAAGCATGTTCCTTATAGATCTTTATGAGTGCTTTTAGCTGCAGGGACATCCTTATTGGATTATGTATAATTCCTAGTAAAGAAGTCTGTGAAAACAAAAATGTCTCTTATAGATCTTTATGAGTGCTTTTAGCTGAAGGGGCATCCTTATTGGATTATGTGTAATTCCTAGTAAAGAGGTCTGTGAAAACGAAAATGTCACAGGACAGTGTAGCAATGCCCTCAGAAATATAATTTTATTACAGCTTTTGGAAAGGAGCCCTCTCTAGTTACCATGAATCCCCATCTGGAGCAGTAATGATATACTCTTTAACACTTTTGTATCCCTTAAAAGTCTGCACTACACAATGCATAGTATATTTGTGAAGCTCTTTGATTAAACCACTCAGTCCCTTCTGGGAGTTATGCCCTCTTGCCATACTCCTGATTTCTATGTGAGACTTCAGATTTTCAGTAGCTTTGAAATACAGTAGTGTCTTTATTGAATTGATAGTTCACTGTGATGCCTGATGGAGTATTTATGTGGAAATGCTATGGTCTCTACATATTATGAAGACTATTTTTCCAAGGTTTTTTCTTCATTTGGCAGTCCTGATGGCTTTACTGATATTGGACAGGAAATTACATCACATCATTCACCTAAGCTCATGGTTAAATATTCTTCATGTACTATGTCCGAGGAGTCTGATAAATACGTTTAAACTAGTCACTGTAAAATAGTAGTTGAATGGTTGATGTCGCTATCTTTTCTATACCAGACATATAATATTCATGCTTCATGAGCAAAGAATACTGAGAACTCTTTATTGTTTCATATAAACCAACATTGAATTCTTTACAAGAGCCCTTAGGTAACTGCTGTCAAAGGTGCACTTTGTCTTGGAAGTGTTAAAATTATATAGCAAACAGTTTTTGAGAACATTTTCCTGGGGAATCATTAACACTGTGTACACATTGCTCTGAAGCTAATTTGGTTAGATGCAGTTGAGTGGCAAGCAATATTGCTAAACAAATATGTAGGAAGCCAAGCCTGCAAGACAAACTTGTAACTACTGCGAGGTAAGGCAGAACTTGACTTATATGTGTACATGATGTAAACAATGCAGTGTACACAAAAAAAATAGCAATTCAGAAGTACGTGTGTGGTACTACAACAACAGGTATGCAATCCAGGAATATATAAGTAAGAGGAAGCCTAGCTACAAGTGGACAGTGCATATTTATACTGCTTTGCATTGCACTGAATGAATTCATGGACATGTGGAATTTTACAGGCATTGCCAATCACACTAACAAACATTCATTAAATGTTCAAAGGAGAAAATCTAAAGAAAAAAAATGTGTTTCTGGAAAATACATGCTAGTAAGAAAACTTCTGAACTCCACACGTGAATATGTCAAACTCCCAGTGCATGAGTACTGGAAAAACAAATACATAAATGTGTGGTCAAATAGAAACAAGTATCAAAAACCTATACATACTTTCCCTACAAATACTGAAACTGGATACAATAATAGTTATGATAGTAGCATGCATGTTGTGAAGGATAGGAAGTGAGGCACAGAACTCATCAAAATTATTATAGACTGCAAACCTAAAGGATATTCCATGGAACACAAATATGATGGGGAACAAAAAATAACAATATTATGATGCATAACTCTATACAGATGTCAAAATTATAATGGGTAAGATGCATGTCTGTGGAAGATGGACATGTCTTACAGCCCCTGAACTGTGATATAACTCTTGTGAGACAACACTCATATGGATGAAGTGCAATAGAAACATTTATGTCTGTGAATGAATATGTGCATGACTACATGAGAGAACAATAACAGCTATATAAGTGGGACATCCAAACAGAAGTAATCCCAACATATGCATGCATTAATGCACTATTGTGTATAACCAATTACTTCATACACTGCTTTAGTGTATATCAGATGGCATTGAAAAGCCTGTCTAATGATGTAAAAATGGCATTACATGTACAAAAATAGTTATCATACTATTGAGAAAGTGCACATCTGAGGGATTTGTGAAAAAATTGGAAAATGACTATTGAATTGATCATTATACAACATACAACAGTAATAATGGGATTAAAACACTCAAAATACCTCAGAGACAATTGCAATGTCACACTAAGTTGACACTAAATTGCAGAGACTGTTAGAGTTGACATATTTTTCTTTCTTTCCTCTTTTTTATAGACATATATACAGGCCTAACTGCTAGAGTTGGCATATGTTTTTATACATGCCTATAACTCTGAAGGTATCCTCCGGGCATTGTCTTTAGCTTCCATTGTTCTACTCCTAGCATAGCCAAGGAGCCAAAGGCAAATTGTTAGCAGTTTTTGCCACAAGGTGACAAATGACACTTACTACTCCTTAACATTTATTATATATGCTGCTTTGTGCTGACAGTTACTCAATGGAAAATATACAAAATATAGACCCTTAATCTGGGCATGCTCAGAAGGAAGTACAACAATTATTGAATCAAGATAATCCACCTATCAGAAAACAATAAAATATCAGACATCACATCTGTTGATAAAGGCATTCAAGTATGTCAAAATGTCCTCTTTTTATTGTCTTTCTTTGTTACACACTCATAAAAGATAGAAATGCAGGATGTGAACACATGCCTTCTTAACTCACACTTTGTAGAGCGGAGAATTAGCTGCTGTCTCCACAGAATCACTCATAAGACAGTAGTGATAAGAATCATAGTTGAAGGGATAACCTGAGGGTTAGATGTACATCTAGAGATTTATAAATGCATGTACATCTGTTTGCTAGTTAGATGCATGTATAATATATGTAGGAAAATAAAGTCAGTTAGATGCATACATTTCTGTTTGCTAGCATACATATAAATAACGGAATTCATTTGTAAATTTAACATGCTGGTACAGCTTGAGAAAATACTGATCAGGATAAGCTGAATATTCAGTGTTTAATGCAAGCTTCAAGGATTACAGATAAGGATGCAGGTGCAAGGAAGGAACTGTGGTGGAGGCAAGAACAACTTACTGAACTGTCATGTAATTCATCTTGAAACAAGAACACAAAACAGCTTATTGACAAACTGCATCACACCATCAAAAGACTGCTTTCACACAGAAATATTCCCAAACAGGAAAGACTCCCTAACGTTTAATAAACAGACTGTATGATATCAGAAAATGCAAAGTAATGACTTTGAGAGTTCTCAAAATACTGCTTTTATAAGAATGTATATATGTGCGATGTAATCTGATTTCTTGTTAGATCTTGAGAGATCTTCATATTGCAGAACACCTTTCATGTTGTATGAAAAGAAAACTTGAAGGCAGTGCCACCCTGCAAACTGCACAGTTGTACTTTATTCTACAAGGCATGCAGCATTCAGCACAGATATCTGAACATCTGCAATTAATTAACTAAGACTGCCATCAATCATTTTAAATAACTTTTCAATGGTGAGACTTGCCTGCATTCAAACACAGGGGGAGTGGGCTGGTGCCCTGTATAAGGTCACTTCAGTGAAAGTACAGTAACTAATATTTATGTACGTGATCCAGTCTGGAATTGGAGCACTTCAATTTCCACAGTTTGCAGCAGTACTGTTCCTCAGATGTCTGAATCCAGAGAAAGACTGCCATGCAGGAAGTAAGCAGTGCCATAAATTTTCCAGGTTGGTGAAAACTTCAAGTTCAAATTGGCAACTTCCAGATTTGTTTCACCAGTTTTTCAAGTACATACAAATGTTTTCCTACCATCTACACTGCTCAGAATTGGCCAGCTAAAGTTTTCATGGACTTTGGTAAGCACATTGTTGTGGTAACATAACAGCATGAATGCCTTAAATTAGTCTAGTAAAAAATGTAAACAGAACTAAGGACAGGTAAATGTATATGCATTGAGTAAAGGTAGTGAACATAGTATTACTATTAATGTGTTAGTTTTAGACAGACTACAAAAGTTGTGTAAACAGCATATTAGCAAACGTAAAACCTTATTAGGGCAACTTGACAGTCAGGAAACATGTAAATGAAAAAAAAAAAAAAAAAAAAACAAGTAATCTCCATGGTGTTCCTGAAGTCTCAAAACAACTCACTAAACAAGTGTAGTGGATCTAAAAACAAAACAGTTTAAGAAACTTCTCTGTGTGGAAGATTTTCAGTCCATATATCTCTAATTAGTCACTGTATATTAATCAGATCAGACAAAAGTAGTAGAAGTAGCAAACTTAAACTTGTCTTAAGTAAAAAAAGAAAACTAAAAAAATAATAAAAAATATATAATTGTACAGAATTACTAAGTATTCGAAAGTAATCCAAACAAGGCAGGCAATCTGTTTCCAGTTGAAAATCCTTTATTAAGTACACATTCAAGCGATCCAAGTAAAGCAAAAATAGAGTAATAGTTACCTCACAAGCTTTCCAAATATATATATATATATATATATATATATATATATATCAATCAGGCAAGGGTGTTATTGGTACACGTTAAACTCACATCCCTTGCCTCATCAGTATGATATTCGAGCTGGTTCTGCCCTGCTTAGTAGCTGCCATAATAATATAACTCTTATGTACTTTAAATAAAACGTATAATGATGTGGTACTTCTTATTTAACCAGATTATTAATTAGATTATTAAATCTGTGATTTTATCCAAGACAATATACTACATGGCTGGAAATATAATCAACCTTAGTCCTTTTGGCAATGAAAAAATATATATAAATATATACAAATACACTTTGCATGTAAAAAATCAATTGTAAAAATCATATTCTATTTTCATAACCTGTTGTTAACAAAGATTGCTTTCATCCTTCTAGACTTCTTCAGGTCTGTGTACAAGAACCCTAAAAACTATCCGTAAATATATATATATATATATATATATATATATATATATATATATATATTTATATATATATATATATCTCATTGTATAATTAGTTAGTATTGTTATTACATGTCATTTTGAATAAAGTGAAAAAATAGAACCAGAAAAAGAAAAAATAATAAGAAAAAATGTATGATGATGGAAACTAAATATACACTTAAATTGCAACTGATTAAAATAGTATTTAAAACCAACTGGTAGAATAAAATAAAATAAAATAGTCATGTCAACAATGTGGCAATTTTCTAAGTTCCAGTGGACTTTTAATTGAACAGTAGTAGTTTAGTCCAGGCTTCCTAAATGAGTTCAGCTTTAATTGCCACATGAATTCATGTTTCTCCAGAATATTCTAGATATCTCCTTCAAGATCACCCATGTCTATGTGAACCAGGATCTGGAACTTAAAACATGTGTGTCTTTTATAAAGAGAAAGGTGTTTGGCTAGTACGTTATTTTTACATCCTGAGCGGATTTCTGACAGATGACACAAAATCCTATGCCTGCTTTTATTTACAGTCTTGCCCACATGGAATGCATCACATTCATTGCACTGTGCTCTGTAAATTACTCTTGTAGTGTTGCAGTCACCCCCTGCACTGGTCTTAATGATTTTCTTTAAATTAGGGCAATAAAAACTATCACCTTACTGAATAAATGTACAAAATGTACAATTAGTTTCACATCTTTTAGTGTTTCTCTCTAATGGTCTAGGTTTAAATTCAACAAAACTTCGAATGTTCCTGACCTTCCTATAAAAAAAGGATGGGGCTTCACCTAAGATGTTAATCAGAAAAGGGTTTCCTGTGACAATGTCCCAGTTTTCTTCAATAACATTTTTGATACTGTGATAATCCAAAGTGTATGTCAGGATGCAGCTATTTTTGCATTTGTTATTCTCTGTGGAATTTCTTAACATTCTCCTACTGGGGAGGTTGAGTGAAGGTGCTTCAGTCCTTTTCAGTTCTATAATGGGTTCCAGGATGTTTTTTAACATCTGACTTTCATAGCCTCTCACTAGAAAAATCATTCTCTAAGTTGTTCAGGTTTTTCAAAAATGGTTCCATCTCTGTGGTAATTTGAGCTAATTTATAGCCTTAAGACCACTACATTATACTTGTTTTTTTGTAGGATGTAGACTTTTACTGTGGAGTAATAAGTTAACCCTCGTTGGTTTTCTGAATAGATCAGTGGTGATTCTGTTATTGATGGTGTCCTTGGAAATCTACATATCTAAGAAAGTGGTTGAAGTATAGCTATGAAATAAGGTAAATTTTAGGAAGGGGGTTGTTTGACTGAGGTAAGTGATAAAATCTCCAAGCTGCAAGGTGTCACCTTTCCACACAATAAAGATGTCATCAATAAAACATAAATAGCATGTGATATGCTGCATGTAGTCTGTGTTTTTAAAACAAAGTCCTCCTCTGACTTGCCCAGGGCTATGTTAGCTATGCTGGGAGCCATGGCAGCCCCCATTGCTATAACAGTTTTTTTGTTTGTAATGTTTGTCATTGAAAGTAAAGAAATTGAAGTCCAGTACAAGATTAATGAGCTTGCTTAACTTTTGCAGTTGTGCCTGTGTACCTTAATTATGTTCCTTAAAAGACTGCATAGCTGCTCTTATACAATAATTGTGAGGGAGCACTGTGTATAAGTTTTCCACATCAATAGTTAATAAAATACTGTCAGCTTCCACTGTAATGTTTTTTATTTTCCTCAAAAAAATCCATTGAATCTCTTATGTATGACATTCTTTTCTGCTAAAGGTTTCAGCAAGTAATCAAGGTAAATGGCTGTGGCTTCAGTAAGGCAACCTCTATTTGCTACCACCGGTCTATAAGGTGGCTCTTCTCTGTTCCCGTGTGGCTTTGGTATTTCAAAAAAGTAAGGTAAACATGGACATGGGCTCCATAAATATTTATAAAGATTTTTCAGTAGTAAGTTTTTTCTTCCATAATGTGGTGAGATTAATGTTCCATAAATAATATACTCTTTTTATGTCATCCATGGTAAATAACTCATAAAATCTGTTATCCTCCAGCATGTTCTCTGTCTTTTGGTTGTAGCTATTGGTATCAGTCACAAGTATTCCTCCTCTCTTGTCTGCCTTCATTACATGCCTGGATTTATCATTGCCTAGCTCAATCAATGCTTTTCTTTCTCACTGTATTAAGTTATAAAGTTTTTTCTTAGGAGTTTTTTTAAGGAGTTTCCTGATATCCATCTCACATTTCACTTCGAAAGCAGCTAATGTTTGATGTATTGCTGGAGCCACAGAGGCAACCAGAGCTGACAGAGTTCTACAGGATGAATTACAGGACTACCAGCACAACCAGGGCCAGAGACAATCCAGCTACTAGGAGCAGCAGCAGCTTCACAGAGACCAGTTGCTTCAGGAAGACCAATATCGACAGCACAGACATCAACCAGCACACCAATACCAAAACCAGCACCAGTACCAAAACAAGAATGATGATCACCACCAGAGCACCAGAGCTTGCCCCTCTTACCAGGTTCCCCCCTACCACAGCCACAGTGAGGAATACTAATACAACCCACAGAGATTCCAGAAAGCAGAGGAGGAATTTCAAAGGTGTCATACTCTATCCACAAACCCCCAGGGAGACAGGAGAACCAAACAGTGGACTGGGGTGAGGGAAATACAATACCTGGGCAATCCCAAATGGAACCCTGACTACAACCCAGGTCACAGGCTCAGATGGAGGAACCAGCCACAATAACAGGTACAATAACAGCAATAACAGGTGCCACAATAACAGGTGCTCCACTTATCTGGAACTGCTCTGTTAAAGCACTGACTGAAGATGAAAAAAGTGTGTTGTCCAAAGGATTTACTTTTGTACCAAGCTAGGAGTGAAGTTGCTCAGATACTGATAGACCTTAAAATCTCTGTGAGGAAGCTCAACTTAAGGGTACAGTTTTATGGCAAAAGTAAATACATTGAAAATAAGCCTATTGATGAAACTATAAAATGGCCTAGCAGCTATTGTCCAGCACTACATCAAACATTAGCTGCTTTTGAAGTGAAATGTATGATGGATCTCAGGAAAGGCCTTAAAAAACCTTCTAAGAAAAATCTTTATAACTTAACACAGGGAGAAAGAAAAGCATTGCTTGAGCTAGGCAATAATAAATCCAGGTATGTAATGAAGGCAAGCAAGGGAGGAGGTATACTTGTGACTGATACCACTAGCTACAACCAAAAGATAGAGAACATGCTGGAGGACAACAGATTTTATGAGTTATTTACCATGGATGACATAAAAAGAGGATATGATTTATGGAACAATAATCGCTCCATATTATGGGAAGAAAAACTTATTACTGAAAAGTCTTTATAATTATTTATAGAGCCCATGCCCACATTTACCTTACTTTTTCAGAACACCAAAGCCACACAATAACAAAGAAGACCCACCTTATAGATCAGTGGTAGCAAGTGGAGGTTCCCTTACTGAAGCCACAGCCATTTACCTTGATTACTTGCAGAAACTTTTAGCAGAAAAGAATAAGTCATACATAAGAGATTCATGGATTTTTTGAGGAAAATAAAAAAAACTACAGTGGAAGCTGACAGAATTGTATTTACTATTGATGCGGAATCCTAGTACACAGTGCTCCCTCACAATTACTGTATAACAGCAGCTATGCAGTCTTTTAAAAAACATAATCAAGGTACACAGGCAGAACTGCAAAAGTTAAGCAAGCTCATTAATCTTGTACTGGACTTCAAATTCTTTATTTTCAATGGCAAACACTACAAACAAAAAACTGGTATAGCAATGGGGGCTGCCATGGCTCCCAGCATAGCTAACATAGCCCTGGGCAAGTGGGAGGAAGACTTTGTTTCAAACAACACAGACTACATGCAGCATACCACATGCTATTTACATTTTATTGACAATGTATTTATTGTGTGGGAAGGTGACACCTTGCAGATTGGAGATTTTATCACTTACCTCAGTCAAACAACCTCCTTCCTGAAGTTTACCTCTTCTCATAGCTGTACTTCAACCACTTTCTTAGATATGCAGATTTCCAAGGGACACCAATAATAACAGAATCACCACTGATCTATTCAGAAAACCAATGAGGGTTAACTTATTACTCCACAGTAAAAGTATACATCCTACAAAAACCAAGTATAATGTAGTGAAATCCCAAGGCTATAGATTAGCTCGAATTACCACAGAGATGGAACCACTTTTGAGAAACCTGAACAACATAGATAATGAATTTCTAGTGAGATGCTATGAAAGTCAGATGTTAAAAAACGTCCTGGAACCCATTATAAAACTGAAAAGGACTGAAGCCCCTTCACTCAGCCTCCCCAGTAGGAGAAAGTTAAGAAATTCCACAGAGAATAACAAATGCAAAAATAGCTGCATCCTGACATACACTATGGATTATCACAGTATCAAAAATGTTATTGAAGAAAACTGGGACATTGTCACAGGAAACCCTTTTCTGATTAACATCTTAGGTGAAGCACTATCCATTTTTGATAAGAAGGCCAGGAACATTAGAACTTTTGTTGAATTTAAACCTAGACCATATGTGAGAAACACTAAAAGATGTGAAACTAATTTTACATTTTGTATATTTATACAGCAAGGTGATAGTTTTTATTGCCCTTATTTAAACAAAATCATTAAGACCAGTGCAGGTGGTGACTGTAACACTACAAAAGTAATTTACAGAGCACAGTGCAATGAATGTGATGCATTCTATGTGGGCAAGACTTTAAATAAACTCAAGTATAAGCTTTCATGTCATCTATCAGAAATCTGCTCTGTATGTAAAAATAATGCGCTAGCCAAACACCTTTCTCTTCATAAAAGGCACACAGGTTTTAAGTTCCAGAACCTGGATCGCATAGACATGGGTGATCTTGAAGGAGACATCCAGAATATTCTCGAGAAACATGAACTCATGTGGCAATTAAAGTTGAACTCTTTTAGGAAGCCTGGACTAAACTACTAATGTTAAATTAAAAGTGCACTGAAACTTAAAAAATTGTCACATTGTTTACATGACTATTTTATTTTATTTTATTCTACCAGTTAGTTTTAAATACCATTTTAAATCAGTTGTAATTTAAGTGTATATTTTGTTTCCATCATCATATATTTTTTCTTTTTCTGGTTCTCTTTATTCCACTTTATTCAAAATGATGTGTAATAACAATACTAACTAATTATACAATTATATATATTTTTATAGATAGTTTTTATGTTTGTCTACACAGACCTGAAGATGTCTGGAAGGACAAAAGCAATCTTTGTTAACAATTGGTTATGAAAAAGGAATATGATTTTTACAATTGATTTTTTACATGAAAAGTGTATATGTATATATTTATATATATTTTTGATTGCCAAATGGACTAAGGATAAAATCAGAGACTTAATAATCTGGTTAAATAAAAGGTACCACATCATTATAAATGTTATTCAAAGTACATAAGGGTTATATTATTATGACAGCTATGAAGTAGGGCAGGTCCAGCTTGAATATCACACTGATGGGGGAAGAGATGTGAATTTAACATGTGTATCAATAACACTTTCACAGCACAATAAACCACTCCCTTGTGCCTGATATATATATATATATATCTATATATATATATATATATATATATATATATATATATATGGGTCTACTGCTTTTCATCAAATATCATGTATTTAAAAAGGAGCAGTAGACCGCTCAGTTATGTGAAAGTGCACTTTCGCAAACTCAGCTTCTACGAACGGATCGCACCACAGTGGTGGACAGCAGAAACATGTGCTATGTCCTCCACTCTGGTGTGGTAGTTATGGACCTTAGGGTTAGGGCTTGGGTCATAGTAAGGGGATAGCCCTACTAGCTATCCCCTTACCATGACCCGCACCCTAATCCTAAGGTCCGTAACTACTGTACTAAACATCAGTAGTAGCCCATTCGCTGAAGTGGGTTTCGAGAAAGTGCACTTTCACGTAACCCAGGGTCTACTCTGTGAGTTCAAAGAAGTGTATTTTCAAACTTATACAGTAGACCCATATATATATATATATATATATATATATATATATATATGGATTTCTATTACAACAACGAAAGTTCACTACTTCGAACTTGTAATAGGAAGCCTCACTTCTACGAAAGTTCACTTTAACAAAAGTGAACTTTTGCATAAGTGCACTTCACCAAAAACACCAGAGCACAGTGGAGGACATAAAAAACAAGCTATGTCCTCCACTATGGTGCGATAGTCATGGACCTTAGGGTTAGGGCACAGATTAGGATAAGGGGATAGTTAGCAAAGCTATCCCCTTACCCTAACCCATGCCCTAACCCTAAGGTTCGTGATTATCGCACCATAGTGGAAGACATTGCTATGTCCTTCACTGCACTGCAGTCATCATGGACATTAGGGTTTGGGCACAGGTCATGGTAAGGGGTGAGCCCTGTGGGTTAATGCTCAGTCCAGCTGCTAAATCTAAGATTACTACTGTTTAAGTTAATCTATTGAGAATACATCCTAGTTGATCCTTGTTAATTAATTCAGATACTATATCTCTTAATCTTATAAATGGGAGCAAACATTCTATAATCTGCATTTAATAATGAAATAGCTTTATATGGCAAAATTAACGTTTTATGTTTATCTTGTTTTTGAATAGGAGAAATTATAGAAAACTTCTTTGAGGGAGAAATTATTTTATCACTGAATTATCCTGAAAACTTTTCTCAATAATTCTAAAACATGTAATGGAATTAGATATAATCTACCATCTATACCTAGAACTTTGCCATTTTACCTTTTTTAAAAAACTTCTTTAATGTGTATTAAGGTAATAGGTCTATTCAACAGAGAAATTTGCTGATCATTAAGTTTATTAGTAACAATCTTCTTTAAGTACTTATCAATTTTGCAATAATCAGGATTATTATTTTTATTTTTCTTAAGATACTCATGGATTTTTTTAAATATTAAGCATTTCTGTGATGTCTGAAGTAAGCCTATTAGTGTGAAGATTTCAGATATCATTTATTTGAGCCTTTTTGCTTAACATCTTACTTCTATTTGATAATCTTTTAAGATTGTTTGAGTCATTGCATAACTTCATAATTTTAATTTTTTTAGATTTAGCTCCCCTATCTGTGTTAAAATTGACTGATATTTTGTTCTTAGTTTTTTAATGACTTAATTGTTATCTAACTTCTTTGTTTTTTTGTTCAAACCTCACTTTATGTATATTATCTTGTATTTTTAATCAACTGTTTACTCCATTATTTCCTTTTAGTACTAGACCATCTCCCCATTCTATTGTTAATCTGCATTATAAAGGAATCCCATAGTATGACTTTACTAACCTGGCCATAATCTTTCAAAGATAGAAAGTTCTCAATTTATTTTGTCATATATACTAGAATTCTGTGACTAATCTGAAAATTCCTTAAATCCATTGATATGGTAATACTTTGCGCATTATGATTAGATAAAGGACAAGGACTAGTTTTAAAATAATTAACTTTATTAAGCAAATCTGTGGAAGAATAAATTCTGTCAATTCTAGTTTGCTTCCTATTGTGTAAGACTAACAGTAAAAAATAATGTCTTATCTTCTGCTTTTACTATTGTCAACTAAATTATTGTCATTATCAACCCATTTGTTTAGTGCTTTAGCTGATGCTAGAATTTTAGCTTTCTTCTATGCACTAATCTCCAGCTAAAATTAGACTACCCTTTCAATGATTTTGTAATTAGTTTAAATGATCCCTAACTCATGTTACACCTATTCAAGGGATCCAGTAGAAATTAACCAGTGTATAGAGTTTGCTGTTATATATAATAACTACGAATTGATATGTTCATTTGGGATCATTAACAGAGTAGACTTTCTCCAAAGTATGACCATTCCTCTTCTCTTTTTGTTAAAAGAAATAGATTATAACATTTCATAGTCTACTTATTTAGATATTTTTATATATGTATTTATCAACTGAATCTCTTATTCATAGATTCATAGTTTAATAGATTGTTAATAGGCTAATGTCCTGAGGGGACCTTTTAAAGCCTAGCCAAATTTTTCCAAAAGAAAGATGATGTCCTGTATCCAAATAGGACATGGGGGCCAAACATTTGAAGGCTACCTCTGCCAGGCCCAGTGTAAATTTCCTATTCCCATCCACTGGTCTAGGTTGCGCTTAAACTGGGTAACAGACCAACTCAGCTCCACATGGACTGCAGGCCTTTACTACAGGAAGAGTAGTCTCTGGGGCACATGTCTGTCTCTCCAGCATGTTCTGTTTAAGTCACAGACAAAATTCAGATCCTTAGACCATGTACTTCTAGTACACTTTGACTTACAAAATGTAGGAGATTCATAAGTGTGGGATTTGTGGATGCCTTGCAAGCCAGGCATTGACCACCCCTCAACAATCTATGGGAGACTGAGCAGAGGGAAAGGGCTTTAAGGAACACTGCATAAGGCAGGTCTGTTACAGCTTGTATTTTTTTTTGTAAGGAACCTCTGAGGTCATTCTAGTTGCTGCATATGCCTGGTCAGGTACATACCAAAGGGAGCACCGTACTCTATGACTGGTCTGATAAGAGCAGAGTCTAGTGGGATAATGATCTCTTTGGATAAATATGCAATGCCCTTACTTATAAGTTGTGCAACATAAAAGGATTTCCTCACTGCTGTGGCTACATGGTGGTCAAAGGTAAGTCTACTGTCTATGTACATACTCAGATCCCTGACTACTGGTTTGACTCTTAGGGGCATATTGTCAGCATGGCAATTAGCTGGGATGGTTGATTTCCCAAAGGGTACAATTATGCATTGCTTAGTACTGAGTTTAAGACTGTGACTTTTGCACCATTGTTAGTCAGAGACAGACCTCATTGAAGAATGCAAGTGTCTGCAGGGGACTCGATATCCCCTGGCTTGCAATAATCTCCAAACTAAGTCAACCATAAACCTTCAGCATTTGCTTCCATTTCAGAAAAATAGATGCCAAAAAGGAGCATGCCCAGTACCATGTCCTAGTGACTGTCCTTTTGGTGGAGGTGACTTCAACTATTTTGACCTCCAGAGTCCAGTCAGTGAGCCAGTTGTCTATCCAATGGGTTATTAAAGGGTTTGTACTCAAATTAATGAGCTTGTCTATAATGCCTGCATAGAGTATTGTATCAGACACCTTGACCATGTCGAGATAACCTGTGTAGACAGTCTTACCTTCATTTAATGGTCTGTGACCCTCACAAAAAATCCACCAGACTTAATAGGTATGAACTTCCTTTAACAAAGCCGAGCTGTGATGGCTCCAGTGTTTGCAGGTTCCCAATGTCTTCATTTGTCATGTCCATGATGATTCTTTCCATTGCCTTATACATGAGGCTGGTAAGACTTATGGACCTGCAGTTAACCAGGTCAGTTGTTGTACTTCCTTTATGCAGGAGAATGACTGTCACCATTTTCCATTTATTGGGCACAAAACCTGACTGAAGGCTCCATTTAAAAATTGATTCAATGGACAAGAGAGGTCATGTTTCATACTATTTATTAAACATCCTGTGATGTTATCAGGGACCATCAGTGCAGTGATGTTGGTTTTGTAAAGTTCATTGATGAGTTGTCTTTAGTAATGGTTGGGGGGATTGAGTATGCAGCATTTCCTTTGGGCTGTCAAGGGAGTGTGGGGGGGTGAAATTTGAGCTGAACCTGTCAGCCAAAAGGTTGACAATGGCCCCCTGTTCAGCATGGGTGTTGCCATTTACAATACATTCTGCACATTGTTGTATATTCCCCCTGAGGTTACAGTCATAGCTGGAGATAGCCTTGTGGTTGTCCTTTGCCTGAAAAGATTTTGTTTCTTCAAATTTAGCCTTTGAAGTATTAATTAACCATCTTAGCTACCTGTTTAGATTGATCATGGGGATTTTAGTGTGTATGGCTTTATTCTTCTTACCCTTGGCCAAGATTTTTTTCTTTTGCTGTATAACTGATTAATATTGTGATTCCACCAGGGTGGCTTGCCTGTTGAGTTTGTTTTGTTCTTAATACAAGTGGACACTGCTTGCCTTCTACAGTTATCAATATAGCTGTGCAGAGATTTTGTAAATAGCTCAGCATATGCTATGGTGCTTACTGGGTGTAAGGGTGCTTGGAATTTTGCCAAGGTGCCACTTAGTAGAGAGAGGTTAGCCTTGGAATAGTTCATAAAAGTGTCTGGTTTCACTGCATCCACAGATTTAATACTGCCTTATGGTCAGATCTGATAAGCAAATACATTAAATTGGGTGATGAACATTGGCCTACCATGTTTGTGAGTACAAGGTCAAGGATCTTTGTATCCCTGGTAGGAGAATGGACCAACTGTTCCAGGATGTTGGTATTAACAAAATTTAGGAATCGCTTGGCTTATGGAAGAGAAGTGATGTAAGATTCCCAAGCTATTGAGTGGTAGTTGAGATCCCCTATGAATATTTTATTGGGTTGAATGGTGAGGGAATCTATTACATTGAGATAGGTATTAAGGGATTCCTGGAACATGAAGGCGGACCTTTAGGTTGAAAGGATATGGCGTTAGATCCTGTTTATGGTGAGTTGCACATGTATGAGTTCCAGTGGGTCACACTCTTTAAATAGTCTGGATGTCAGGTTAGTTTTAATGTAGACTGAAAATCATCCACCATTAGTTCCCTCCTGTGCAGAGTTGGTCGAAAGGTATGAAAGGCATTTTAACCTTGCACTGCTGGGGTACTCTCCATGACTTTAAATCATGTCTCCACGACTTTAAATCATGTCTCCATTACTACACAGTTGTCTACACTCTCCAGGGAAAGGAAGGCTTTCAGGGAATGGAGTTTCTTGTTAAGACTTCTAGCATTGAGCAGTACCAACGTCAGATATTTCTTCATAGGTTTAATTAAGTTGGTAGGTCTGTCACTTTTACATTGCCTAGAAAGGCACTATGGAGGCTTAAAAATGTCTTTGCCAATGTCTAAAACCATAGAGGGGATAAGTGCAGACCATCCCTGGCAAAGCAATGTGGTCTGTCTAACCATGTCCTCCCAAGCCATTAAATATTGTATTCCCTTGGACTGACGCCATAAGTCAAACCAATTGTTAAAATCTATCATTTTCTGTTGGCAACTTGGCATCATCCTTGGAGAAGGTACTAATCAGAAAGCTCAATCATTTCTCCCTTCATATAGCCAAGGGAGGTGCATCTCAGGTCATTAACACTCACTTGGACTATGACAGAGTCATACTGGTTGGTACCTGTGGTTCAATGACCTGAGTGCCTAATGTGACTTGATGGATCCTAGCTTCAGAAAAGCAGTGAACAGTGATTCTCTACTTACTCAGTCTGGTGAGGGGGACATTAGTGTGCCTCACTATAGAATCACCAATAACCAGGAAATTTGGCTGTATGCTGGTTTGCCTTAAGGGCTTAGCAGTAGAGGCAC
Source organism: Protopterus annectens (assembly GCF_019279795.1). Classification (NCBI taxonomy): domain Eukaryota; kingdom Metazoa; phylum Chordata; order Ceratodontiformes; family Protopteridae; genus Protopterus; species Protopterus annectens. Next base: position 802,568,951 of record NC_056727.1, read on the forward strand.
TGGATATAGTGTTACTATGTATATCTGTGGGTGGTATTTTAACAGAGTGTTTACATGAAGTCTGAGGACTTTTTCGTTGATTGTACTGTGAAGGAGATCTTAGTGTTTTAGGAAGGTTACCAGCAACTGCCACAGCATAAGTAGGTTTATGTGTAGGGTTTTTACCCTGTGTAGTAGGTGTGGGGCAAGTGTCACTGACAAACTCTATAGGATTAGTTTTGGTTGTATGAGACAGTTTTGCCTCCAGTTTTAAAGTGTATTTACACTTTTCACATACATTACCCATTTTATTAAGAATAAGTAGGTTTGCAGTGTATATGAGGCAATTGTTACAATGTCTAAGAATACCCACCTCAACTAGACAGGCCACAGAGAGAGTCAGGAAGTGCATATCCATGGCCACTGATCTACTAGGGATGAGTGAGGGAAATTTAAATGCTGAACAAGTCAATAAGACAAGGAACTTGATGAGCAATTTCCAGCTATGTTCTTACTAAATGCTCTAGCAGTTTAAAAATCTTTTTATATAGTAATGTCACAATAGTGTAGACCACAAGCCTTCTAAATGTAAAATAAGTGGTTGGGAATGCAAGTGCTTCAGCCAGAACAAAGGCACTTAGAATAACAGGCAATTCCCAGCAAAGAAGGATGGAGAATACCTTCTCCTCCCACAAGAGTGTAGACCACAGACCTTCTTAATGAAAAATAATGGGTTTGGAGCTCAAGTGCTTAAACCAGAACTAAGACACTTTGGTACTTACGTATTATCGCAACCAGATTTTCAAGCTTAAAATATTCGCTTGTATTTTCCTTAAATAAACGGAATTAACGGTATTAAAACTAAATAACGTCTTTTCTATAAAAGTTTTAAGTTATAGTAGTATTTAAACTTGAAAACACAGAGAAAAGAACATTTGAAAATAGCTTGACCCTTTTTTACCGCTATTTACGCATGTCAAGCATCTCTGCATGTGTTCCATTTATACAAAAGTTGTCAAAGCTCTAGTCAAAAGACATATAGTTATTAACCATCTAAGTTGATTGCTGTAATCTTAGTTTTGTGAAAATGCGATTGTGGGATTTACCTAACACAGATAAGGAGGCAATTCAGTTATTTCAACAGTATGGAATTATACACAGTTTCAAGGAATGCAGTTCAGGACATGAAATGAAATTATACTATGGAAAACAAATATTTTGAAATGCAACTCTACTAAATGCTACCAGCATATAGGAGTTCGGAAAGTAACTTTTTCAAGGAAGTAGAATTTCTTTCATAACTGCTGTTCGTTTATATACTGTTGGTGTAAGCAGTTAACTAGCATTAACTTTTGTCGAAGAATTGGATATGGCTGACAAAACAGTTATCGACTGGAGTAATTATTTAAGGGATGTATGCACCATGGAGTTGGAAAACAAGAGAAGAAAATGATCGGAGGGCCAGGGCATATAGTGGAAATTGATGAAAGTTTATTTGGAAAAATAACAGCGGTCGATTCTACCTCAACAGTGGATTTTTGGAGGGATCTGTAGGAAACGAAAGAAACATTTGTAGTAAAAGTGCCTGACAGAACTGCCTCTACATTGTTTGACCAAATACAAAGAAACATCAAAGAAGGTAGCATTATATACTCAGACTCCTGGAAAGCATACCAAACAAAACAACTGGAAAAGCTGGCTTCAGCCATGACAAAGTTAATCACAGCTTCAATTTTGTTGACCCTGACACTGGAGACCATTCACTACATATAGATACAATGTGGGCTCAGTAAAGTGGAGAAACAAGAAACAGCGAGGAACTGCACGTCACCATCTACATTCCTATCTTGTTGAATATATGTGGCGGGAAACACAACTATCACATTCAAAAGACTGCTTTGAAGAACTACTAAAAGCCATCGCTAACAACTTTCCTCCACAAAAAAGCAGAAAAACCATACCAAGTACCACACCAATTAACCAACCAACTACTTCCAAGCTGTCAACAGTAAAAAACAAAACACCCAGTGAACAATCCACATCTTCTGAGCTATCTACACTGACTATCAATATAACAACAACTGAAGAATCCACAATTAACAACATTTAACAGTAGAACCCTAACAGCTATGAAAATTAATGACATTCGCATATACTGAATATATATGACAACCAAGAAAGAAACAAAGCAGTATTCTGAATTTACTTACATTACATTGCATATGTACCATTTAATAAATACAGTTTAACCATTAAATACTTTTCCTCAATCACTTACCTTGTCTCCATTTTCTTCTTTTTGTTTTAAGTAATCCAAGAACTGAATAAAGGAAAATAAATCTCCACATGTGTAACACATCCCAACAATAAATCCCAAACCAAAAGCTCCTTCGTTGCCCCAACGATAGCTCCAAAAGTCCTTTGTAACCAAAGTAAGTTCCAATAATAGCTCCCAAAAGTCCTTCGATAAGTCCACCAAAGTCCTTCGATAAGTCCAAATTTTAAAATAACATCGACTGCCCCAACGATAAATCCAAAAGTCCTTTTTAACCAACCAAGTTCAAACGATAGCTCCCAAAGTCCAAAACACCGATTGTCCCAATGATATATCCAAAAACACAAATGAAGTTTCAGCGATAGTTTCCAACTCCTTCGATAGCGATTCCCAAATTTTTCGATAACTCCTTCCCATACGAACACCTTCCAACGATACATCCAAAAGGAAAACGATCCCCAAATCCTTCGATAACTCCATTCCGACACGAACACCTTCCAACGACAGCCAAATCGGTAAAATCCTTCCATGCGACCATCTCCTTCCGACGACAGCTCCAAAATGGAAAGCACCTTCAAAGTTCAGCTATAAATATTTTCAGCACACTACGCACCTATCCAAAAAATTTACCCATAAAACATTAAAAACCCCACCAATATCCCAGCATACTTTTAGACACACTACCCTTCCCTAATACACTATATTTTTTTAAATTTAAACTAAAGGCGGAAAGTACAGTACATCGCAAAATCTGGTTGCGATAATACGTAAGTACCGACACTTTTAAAATAACAGACAGAATAAGCCTTTAGCCAGAAATTCCAAGCTCAGAAGGGCATAGACTATTGTCTCCTGTCAAGAGTGTAGACCACAAACCTTCCTAATGCAAAATAACTGGTTTGGAGCCCAAGTGCTTAAATCACAACGGAACTTAAAATAAGGGGCACAATAAGCCTTCACTAGCAATTCCCATTTCAGAAGGGTGGAGGCCTTCCTCTCCTCCCACAAGTGTTTAGACCAAAAACCTTTTTAATGTAAAAATAATTGACCTGGAGCCAAAATGCTTAAACCAGAACTAAGACATTTTAGAATAACAGCCACAATAAGCCTTCAATCAGCAATTCCCCACTCAGAAGGGTGTAATTTGCCTCTACTCCCATAAGAGTGTAGACCACAAACCTTCCTTAGGCAAGATAACTAGTATGATACCAAATGCTTAAATCAAAACTAATAGGCTTAGAATAACAGTTATAATGTAATTAGCCTAACAAGCAGTAATAAATGCAGGAGATTAAATGCAACTGAATGCTATAAAATTGTGGAGCAAAAAGGTAAGTAAAGTAGGAAAAAGCACAAATACAGCAAATGCAGCTGAATAAAGTATATTTTTGTAAACAGAAATGTAAGAAATAGAAGATAATTCAAGTTTAAGAGACTAAGGAGGAGGGTCTTCCCAGCTAACCTCTTAGTGCTCAGTAGAATGAGCTGATGAGATGATACTGGGAAACGTGTCCAAACTCAGAGTTATAGTAGGGTAAGCAACTAAAAAGCCAGCAATTTAAAAGTACTACAGCAGCAGCAGGGCATGTCAGTAGAAAGAATGATATCACTATATATTTATAGTTAAATGGGAATGCTATTTCTCAGCTCCTCCCAGTATTTAGCTGGATGTTATTCACTGTCTGAAAATAATTCTTTTCTAACTGACCCTAGCCTTTTAATACTTCAAAAAGAATAAAAAAAAACTTAAAACAAAACAAAATGCATTGTAAGAAAAAGATAAAAATAGAAGTAACAAATCTTAAAAGATTAACGTCAATCCAAAATCATGCAGAGAAAGATCAACAATTGTCAGGCAGAGAACAGCAAGTCAAACAAGAACTACAGCTAAATAAAGATGCCACTAAATATGTGTAATTAAATGAGAAATACTATTTCTGAGCTCCTCCCACTAATTATCTGGATTCGCTGTTTGCAAAATAATTCTTTTTCTAACTGACCCTTGCAAGAATGTCTGCTTTATTTAATTTTAAATACTTCATTAATGGTTTCCTTTCCTTGCCATTGTTTAACCCATTTACATAAATATACATAGACTATATATATATATATATATATATATATATATATATATATGCGTGTGTGTGTGTGTGTGTGTATTACGAATAAAACACAACTTACCACGGATGCCAAAGTTCCTGGTTTGCCTATCAAGTAGACAAATTACTAGACTATCTTTCTACCAAGCAAAACCAATTTTTTTAATCAAGAAATAGCAAAAAGCTACTGTACAAATAATTAATATATTATTGTATGTAAGTTAAAAAGTTAAAATGACTACTAATGTAATTATATATTTTGCCTTTAAAACTATTTTCTCATTATAACTTGAAAGTTTAATAATCCAGTCATAAATCAGTAGTAAATATTCTCACAAATAATGTAATGCATAACTATTTATGTAAAAGTAGTATAATTATCTACTAAATATTTCAAAAGTATTGGTCATTTAGCATTGTTGTAACTAAATATTTAAATATATAAATAGAACAGAGTGGAACATGAAAGGATAAACAAGGGGATTCAATAAACTTTACATGGTCATTTTATACCATGTGCACATTGTGGCATAAACTGCATATGCTAGCAATGAGTTTTAGATTCAGTAAGGGCCGTGTAGAGGTGCACACCTCTGTGCAAACAGGGTAAACACAGTGGCATGCTATTTACAGCATAAGCAGCTGAACTGCATGCTAATCAACCAATCCAACATGGTGGAGATATTCAACAAGCTATAAAGCAACCATGTAGACTCCATGCAGTTTTTTCCTTTGAAATCCAAAACCATTTGGAATGCAGCAACTAAAAGGACTCTACACAGAAAAGAATGTTAGGGGCTGCTGCTGCTTTAATTCATTTGCATGTGCTACAGGCTGAACCCAATGCTGCTGCTGTCAATAGGCCTAGGCCAAGAAGGAAAAGAGTTTTCAGGCCCCATTTAGCTTTTCAAAACCTACATGACATAGAAATTGTAGAATGCTACTGGGTGAATAGGGACAAATTACAGGAAGTCTGCAATATCTGCTGTCTTCAACTCAGAGCCAGAGCCAACCAGGGAGAATCCATCCCAGTGGAGACAAAGGTATGCGTAACACTTAGAATCCTAACTACAGGTACCTTTCAGAGGCCAACTGGGGGCATGCTGGGGGTGTCACAGGCATCAGCATCCAGGATCCTCCAGCAATTTCTGAATGCTATGCTCTAACATGCCAGTGACCACATATATTTCCCCATAGTCCTGAGGAGAGGGCCAGAAATATGCAGGAGTTTTATCATGTAGTACACTACCCTGAAGTAATGGGTTCCATAGATTGCACACATATTCATTTTATTTTGTTTAGGTTTATACAGGCCCTAGGGCCAATAGCCTAGTACCTACCTATGAACCTATTTTACATTTGTTTACTGAGAAAGTCTGAATGTGATGAAGACCCATTTTCAGCAGATGCCAGAGGAGAAAAGCACCACATATCGAAATACAAAAATGTAACACTACATAAAACATTTCATAAAATACATACTTTGCTATTACATATACAATTGAAGGCACACCTGGGATACAGGATAGGTTCTACAAAAACAGAAAGGGCTACCACTCTATCAATTGCCAAGTCATGTATAATGTCAAGGGAATCATCTTGAATGTGTGTGCTGGCAACCGTAGTAGTTACCATGACTCACAAATCTGACACATCTCCAAACTGTACCAGATGTCTGCTAGGGATGAATATCCCACAGGGTCATTTACTGGGGGATCCAGGCTATGCACTGGAACTGTAGCTGATGACACCCATCAGAAATGCACACACACCCATGGAAGAATGCCATAATGAGGCACACACTAAAACCAGAAATATCATAGAGTGTGTATTTAGGCTGCTGAGGTTATAGTTCCAGTGCCTAGACACATCTGCAGGTGCCCTGAAGTATAATCTATGGACATGTACAGAAATAGCCAGAGTATGTACCATGCTACACAACATCATCCTGAGAAAACAGCTTCAGCAGGATCAGCAAGGGGAAAGGGCACACATCCCACCACCAATTCCAAGGTCACCACAGCCACAGGCAAATGAGGTGTCAGAGGAGGGACCACCAGCTGCTGTGGGTGTAGAAAGATGCAAGCATATCTAAACAATCCTACCTTGGTTTATGATTTATTGTGGAGTTGACTGGTTAGAGAAGTTTTATTTGAATTTATATTGCATGGATAACTTGTTAATAAGACTTCTTTGATTCATATTTTGTTGTTTTACCTTTAATTTCACTGTTGGTTGTTAGAAAGGGAGAGGTTTCAGACATGCAAACTGTAGCCACCCCAAGGGGCTTAGACAGCTATAAATTCACACAGACTGCAGAGAAAGTCCAGAGCATATCTAAACAATCTTAGCTTGGTTTGTGATTTATTGTGGAGTTGACTGCTTAGAGAAGTTTTATTTGAATTTATATTGCATTTGTTATCTCTGTTTTTAACTACTTGTAGGTAGGAAGGGATAACTTGTTAATAAGACTTCTTTGATTCATATTTTGTTGTTTTACCTTTAATTTCACTGTTGGTTGTTAGAAAGGGAGAGGTTTCAGACATGCAAACTGTAGCCACCCCAAGGGGCTTAGACAGCTATAAATTCACACAGACTGCAGAGAAAGTCCAGAGCATATCTAAACAATCCTAGCTTGGCTTGTGATTTATTGATCTCTACTGTTAAAAAGTAGTGCGACTGCAAGTGATAGTGAGCGACATAAAGGAATTACAACTTTTGTCTATCTTGCAGAACTTTTGTGGTCAGAACAACTTTACTGTACTTAATTTATTATTTAGTTGTATATTGCTAGCGTGATTTTTTGTCATAGAAGTTTATTTAAGTTCTCTTTGAATTCTGTGGTCACTGATTTTGATTATTCTTTTCTATTACAATATTTTATTAATTTGTAGCTGAACATGGATTCCTTAAATGAGCATGCGATTAACGATTTGCTAAAGCACAGATATCTTGCACAGTGTAATAAATGTTAGGCATATTTAAAGGTAACAGCTGATAAGCTGGTGATCTGTGTTCCTCATGTCAAAAGTTGTATGATTTGCTTACCATTGTTAGAAGTAAATCTCGACTTAATGATGATGATTGCACTTGTGCAAATGGCATGAATTGGAGAACTGTTGTTTCATATATAAATGACTGGACTAGTGAACTAAATAATGTTAGGCACAGAACAAATAGAACACATTTAGGAAATGAGGCATCTGTTGTCTGCAAAAATTGTTCAATCCCATGAAACAAGACAACGCCCCTGACAACTTTGTAATTCTGGATGCAAGTATCCAGCAATCTGGGGATCCAGTTTGTTTAGAAGAAACAAAAAAAAAAAAAAAAAGAAAGAAAGGAAGAAGTTCACAAAAAATAACAAGGAAGAAAAAGAAACTGATTAATGATTGTAAAGGAAAAAGAATACATAGTAAAAAGGACACTGCTTTGTTATGTAACACACAGGTTACTGGGAATAATGATATTTTTCTACAGAAAACCTTCTGTCTACAAAAAATGCATCATTTTTCCAACAGAGAATGTAGAAATCAAAAGCAAGGGGCAGATGAAAAGGAAGAAATCAAAATTAAATGTAGAAGTATTGAAGAACATTACTGTAAGAGAAAAGAAGAGAAAGGCAGATGTTGACTACATGGCTCAAACTGAGGATTTACAATGCCAGCTAGATGAGACTTTAATACACAATGAAAACAGTGGGAGTAATGACTAATGGTGATGAAGATCTATCATTTTTAATAACTGATAGAGCAGATATTACTGCATGAGAAGTTGAAGATTCTTCATAGCTGGCCAGCAAGATAGTATTGTAATTGAAGATTCAATTATTAGAGGAACTGATACTTATATTTGCAGAAATGATAATGAACATTGAATAGTGTTATGCTTTCCAGGAGCAAAAATAGAAGATGGGAGACAAGCCTTGGAATGCCTTAATGTAAGGAACTATGGATCCGTTTTTATTCATGTTGGTACAAATTATGTCATCTGCAAGGATTCTCTGACTGTTAGCAGGGAATTGGCAATGCTCTTAGTATAGCTTACACTGGTGATAGGATTTATTTTTCACAAATCACCTATAGGAAGGATAATCAGGACACTGTGAATGAAAAGATTGTCTGGGTAAATACCTACATGAAAAAAATGTCCTATTTTAAAAATGGAAATGTGTAGAGCATCCAAGCCTTGTTTTGGGCACACATGTCAGACAGGATGACATGCATCTGAAAAGATTAGGAAAGAGAATTTTTGGAGCAAATGTTTTGCAATATTTGACAAACACTAGGCAGGATTTTTGCCAGGTCAAAAATTTAACAGTTCACAGATAGCAACATTTGATGCATCTCTGATGGTTGTTAATGCTAGAAGCATTAATGATAAAGTTTTTATTGGAAAATTTACTACGTTCCCACAATACTGATGTTGTTATTAAAACAATGAATAGAAAATAGTTCTGCAGGGTATAAATGTTTTTATGGTAACAGACATTCTAACAAAAAATCAGGTGGAGGTGTTATGATAAGGAATAAAGATAGCTATGAGACCTGTGATTATTACATGTTCAGTGATAACATCAATACTATAGACTGTGTAACTGTGACAATAAAGACAACCCTGGAGCATATAACAATTATTGGAGTATATAGACCTCCAAAGTCAAGTGCAGATGATCTAGAGAAATTCATACATTTCTTGCATGAAACATAGGAGGGAAGAATAATATTAGCTGGGGACTTAAATTTACCAGAAACAGAATGGAATAATATTGATTCAGCAATGTTAGTAAGGAAATTATTCACAACATATGTTCAGGAACAACAATTGCTTCAAATTGTAAAAAAAAACATCCAGGGGACAGAACATACTAGAAATTGTTTGTGTTCCTAAAGAAATTATTGTTACTTCAAGTCAATTTTACCATTGTTGATGTGCAGTGATCATAGGGTTACAAAGAATAATTTGTTGCTCCATAATTCTGCCAAACTGAAATCTAAATCAATGTACATAAGATTAATTACAGATTATATGGAAACAAAACAATCTGTATGTAAAACTAAATGGAGTGAGGTGTTCAGTGGAACAACTGCAGATGGAATGCGAAAAGTTTTGAAAGAGAAATTGTTTGAGTGCAAAAAAATGAAAAATATGTTTAACAGCAATATCTAGGCATACATCAGGGAGATATATTTCCATAAGAACAAGATATCTGATTAAGATAAGAGACAAACAATATAAGAAATAGAAGAGAGGTTGAACTACAGTTTTCAAAACTGAAATAAAATAGACAAACAGATTAAGTATAGTGTGAGAGAAGATCAAGACAAATGTGAAGAAAATTTCAGATTTCACAATACCGGGTTGCTTACTGGTCGTCGGATATGTTCAGTAATGTTTTTAAAGTGTTATGTAGTATGTTTTCTTTAAAAGCCCAGGTTGTTTTCTGGTGTGTTATCAGTGAAATCTAAGAAGCACACCGCTGTTGTTTCTGTATGCACTTTACCCTTTACCGACAGCGTGTTGCTTATCATTCTTTTTCCTGGCAGCAAATGCTGTCAGATAATGGGTGCGATTGGTCTTAGTACAACCACTAGCATTCTGTCTTCAGTGTTGGCGCTAACAACTGTAGTAGTCAGATTAAAGACAGAAGAAGCAGAAGAGTGGAGTCAGTGGGCTGATTTCCATTTCTATTTCTGTACACCCGAAAACAACCTGGGCTTTTAAAGAAAACATACTATATAACATTTTAAAAACGTCACTGAACATATCCGACGATCAGTACGCAACCCGGTATTGCCATGAAAATGTGTTATAATAATAATAGTACCGAAAATTTATATAAAGATATTGAGCATAACAAGAAACTTTTTGTAGATACATAAGATGTGGAAGGAGTAAAGACACACAAATTCATAAACTGTGTGCAGATTCTAAAATTTATTCTCAGACACAACAGATAATAGATATATTTTCAAAAATCTTATGCAAAAGAGTTTGGCTCCACAAAAGAGGTAATAAGTTGTCCTAGTGACATCCAGGTAACCCCAGATATGGGAATCAAATTAGATTATATTGAAAAAGAACTATGCAAAATGGATCCAAACAAAGCATAGGGAGGAGACAGAATTAGTAACAATGACCTGAGAACGATTCAGCAAGAACTTACAGTACGATTATATCTGTTATTCACTAGGTCATATAAATATGGGGAGCTTCTTCAAGATTGCAGATATTTGCTTATTAAATCTGTCTTCAAGTGAAAGGGGAGTAGGACAAACCCATAATCATACAGACCATTAAGTCTACTTTCACGTTGTGGAAAAATAATGGAGAAGGTAATACTGGATAAGTTATTGTCAGAACTAGATAGGTTGGAACTTGAAACCATATATCAGCATGCATATGTTGAAAACAGATCTATTACCACCCATAATGTGATCTTCTATAACAATATAATTATAGCTATGAATGAAAAAATGTGATGTGATATAATTTATATAGGTTTAATTTCAGCATTTGACAGGGTCATACACAAAACACTGATCAATAAATGAGTACAACTAGGTATTAATGTACTCTTGATAAGATGGATAGCTGCATGGCTTACAAACAGGACATGGCAAGTATCATATAGCAACTGGACAGATGAAATCCTTGGTTACAGTCAGGGTGTCCCACAGGGCTCTGTCCAAGCCCTTACTTGTTTAGATTTTATCTTTCAGACCTAACTTTTTTATCTGAGGTGGTCTACTGTCTATATGCAGATTACCTGAAATTGGGTACACTGATTATGTGTTACAGATAAGGCAGATCTGCAAAATAAAGACTAAATTGACCATTTGGGCACAGGAGAATAATATGCTGATAAATACATCAAAAGCTAAGCATATGAGATTTGGCAGCATACATTGAAAAGTGAATATTTAATACAGCACACAGTGACTGAAACTGTAGACTCATTTAAGGACCTGGGTATATGGGTTGATTCAGCTATGAATTTTTCTAATCATATCAACCAATTGTTTAAAGATAGTTATAAAACTATAGGTTGTATAAAAGATTTATAAAGTCTAGAGAATAAAAAACGATGAAGTCATTGTCTGTTAGTTACATTAGACCCAAACTTAAGTATGGAATAACAATATGGAACCCTATAAGAAAACAAGCATGAATAAACTGTAAGAGTACAGTGGACGTATACCAAGGGTATCCACGGATGTGAAAATTTAAATTATTATGAAAGACTAAAATATCTGAACTTGTACATAGTCTCTTACAGATATCTAAGAGGAGATCTTATTCAGGTATATGGAGCATTTAGAGACAACTACCTCTGGGAATGTTTGGGGTTATCAAAAATTACTAGAGAATCATCAGACATTCTATGTAGAATACTCTGTAGAAATGAGAAGTGTACTAATTTGTTCTCTGACAGAGTAGCTGATGCATGGAACAGACTACCAAATTACATTAAATCAAGTACTAGTTTAGGTATTTTAAGAACAGCCTGGACACTTATGGGAATAAGTGTTTTGGTATATTGGCAAGCTTGAAAGGCTTTTAATGACCATGCTTGAAATATTTGTATGTATGTATGTATGTATGTATGTAGGCATGCTCAGTATGCCCTTGCATTGGCCAAGAGACAACGTATAGCACACTCGCTCACCACCTAGGGGCTTAAAACCTTCCTCCTACACACATACAAATAGTAACATTGATGCCAGGCAACTCAAACAAACTTAACTTTCCCATGTATTGGCTATTTAATGCTTGCATCAGACAGAGTCAGCTCTGAGCTATAACCATGTCAACTGCCACATTTAGAAGGTAAGTCTTGAATATGGAGTGTATTGTATAATAATATGAATGAGTGGCATATCCTTGTATTTCACTGATTGGTACTATAATTAAGTGAAAGATGGGAGATTGCTACAGAAATCATCTTAACATGTGACAGCTGAGACTTATTTGACTTATATGTGTCCATTATTAAGTAGTAGGCCACAGGGATCAAAGATTCACGTAGTCATACCTCTCAAAAGTAGTGATGGTCACTGCATACCCTTAGTTTAGTACCAAATGTTTGTACTGGAAAATCATTAAAGAGAGCAGCTAAAAAGTAATGATACACATTGCAGTTTCAGACTTCACAAAAAAGTTGGAAAATGTTGATGCTGTCCACTGTCTACCTTTCTAAGATCAATGTAAGTCAAAGGTACAATTACCAGTCCAACATCACAAATGCAGATATACTAAGTAATAAGTCAGTTATGCACCCTGAGCATCAGGCACAAATATTATGTGTCCCTGAATCCAAAAGATACAACACTGGGATATGGCACAGTTAGCATCACTTGCACAGTGTGTTGGGGGGGCTGGGGCAGGAAGCCTAGGCTGACACAAAAGGTTGGTGAGTGCATGTATGTTAGTAAGAAAGAGAAGCAGACAGACATTTGGATAAACCAATAAATGGCAAGTGAGGCAAAATGAGTTTTAAGCTGCACTGCTGTACCATGTAACTTTTGTGTGTGGGGGTAGGCATAGGCCTACTGGCTGTGTCTGATGGAATTTCAGGGGATGTCTGTATGTCAACCTCATTGTCAGATTCATCCTGTGCACCCAATAACTGTGGCTCTGTTTGGTCACCATCATCATCAGATTCCACTGATACTCTGACATCAGGCTGTAGAAGTCCCAAACTTCCAGAGTCAAGATCAACTGTGATAATAAGCAACAAACAAAGGAAAAATAAAATACTTAAACTACTATACTGCAATATATGCTAACAAAATAACAGTGCTACCACTATTAGACAGTGCAGCAATACACACAATAGTCCTGACATCAATATCACACATTAAAATATGTTTTTTAATTGCTCATCAGTATTGACATAAAATGTTAGGCTTACCAAGTGCAGATGATGTTATCCTCTGCTTGCCAGATGGTCATGGAAGAATTTAAGCAAAAGGTAAAGGCAACATCATCACAATTAACAGTAACACAAGGAGTAATACTTTTCCCCCTTTATATGTCCATTAACTATACTTTCAACAAGTACTTGGATGACAACTCCAACTTAAGCTAATCAATCAGAATGTGTTGTTAACTGTAGCAATTGTCAATCCCCCCACCAAAAAAAAAAATCTTGTGAAACAGAAGTAACATATTGATTGAAATTGTTTTGCTACACAGCAGTATTCAACAACTGAGATACAAAAGCCTACCTAGAGCCTCTTAGTGGGACTTTCTTGCTGTTCCTGAAACAGTAGCACCAATTTTAAGGACATGCTGTTTTGTACTTTCCTGGGAGCTGTCTGGATCCCTGACAGTGGACAGGAATTCTTCATTTGGTGTTAGTGGTGGCTCTTTAGCAGCCTCCGATACCCATCTGGTCACAGCCCACTGCATCTGGTCTCCTTCATCCGGATGAGAACATGTCAGTGGCTCTAAGGTGCTCCTGGTCATATGTCCTGCTGTGGCCTCCCACGGCATTAACACCTGCCACAATCTGCTACCAAATCTGCATTCTATGTAACATATCTGCACATCCCCTTTAAGTCTGTATTCTGTGTGACATATTTGCACACCCCCCCCTTTCAAGCAGTAAGGTTGCCTAAAAGCATCGACAATGACCTGATTTTCAGGATCAGTGAAGGGTGGTTTTCGAGGATTGAGATGCCTGGGTGGCATAGTCCTAGGTGTCTTAAAAGACAACAGAAGGATAATACATATAAGTATCACATAACTACAAAATAACTGTTCCCAGATAAAACAGAAAAAGTAGCATTTCAGTATTATCCAATGGAGAAACATAAAATAGTCTAGAGATTTGAAATAAGAACAATAGTCTGGATGCAAAAAAGGAGAGTAACAGTAGAAAAATATCCTTGTTTATGCCATAACAAAAATGCAGCTTTGCCCCCCCCCCTCAAAAAAGAACAGACTAATGACACATTTTGCTAATAAACCATCTTTGAAATGCTAAAAGTGATATCAAGTGAACTGTCCCTGAAACAAGTCTATAGATTTAACACAGAACATTCCATTTTAAGGTATTGCTAATCATGTTTACATGTGAAATATCATGAGAAACATGCTCATGGCATCAGTACACTTCGAACTAATGCATACAGATAAAAGTGCAAAAGTTTTTGCTAATCAAAATGTTAAACTATTTTACAGATTTTTTTTAATTACATTCCAGTATATGCAGTATGCACTGACACAATGCAAGCATATCTTCTCAAGTTCAGTAATCCTCTGTGCAGATATATCCCAAACTAATAGCCTTTTTTCTGTGTTGTCCACATAAACAAGTCTCTTGACCTTTAGTTTCCTTAGATACATGGTTGTCTTTTTATGGTTTAGATTCAAGGCTGTCAGCAAGGTGAAGATGCAAATCAGATGTCAACTCATTAGAATTGCTGAATCCCAAATGCTTGCCTCCATGTTGCAGATGTTAACATAGTGCAGGCACTCCCTCAGTGTTTTTTTAATAGATTGCAACTGTGAATGATTACTGATTGGGAGAAGGAAAACACAAAAGGACTGCAGGCTGCCAGACATCCAGTGGGTGTGTCAGGTTAGACTTAAAAAGTGTTAGAATTAAGGTTGGAAATGTAAGCAAGCAGCACACAATTTGCAGGTTGTGTTCATTCACATCCACCCTCCCCTTCATTTGCTCACAACTGCATATGATAGTGCTGCCATTTAATATCATCACAAATTTTAAGTACAATGATATAGAATGGCTTACAGACTGCATGTCTCAGATTACTTGTCAGATAAGAGAGGAATGACCAACAAACATAGACAGGTAAGACAGAGTTGTATATTTGCAAGCAATAGTTATGTCTGGTTGTGTGATCACTTAGTGGACTACATCCAAAAATAATAACTGTACAAATAACAGTTGTATGGCTTCATATTACTGTAGATGATGTTGCAGTTGTTTGTATGCAGAATGATTTCAGTTCCTTGCTGCAAAGCTGTTTGTATAGTAAAGAGGGATAAGGTACCCTTCCAGTGTTGTGAAGATTCATTAGAGTGAGAGTTCAAATCTAGACCTATGTAGAAATATCTCATGTGCACCAATATTTTCTAGTGTGTATGTAGTAGACTGTTTTTCTTCTTTTTTAAACAGTTGTCCTTTATGTTTCTTTTTTTTTTATTTTGTTTCTTTTTTTGGGACAGTATTTGTGCAATGCACTGCTTAGCTCAAACATGGGAAATGGAGAAAAATGAAAGTCAGGTCTGGTTGTGTTTATCTCATTTGTGCAAAGCACAGAAGTGTATAACCTGGACTAGTGGGTCACCCAGGAAGCAGACAGAACACCTGCAAGCAAGGCATCTGTAAAAGGTCAAAAAGAATACATTGTTGCAATTTCTGTATTTCAATGCATAAGTGAGTTTAGTGGCATTGCAGTGGGGTTAGTAGGGGTCACCAGCAGCTGCAACCATTGAACAACTGCAGGCAGGACTCAGACAGCTTGCTAAGTAGTGTTGTATGGTGGTTAGCACAGAGATTTTAATAATTAGGAAATTAGGAAATTTCATGTAACTAGTCCAAGTGTAGGGCTGGAGTACAGATGGTTCTGGGTTCTAGTACAGGGTGTGCAAGCTATTTTTACTGTTGCAACAGTACAGTTTATAGCAAGGAACTGAAAAATAGGCAAGTGCTATTTCAACATTCTTGTGACAGCAGATGTAAGTGTATGCTGCCATACACATGGTTCTGGGTTCTAATATAAGATATTCCAGACATTTTTACTGTTGTTCAACTTACCATTATACTCACTCTCACTAATAACACTTTAGATAATGGAACTGATATGAATTATATGTGTGAGGAATGAGACACCATTATTGTTTTTTCAGATGTATGACAGAGGGTATACTGTGTACCATATTGCTGTAAGTATAATCCTGCTATCTGGACTTGCATGGCCTTGACAATTAACTAAGGCACATACACAACTTGATCTATATCCAATAATCTTGTCAGGTCACACATATACATGTCTAACAGCTTAAACTGTCACCTGTATTTATGTATGATTCCTGACTTTGAACAGCAGTTCTTCTGTGGAAAAGATTGAGAATCAATGCTGTGGAAGAAAATGTTTTGTCCCTTATACCTAGATTTGAACCCACACTGTAAAAGTAAATTTTCCTCAGTATATACAAACAAAAAAAGCCAGGTTGTTACATTTATGCCCCCAGTGCATGTCTGCAAACTCAACTCACTTAACAGTTACCTTCCATTTTCCAATATACATTTCCTGACTACATCAGTACACATCCCTCATACTAAGGCCAAGTGTCAAATTAACCTTCCAGTTTCAATTATTTAATTCCTCCTTGTTCTGCACAGCTGTGCTCCTCTTAACATCATGCAAATGCATTTGGCATCATTGCTTGGGTTTACGCACTATCTGTAAACACGATAACTGGAATTGGCAGGAAAGCATAAGTTTCCATTGCTCTTGTTCAGCTGGTAGACATGGCTGGCATTGGATAGGAAGGTGCATACTTTACAGCACAGAGGTGGGGTGTCCAGTAGACCAGGATATTTACTGGACTCCTGGTACAGCACTGCAGCCAAAGGTTTCTACTGAGGTACTACTCTGACTCCAAGTACAAATGTGAGGAGTGGAATAGTTTAGTCCAGGCTGTATCCAGTGCCACAGATCTCCCACACACTGGAGAGCAATGTAGGCATCATTTTAATGACCTACACAGGAGAAAAAAGGATACTATCAACCATTGGTTGCAGGAATTTGAGAATGTAGACATCCCACAGCTTTTTAAGTATGACATTAAGATAGTACTTGTAAGACTTAGAAAGCTAAATATAGGAAAGACTGGTATGCACAATGCTCTTATGTTCTTTTCTATTCTTTCCACAGCTCTCAGCAGATGTGATTTCAATTAACAGGCTCATGCTGTTCAACTGGTGAGACTGAGGGAAGCAAGTGGTATGTATGCAACAGAAGGTAAGTGTTATTGTAGCATTAAAAGTTAATGACAGCTTGTTGGCCTTTTATAGAGTTGTATCAAATTGAGCATGCATATCCCAAGTGTAAAAGCAAGTATGCATCCATTAATCTGTTGTGCAAACCAATAGTCTAATATCAGAATGTAGTCAGGAGTTGTGGGTTCAAATAACATAATTCACAACTATATAGTACTGTTATTTCTTCAATAATATTTGCATTCAATTCAAAACTCTATACCAGTGGCACAAATGCCCTGCTTTAAACTGTAATCTTCTTTTTCAAACACCTTTATTGAATTATCACTTGTGACAGAGGCAACTTTACATTCCTATAAAAGTAATCAAATTATATTAACATAACAAACATTATAGTACACATATAGTGTTATATATTATATAACCAAGCAATATTGCATAAATTATTCAATTTCTGCATTTTTTTAAAGAAGACACATCTTTACTAAACCAACTGCTATAAACTTTAATCTGTATAATTGTAACACGCATATGTACAATATATGCACATTTCAAAGATTACTAAAAGCAATCTGTAGTATAGTCTGTATCTGTTAGAACATATACTTAAATGTAATGTTTTGGATATAGGAGTTGTATAATTGTATTAATGCATTATATGTCACATATGATGGTACTAAATTTATCTGTTTTTTTTTTTCACCCCAAACCTTATCTCTTTTTTATTTTTTTTATTTTCCATTATGTGTCATCAAAATGTATCCATTTCATCCATGTGTACCTCATCACTAAATGCTACACAGCACAGTGAGGTAGGTCAGCTCCAGTGGATCAGTCAGCTCCTCTCCACCAGCTCCACCACCAATGTACATCATATCTTGGATCCAACATGGCAGCACTGCCACTGCTGCCCCTGTACTACCTGTGCCCTCAGGTAGTACTGCCACAGAAGCTGTTGCAGTGGTACCTTCTGCGAGCAGTGAAGGAGGTGGTGATTTTATCACCTGTAGTAGGGAGTTGCCAGAGATGGTGCAAAAAGTTGTGCATCGCACCTTTGGTGTATGCCTATGCCAGACGGAGAGGCAACTCTCCCTCATGGTCTGTAAGAGGAGGAGATGTCAAGCACTCCAGCCACCAAAGGATAAGAAGACAGTGATGACAGTCCAGTGGATGAAGACTTGATTCTCACTATCTCCAAGCTTAATGTCCACGAGTCTGCTTTGTCCCCTCCCTCACCCCAATCCTGGTGTTCCCCAAACTTTTGTGTCCATCACCTTCCCTGTCTCTTGTCTTGTTTGTGTTGCATGTTTGCATTTGCTTCTTTACCTACCCACCTTACCTGACCCAGACATACCTACGTCCCTTACCCAGCAGACCTCTCTTACTGCACCTGTCCCACAAAAAAAAAAAAATCTTCCCGTACATAACGCTCCATTTCACATGTGTGTCTTCTTGACACACTTGATTCAGTACAATTGGCTATACAATATGATTGAGTTGATGTCATCCCTTTTTATGGAGGTGACAGTCCAAATTCAGCTAATATTCTGCACATATTTTGAGTTTACACTGTTAAAGAAATGGATAGCTCTGTTGTTTTGTTACATCCCACCTGCACTTTCCTATATTACTTTCCCTTTGTTCCTCTCCCTGCTTGCTCCCCATTTCACCATTTTTTATCTTCCCCACTTTAACACTTATATTCTGGTCAAAAAATAGAATCACACACAATATCCACAAGTTGCAGAAAAAAGCAATGGATCAGTTCATGTTTTGGGCTCATGTTTGCTTGGAGTTCCGCATAGCGCACAAATTGGCAGTGATGGTGAGTGGTAGTACAATGCTGCTGTTATCTCCATGCAATGCTGCTTAATCCCACTGCCCTATACCAACACACAGCAATACATGTACTATAAAGAATTCATGTCATTGCATTATCACTGTTTATTTAAAGGTCTTTAAAAGTATTAGATACACCTAGATTTGAACCCAGTATCATCTAGGCTCAAAAAGAAATGTGTCAATGCATTTACACCTGCAGCCACAGAGCCAGTTAAGCAGCAAGTGTGTTTCACAGAATCAGTACTAACCCTCAGACTTTTCACAATATTGCTCACATTTGTGCACTGCTTAACTATGCACAAACTTGGAAAGCATTGAAAATGTGTATCTCACTTGTGCAAACACTTAGACAACTGTTATGTAATCCTGTTGCTCCCTGCACTATGTAAAAGTAAATGTTATTATGTATTACTGCTGTTTACTGTCCATTTCCTGTCTGTAACATGAAATTACATGTGTAAATATAACAAACTGAAGACCCTATCTAAATATGTTGCTTATTTACAGTACAACAATGTGTTGCCACCCCCCAAGCACTGCAACCCTGGTGTTTCAGTAATTTTTCCACATATATCACCTACACTACAGACATTAATATCAAATGTTGTCTGATATAAAATGCACATCAGTCTGGAAATATGCAGAACTAGAACTATTTAACCATAAGCCTAAAAAGCCTTAACTACAAAACTAGGGAAGGGATCACAATTGAACTTATCCGCAGGAACATAGCTGACCTTCAAATCACTTGAACCGACCCATTTTATTATGTTTTTTCAAGAGTAGATCTTGCTTATTAAACATTGTGTAATTCTTTGATAATGACCACAAAGACCTGGAGAAGGGATAACAGGACATACTGCTATGTTGATTTATCCAAGGCTTATCCCCCATTCAAGTATCATAGAGAAAGTCTCTCATCTGGGGAATAACCCATACATTACTAGATGGCTAGCCAACTGGCTCACCAAAAGAACACGCTCACTGTCATAGTTGGGGATTGCACCTCCACCACAAGACCACTTACCAGTGGAATACCACAAGGATCTGTGCTGGGCCTTCAACTGTTTGGAAACTTATGGCCTGTTTCTTACCAGGTTTACAGATTACTGTCAACTGGACACAGTCATATAGAATCCACAGACTATGTTAACATATTACAGAAGGGGTTGACACAAACAACTGATTGGTGCCAAACTCATGGACTGAACCTTAAAGTAAAAAATGCCTCATTGCTCCCTTTAGCAATGAAGTACCCATGCTAATTATAATATACATAGCACCCATTTCAGATCAAACACAGTGTTGCAAGACTTAAGAACAATGTTGATAGCAATCTACAGTTCAATCACTATGTATTCATAGTGGTGAGACACACATTCTACATTGCGCACCTCATTAATAAAGACATCACATCCAAGACTAGGAAAGTAATAGCTCTGCTGTACTCTACCCTTATCAGACCACTAATTGAGTACAGTGCTCCTTTCTGTCTGTACCACACCAGACACTTGATGTAAATGGAGAAAACACTGAGGTTTGAGACTGAGATAATCTAGGGTCTCCAAAACATGACAGACATAAAAAGACTGAAAGACCTGTCACCGTACTCAGTATCATGCAGGTTGCTGAGAGGTGACAGATGCCTGGCCTACACATCAGTCTCAGACCATGACCTACTGGAACTGCTGGACATCTGCAAATTAAATGGGACAAGAATAACTTGCTGCAGGGATTTCAACCTGTAAAATAAACAGAACCTGTTGGGGAGACAGATATATCTACCAGTGATTTCCACTCCTCTGCAATAGGCTCTTGTTGAATGTGAAGCAGTTCTCCTCAGTAACCCTATTAAAGCTCAACCTTGACTAATGGATGGGTGATTGTAAATTCACCCCTTGATTGGCACATATATTCCTCATGGTCAGGGCAGTTGGTGCTGATCACAAAATCTCTCAGCTAACAATGACCATCTAACTATGCTCAATAAGGGGACTTGTGCTTCTACATGGCTAGATATATAAATGCCCTAGGGTCATCAGGCTAGTAACCTCCTATGAAGTTATGAAGCTATGAATCTATGCAGTCTTCTAACATATTCTCTCCAACATGCCCTGCTGATGTTATGCACTATAATTTGACATGCAGAACTCACACTTGTGCCATGGGGCTTGTGTAAAGTACTGAATTCTGTTGCTTGTATACTTAGGTAGGGGTTCCATTCTCACTGCAGTCAACAAGGTGTGTGTGTGTGTGTGTGTGTGTGTGTGTGTGTGTGTGTGTGTGTGTGTGTGTGTGTGTGTGTGTGTGTGTTTCTAGCCGGAAGAGCAGAAATGTGTATCCCGCATTTACTGCTCCAGTCCCATGGATTGAATGTATTTTGGTAGTTGCACATGCCTACACACCCATTTTCAGGCAGGTCTCCCAACATCTTCTTGCCAACATGCCCTGCTGATGTTATCCACTATAATTTGACCTGAAGTCTTGTAAAAGTCACACATGTGCCATGGCATTTGCGTAAACTACTGAGTTCTGCAGTCTGTGTACATAGATTGACAGTCATTCTGTTCTCACTGTAGTCAACTGTG